>NC_141030.1:17550000-17872500 GCF_052040795.2 Danio rerio
GTGGTAAAGCTGTGGCCCGAATCAGATTTTTTCCCCCTTATGTGACTCAGGTGATGACACTGAACAGCCCGAACCGCATGGAATCTGATCTTTTCACTTCAGATTTGTGCCACTTTCATATGTAGTCTTAAATCAGACAGATCTGATGTTCTGCAATGCGACTGCAGTGTGAACGGTTATGTCGGATTTCATTTGACTTTTACATAATCTTTAAGCAACACCCGTCATTCTGTGCTGCAAACATCATCTACTCCTCGGCAACATAGTACAAAGTTAGTTGTTCATGTTGAAAAAGATTTCGAAGGAAAAATATAGTGCTTGTTAACGATTGAAGCACGGGTTGATCGCAAAGCCGAAGAGTGTCATGGGTGTTGCGGATCGGGGATCTGTGTGCAAAGGAGGGGTAACTTTCTCTTCATTAGAAAAAAAATGTAAACCCAATCGCATGATCTGATGATGCGTTTACTTCTTACATTGTGTGCACAATTAGACATTTAGTGCTCTCCGTAATGCACTTGTGCACATTTTTCTTTTCTCCCATGTGGCACAGATCATAAATCTCATACACGAGGACTGAAATAGCTTTTGATATTGTCATATAAACAGGTATTTAACGAGGCATGTTAACGAGAGCGCAATGTCCGCCAAGTAACCAAAATAAACTAATATAAAACTAGTGCACACATCACATGCATAAATCATGCCATGGACATTACGTTAAGATGCCTAAAGGTTTATAAATGCCTGTATAAACTATATACAGATTACATGCAGGAATAGAGAAAAGAGCACTCTTTAATTATCAGCTGTTAGTCAGTGCCTGCTGTTTTTTTTTCTTTTTTTTTTTCTTCCCCTGGTCATTGCACATTTGCCGTGTGCTGTGTTAATGCAGACAATTAGATACGATTCACCTTTAGACCTTTAGATGTGTATATAAACACCTAAAGATGATGTATAAGCAGGTCAGCAAAAAAATCGGATACAGTCGCAAAATCGGAATTGACCATCAAGATCTGCCGTGTAAATGCAGCCCTAGAGCAGTGTGAACTGCCATGCAAAAAATCAGATCCAAGAAAAAAATCTGATTTGAGCACTAAGCCTCGTAGCTACCCATGTAGCTATAGAGACTGTTAACACCACCAGTTTGCCCATATTGGGCTGAAAACTTTGTGATGCGTTTTTTTCACTTTAGGTTTACACAATGATGTCTTTTTGTAACCCGAAAGCACATGCATTTATAAACATTTCATGTAAACAGTCAAAAAGGAAAGTCTTTGAAAAGGGAGGTCGTGAGCATGAGTTCTAGAAGATTAGGGAGGTGTAGATTCAAGACGACTGTAAACCAAACAAATGGCGGAGTACATGATCGTGTTGTTGATCAAGGGTTTCTTTACGTTATCATCAAGGTGTGAATTTAGTTCACATTACAACCAAAAACAGAGACGCAACACACACAGCTAATTATACATGCACACCAGCATCAAGCCCTTGCTGCCACGACTACTAGTGAACCAGTTTAAGAGGGATTGCTTCTGATTTGTGGCCTGTTGCATCATGGGTGCAGATGTTTTTAGCTTTTTGATACATGCTAACTGTTTTTGTGTTTGTTTTTCCACCAGTTGTCACTCAGCCCACAGCGTCCAGCGCACCTCCAAGCACAGCTGAAGAGGAGGCCAAAACCGCCGGAGCCCCCAAACCCAAGAAGAACAGATGCTTCATGTGCCGCAAGAAGGTCGGCCTGACGGGTGAGCAGAACTAATGCACACACACATCCTGCAGATCACAAATAATCCCCCAAACTATACACACACACACACTCACACACACACACTTACGCTGATTCTTTATTTCTTCTGTCTGCCAGGGTTCGACTGCCGCTGTGGGAATCTCTTCTGTGGTCTCCATCGCTACTCAGACAAGCACAACTGCCCGTACGACTACAAGGCCGAAGCCGCCGCCAAGATCCGCAAGGAGAATCCAGTGGTGGTGGCCGATAAAATCCAGAGAATATAAAGCTCTCGTCCGCCGCTTCACCTCTATTTAGCGAGAGACGAGAGGAGAGGACTCGCACTTTGACCTGTGATTCTAAAGACTAGTTTTTTTAATTACCGTATGGGGAAGAAGCCGCTTTCTAAGCCAATGCATGAGTGATCACCGTCTCCATCTTTCTGTTGTCAGTAAATGAACTTCACATTGAAACGAACGAGAGGAAGAAAAAAAGAAAACGTGTGTGTGTGTGTGTGTGTGTGTTTGTTTGTGTGTGAATGTGTGGTCATTGGTTTAGTCTGTGTTGTGGACTCTTGAAGACTGTTACGGCTCTGAGCGCCGGCGGAGCAGCAGTGCATGGCTGGCTCATGTAGCACACGGACGCTCTTCACTTCCTCATGGAGTCGCCTTCACCACACTAGCAGACGCTTTCCCGTGATTCAACTCTTCAAGTGTTTTTTTTTTTTTTTTTTTTTTTAAACCGTTCAGCGACTTTGTGAGAGAAAAAAATATTACATAACAATCCAAATCAGATGGTTTAATGCAGCCAGACCAGAATGCTTCAGTTTTGACAGAGCACATCCAACAGTTGCAGGCTTAGATGGGGCAACTAATGCAAAACCATTGACTTCTGATCCTTTAAGACATTTGATGAATACGATGATTTAGTTTGAGTTGTAATGTGACGGCAGTTTCTGGGCTGGTTCAGAGAGTTGTGGGGGTTTTTAAGTGGGTGTTTTGCATGGTTCGTGAATTGAGTATTTTACAGTTGACTGCAAACTACAGGTCCGTTTCTTTCTGCTTCACTCTTCTTCTGTTTGTGTGTGTGATTGATCTTTTCAGTGGGTATTGACTGTGCTGTTGTTTAGTGTCATTCAATCAGATCTTTGAGTGTCGTCACTCTGTGAACGCCATGGTCATTTTTCTGTCTGTTTTCCAGGTTTTGGGTCTGGCTGCTCAGTGCTGTTTTGTTTTAGAGATTTGAGTTTACACAGTAAAACTAACCTTTTGATTTTAGTTATGCAAGTTTGTACAAACCATCTTTATTTATTATATGTAGTGCGCATATAATCTTGTTACCCGACATTACTGAGAAATTGTATCATGTAAATAAAATTATGTACAGAGATATCATTAAAATGTCTTCTGGTTGTTTGTTCTAAAGTTCTGATTTATGTTTGTGATATTACTAACTGAATGATTGATGAAGGTTGGCACATCTCTATCAAAATCAGCAACAGTACAGACTGTTTTTGTTTTTATTCTCCTGTAATTAGTAAACTTTTGCAAGGCTGATAACTAGGCCCACATGGAATCTGTGCTCTCTGGATTCTGCAGATTTTTAGCCCATCATTGATTCTGTTTATTGTGTAAATGTGTGTCAATTCATATTTATTCAGTAATTTTGACTACTTTGAAAATGTTCATTTAATTTATTCACAATACAGTTTGTAAATTCATATTTTCTGTCGTTTAGTAGAGATATTTTATAGAAGACTTGCTTTTATTTACCAAATAAAGTGAATCAAATTGGATTTGCATTGTAAACATTAAATGCAAGTTAAAAAGATATTACTTTTCATTTCGTGTGTTAGGGTTTTAGTTATGATACTCTCAAAAAAAGTCCGCATAAAATCACACATTTTTACCAAAATTCTGCGCAGAAATGGCAAAATATGTCCGCAGATTTTATCTGGCCCTACTGATAATCTGTAAATATTGAGCTTGCTCAACTGCATGTGCTAATGTTTACATTAGTCCCAACTTTTTTTAAATGTATGTACGTGTGCACATAATACACACTTACTGGCTACTTTATTAGGTATATCTTACTAGTACCAGGTTGTCTCCTTTTGATCAAGGCAGCTGCCTTAATCCTTTGTGGTATCGATTCAACAAGGTAGTGGAAATAAACTATGGATTTTGATAGCATCATGCAGTTGCTGCAGATTTGTTGGCTGCACATCCTTGATGTGAATCTCCCGTTCCACCACATCCCAAAGGTGCTCTATTGGTTTGAGCTCTGATGATTGTGGAGGCCATCTAAGTACAGTGAACTACATGTCATGTTCAAGAAACCAGTCTGAGATGATTTGCACTTTATGGCGGTGCGTTATCCCGCTGGAAGTAGCAACCATACTCAGGTAGGCTGTGGCGTTGACACGATGCTCAGTTGGTACTAATGAGCTCAAAGTGTGCCAAGAAAATATTACCCACACCATTACAACACCAGCAGCAGCCTGAACCGTTAATACAAGGCAGAATGGATCCATGCTTTCATGTTGTCGATGCCAAATTCTGACCCTACCATCCTAATATCACAGCAGAAATTGAGAAGATAATCATACCCCTTTGAAATGATGACTATTTATGAAGGTAATTCAGTTGCGTAACTCGAGAGCTTGCAAATGTAAATGTGAGCACTTGTGATAATAATATTTGTATGTGTAGGTTGAAATGTACACTTACAGCTCTGATGTGAACAGCTGAATCCCTCGATTTGCACACACACACAACAATCCACACACTTGTGTTTTAAATTGGAAGTTGCAGATTAATAGTTGTGTATTTGTAAAATGTCATTTACAAATACAAAATGACAGACACACGTGTGCACGGCAAATTTGATTGCATCTTATCTCTACAACCACAGGTCGGCACTCACAACCTCTCAGTTTCGTCAGTACAACTACAAATCTCCCGCGCTCTGACTTTTGCTACACATCTCCCGCGATCTCTGTAGCAGAACCCATTTGTGCACTTGCAAATGCAGAGGCGCGAGCAGCGCGGGGCGGGGGAGGGGCGGGGCAGGTGTAAAGCTGTTTGATTGGCTGATGCCTGACCAATGAACAATGCCAGCAGCCAACAGGACTGAGGTGCAAAAGAATCATTTCCCACGATTATTTTATTATTTAGGGTTTATTTCAACTCTTTTCTGAAGAGATTCTTGTTAAAAATCATTAATTTTGCGGAAATGTACATACCAGTAAACGAGCAGCAAAGCCAGTTTATTGGCTAGAGCCAGCCAATGAGATGGGGCGTTTCTGTTTGTCAGGACACAGGGCAGCTCACGTTGTTGGAGGCCTCGAGCAATCAGAGGGTAAGTTATGATTTTTAATAATTATCTATATGTTCAATACTGTTAGCTAAGCTAAGGACTGTGCTAGGTGCTTCTCTAGTTTGTTTTTTTTATATATAAGAAACAGTTATGAGTTATGTAGGAGCTGCTTTCTATCATGTTATATCGTTCTAAAGATACAATTCAACCCACATGAAATAAGTTGTAATAGTATTTATAGTAAATAATATTACGTTTTTGAACCATACTAACTATAGTAAACTGTATTATACAGTATATACTGCAGTATCTACAACTTTGTTAATGAATGCAACAGCACACTGTAGTATTAACTAGCATGAACTTTAAAAAATTAAAGTATATTTACACACACATTAATAGCAATTAAAAATAACACTAGGCGTTTCAGTTTCTTACAGATCATACCGGTTTTTGTTATAATAACCTGCATCATATCTATCTATCCATCTATCTATTTACATGTTTGTGTACAGTGTGTCCTTTATATCACTTTTTTAATTATGAAAGTTACTAACTATAGGTTATTTCTCAGTTTCCTGTAAGGATGGAGTGACAGGAGAGATCAGCATGTTTCAAGTCGATGAGGAACTCAGAGAAGCTGCATAGCTTGAATAGGATGTTATTTATGCTAAAGATGACATGATGATCCAGCTCATCTACAAACACTTCAAAATGATTCAGATCATTCAAGAGGAAGCCGACCATTTGTTTTCTCTTTTTACCTGCCAAGATGACTACAGATTTGAACAAAACACACACTCACCAACACACAACTTTTATTTTGATAATTGTTTAATGTAGTATTTTTACACTTTACTGTAAAGTAGGGCTGTCAAACTTAGTTCCTGGAGGGCCGTAACCCTGCACGTTTTTAGTTTCAACCCTGCTTCAACACACTTAAGTGAAAGTTTCAAACAAACCTGAAGGACTCAATTAGTTAGATCAGGTGTGTTTAATTAGGGTTAGAACTAAACTTTGCAAAGCTGCAGCCCTCCAGGAACTGAGTTTGACACCTGTGCTGTAAGGGAAATGTTTAACATTAATTTGTCAAATAAAATTTACAGTGCAAATAAGTGCAGTGCAAATGTCTAGTTACTTATATTGAAATATTTCAGGGTTTTTCCTTGTTCATAATGAGATGGAGGTGGTAAATCCAACTTCATCATTACCCATCAAATGTTATCTCCTCTTTAATCCTTTGCTCAAGCCTTTACTAATGGTCAGAAAGCAAGCCATTGTGTAAAGCTGGTTGATGCTCGCTGTAATAGAGAGAGATGATGACTGTTCAGCTTATGTTGCTTAACCCTGCAGATGAGATGCTCAAAGTGGACCCTCAGCCGAGCGATGGACACTGTCTCCCTCACCTAGTTGCTCTTCCTTTGAACACACATATCATGTTGAAGGATGCAAGTTGTGGACCTAAATCAGATGTAATGCATGTAGATGTATAAATCAGAAAGAAATGAAACTGCTTTAAAATGTATTAGGTTTTACATATAAATATGTGTTCTTAACAGATTTGTTTCAACTTGATATTTGCATAATAAATGACATTAGAATGTTTAGTTTTAAACAGATAGCTATATTTCAATCTTATCAAATTTAAGCTATATATATATATATATATATATATATATACTTCAATTTATTAAAGTTCATGCTAGTTAATACTACAGTGTGCTGTTGCATTCATTAACAAAGTTGTAGATACTGCAGTATATACTGTATAATACAGTTTACTATAGTTAGTATGGTTCAAAAACGTAATATTATTTACTATAAATACTATTACAAC
This sequence comes from Danio rerio, assembly GCF_052040795.2. Classification (NCBI taxonomy): domain Eukaryota; kingdom Metazoa; phylum Chordata; class Actinopteri; order Cypriniformes; family Danionidae; genus Danio; species Danio rerio. Next base: position 17,556,882 of record NC_141030.1, read on the forward strand.
TTATTTCATGTGGGTTGAATTGTATCTTTAGAACGATATAACATGATAGAAAGCAGCTCCTACATAACTCATAACTGTTTCTTATATATAAAAAAAACAAACTAGAGAAGCACCTAGCACAGTCCTTAGCTTAGCTAACAGTATTGAACATATAGATAATTATTAAAAATCATAACTTACCCTCTGATTGCTCGAGGCCTCCAACAACGTGAGCTGCCCTGTGTCCTGACAAACAGAAACGCCCCATCTCATTGGCTGGCTCTAGCCAATAAACTGGCTTTGCTGCTCGTTTACTGGTATGTACATTTCCGCAAAATTAATGATTTTTAACAAGAATCTCTTCAGAAAAGAGTTGAAATAAACCCTAAATAATAAAATAATCGTGGGAAATGATTCTTTTGCACCTCAGTCCTGTTGGCTGCTGGCATTGTTCATTGGTCAGGCATCAGCCAATCAAACAGCTTTACACCTGCCCCGCCCCTCCCCGCGCTGCTCGCGCCTCTGCATTTGCAAGTGCACAAATGGGTTCTGCTACAGAGATCGCGGGAGATGTGTAGCAAAAGTCAGAGCGCGGGAGATTTGTAGTTGTACTGACGAAACTGAGAGGTTGTGAGTGCCGACCTGTGGTTGTAGAGATAAGATGCAATCAAATTTGCCGTGCACACGTGTGTCTGTCATTTTGTATTTGTAAATGACATTTTACAAATACACAACTATTAATCTGCAACTTCCAATTTAAAACACAAGTGTGTGGATTGTTGTGTGTGTGTGCAAATCGAGGGATTCAGCTGTTCACATCAGAGTTGTAAGTGTACATTTCAACCTACACATACAAATATTATTATCACAAGTGCTCACATTTACATTTGCAAGCTCTCGAGTTACGCAACTGAATTACCTTCATAACTATTTGTCATACAGCCTCAAATCAAATCACTTATCCAGAAAGTTGTGTTTGTAGTTTCTTCTCCTAACCTGTGCCTTAACAACTGTATCCCACAGGTCTTGTGAAAGCAGGGTGTAATGTGAGTATAGATTTTCAGATTTTTTTAGGCACTATAGACAATAAAACATATTCACATATGAATATATGTGTTTCAGAAACACATATATGTTTCTGATGTCACTACATAAATGTCACCTTAAACTAATGGTTGTATGTTGTTGTATTTTGCATTGTCTGGATAAAGCACCCAAGCTTTTCACTCATCATAGCACATGTGCTGCTGATGATGTGACAATAAAATTGATTTGGTTAAAGTGATATGGTTTTAAAAAAACGGGTTCATGACTAGAAGCTTTAACAATGTTGTCCTCTAGCGGTCAACAAGAGGAACAGCTTCCCAAAACTCATGAAAGGGCTTTTAAAAACGACATGAATTACGATCGGCTGCGTTTTAACCCCTTAAACAGCCACACCTATAATCGAATTCAAGCTTAAAAGTTATATGTATCCATATGATATAGTTTGTTAATTTTTTTCAGGGTTTGACAAACAAATTTGTACAGAAGATAGTCACCTGTGGCACAGACGTTAAAGTGTTAATATAGGAGACATTTTGCTGTAAAACTTCACATTTTCGTTCCCATTTGCCGTTAACGTTTTCGTTAGGGCGGAGTCTGAGGTCACGTGATATAGGCACTCACTTCTAATAAACCCCGCCCATATCCAACTTGATCAGGGTTGTCTGGTTTGCTGTATTATAAGATATTTAAGTGATAGCTCATTACACAGAGGAAGTTTTGTGTCTTAAATGTTTAATAAATCACATTAAAATTACAATTTCATTCCTTCATTTTCTTTTTAGCTAAGTCCCTTTATTAATCAGGGGTCGCCACAGCCGTACAGATGCCTTTTCAGCAGCAACCCAGCACTGGGAGGATTTTATTTAAATACTGCCCAATTTATATTCTCCTACTAATAAAAATGTTTTGGACTACTTTTGATTAAAAAACACTACTGGTAGTGGCTGTCCACATTTCTGAGCAGCAGTGCTTCTAAACATTTTTCCACTTTAAACTTTCAACCTATGGCAAGAAATTTATAAGACTTTATAAAAGTCTTAATTGTGGTGCTATAAAGCATAAAGCTAACAGCTATAACAAGAATCAAAACATAAACCTTGACTTGAAGCAAAGTAGTAGCTAAAAACAGGCACATGACTGTGTATTTAATGGCCTTGAAGCAAAGAATTACATATGTAATGTGTTATTTTTTATTTGGTACACCTGTCCAACTGCTCGTTAATGCAAATGTCCAATTAGCCAATCACATGGCAGCAACTCATTGCATTTATGCATGTAGCCATGGTCAAAATCTTCCCAGTGATGGGTTGCTGAATGGGCCTCTGCTGTACGTGGCGACCCCTGATTAAGGACTAAGCTGAAAAGAAATTAAGGAATGAAAATAAAATAATTTTAATGTGATTTACAAAACTTTTAAGACACAAAAACCCCTCTGTGTAAAGGAGTAGCCCAAAATCACTTACATATCTAATAATACAGGAAACCTGACAACCTAAACTGGGGCGGGGCTTATTAGAATCCAGTGACTAAATCACGTGACCTCAGACTCCTCCCTAACTAAAACGTTAACGGCAAATGGGAACGAAAATGTGAAGTTTTACAGCAAAATGTCTCCTATATTAACCCTTTGACGTCTGTGCCATAGGTGACTATCTTCTGTACATATTTTTTTTTCAAACTCTGAAGTAAAATTAACAAACTATATCATATGGATACATATAACTTTTAAGCTTGAATTCGAATATAGATGTGGCTGTTAAAGGGGTTAAATCGCAGCCGATCATAATTCATGTCGTTTTTAAAAGACATTAATGAGTTTTGGGAAGCTGTTCCTCTTCTTGACCGCTAGAGGGCCACATTGTTAAAGCGTCTAGTCGAAAGTTTTTTTAAACACCATATCACTTCACTAACCATTAGTTTAAGGTGACATTGTTGTCTAAAGTGCTTACAGAAAAATCATAATTCCCTGTGAAAATCCACTCACATTAAACCCTGCTTTCACAAGATCTTCGGGATAAAGTTGTAGAAAGGCACAGGTTAGCAGATGAAACTACAAACACAATATCAAAGCCTGGATAAGTGATTTGATTCGAGGCTGTATGACAAAGTCAAAGTTATTTCAAAGGGGTATGATGATTGTCTATACTGTAGCTATAATGTGCCACTTTCAAGTCATTTAAAGCATTGCTACTTTTTTTTTGTTTCGTGATTCTCGTTTATCAAATTGACGTTAAACGATCGAGGCTGTTTTTTTTTTTTGTACTCTTTTCAGGTACACAACATCGAGTCAAAAATAAAAACACCATGCTTTTAGCATAAAACTCTTCACTGAAATAATTACTCTTGCTCATGTGACTGATTCCAGAAATAAATACTGGTTTTACATTTCTAAAATGTTTGAACATGCTAATATAAAAGGAGATATCATGAAAAAAAATCAGTGTACAGATATGAGAACTGAGAAATTATGATGCATGAAAAGATGTTCTTGCCTTAATCTCAGTTAAAGAACACCGATGATGAAAATCCACTTTAGTAAGCTGTTTGGACAGCACTGTGCAAATTGGAGTGATAAAAACTCAAGTTTCTTTTTTTACATTTCCTGAAGTTAAAATAGCACTCAAATCCCAGCGATTTTGAGGCCCACCGCTATGTGACGTAGGACTGTAGTTCCCCCCCCAAAAAAATTTATGTATCTATAATAACATGAACTGTTAAAACGTCCACAGAACATTCGTTTCACAAATAAACTGGCTTTAAAATATTTGTTCCAACTCTCTGTAACTTTTCTAAGTTTAAAACACAGCATGTTTGTAATAAAGATAGAAAAATCGAACTCTTAATCGCTACAATAGTAATAATATGTGAGACTCATTTCAGAAAGGCTTGAATAAACTTCACCGCAAATACATCAAATAAACTTACCTGATATTATTGACTAATGAGCTGTATTCAAGCTTCATCTGCATCCATCTCTGTCACTGACTGCTGTTTATCTGACGTAATGCATGATGAGAAGCAGACACATGGGAACGGTGGGCGGGGAGAAGCAGCTCATTTGCATTTAAAGTCACAGGCAACAAAAACAGCAACACCATACTTAAGACACCAAAATGAGCAGATTCTGGAGGCTATAATAAATAATTTGATGGGTATTTTTAGCTGAAGCTTCACAGACACAATCTGGAGACACCAAATGCTGATCTTACACCTTGTAAAAGCAGTAAAATAGGTACCATTTAAATGAAACACTTTTATTGGGTTAAAAACTGTTGATGCTTTAATAGTTTGACCAGCATGCTGCATATCAAATGCTCCATTAAGCATATCATTCTGTCATGAACTTGAGGGTTTATCTGAACATAACATTCCTTTATTGAGAACAAACACTTGTACTTGGAAAAATACCTTTTTTTAAATAAACATTTGCATTTATTGATTGATTACATGTGAACTAGAAACGGTTACTATTTTCAGGCAGATGAAGGCGTTGAGGAACTTCAGGTCCGGTTTCTGCGTCTGGCTCGCTGGATGAAAGCCTTTTCGTTCCACTTGTTTGGCGGCAGCATTTGAGGGCCGTTGTGCACACAGAGGATGGTCATCTGCTCGGCGTACTGCAGGTTCTGGAGAAGCTACAAACACACAAACACTTCATTACACTCATATCAGCGAACAGCACCCGAGACGTTCAGTACACATACCTTAGGTGTGATGAAGAAATACTGAGACGTGTTCACACCGCAGGCCGCCCTCACAACAATGTCAAACACGCGTCTCTCGTTGACAGGATCCATTCCCTGAACACAAACACAAGAGTCACTCAAATCTCACATTCCTGCATGATCAAGCAACTTACACAATTTCAGATTTGAAACACTCCTGTGTGTCTTATGACAGCAGAGTGATTATTAATCTACACTAAAACAAAAAGCTTCCCTAAAATCTGGGCCAAATTCAAATGTACAATGTCTGTTTTGCTAGAACACATTATTCTTTGAGCAATTCATCCGAGCATGTTAATCCACAGTGCAGCAGCACAGTGGGTAGCGATTAGGGATGGGCCGATAGACGATGCCATCGCCCCGCCCCACATTTATATTAATATATATTAACGTGCATGTGATTATTGACGTGCTTCTGACAACTCGGATTGATGGAATGACTCTCTAACAGAGGTTTTATGTGCTGGTGAAGATTAAAGATGAGGGGCCCTATCATACACCCGACGCAATAAGGTGCAAGACCTGTTTTCCCCGACATTTTGCTATTTTCAGCCCAACGGAACATTAATTTTCCCATTTTTCACCACGTTGTTTAAATAGCAAATCCATTTGCACCACTTTATAAACTCTTGGGTGTGCCGGTGTGTTACTATTTTCAGAATCCAAAATAGACTGCGCAATAGATAAGTGTGTTAATAAGTGTGTTAGTCGTGCGCATTAGCTGTACGTTTTAGTGTTTTAACATTGCTTAAAACACGCAGGTTTTACAGCAATAAGCAAATATCATCATGAAAAATGAAAAAGAATTGAAGGATTAATATATATATAAAAAATTATTATTTTCTACATAATTATATAAACCATCACCTCCATGCCTTCTTCATCTCGAGGGGCTTTTTTAGTTTATTTTTTATTATTTGCTTTTGTATAATGTTATTATTATTAGCAGTGTTATTTGTTATATGCATATTTATTTATTTATTAAAAAACAAGCTTAGATTTGTCCACCTGTCAGGTTTTAGACCATATGGGGCATAGCATGTGTATAAGGATATAATAATATTTAAGCAGACTGTTATTAGTGCTCTTTTATTTGTTTGCTGAAACTTAAACTGAATTTAGAAATAGTTTTCAAACAAATCTGTGCGCTTAAGAAACAAAATTAATTATGTAGGCTAATGGATGTCTTCAGTGGAGTGCAAATAACACTATTTCCTTATCGACGCAAGAGAGAAAGTGAAAGGCTGATTGGAGGAGGCTCATTCTTCATCCTCATGCTGCAGATGCTCTGTTTAACTGTTTTCTCCCTAGTGAAGCGTACGGTACGTACAAAGTCCACCATGTAAATAGCAAATGACTCTTAAAGGGAATGGAAGATGAGACTCTGATTGGTTTATGCTCAAATCACACCTATAACTCATGAAGAGAATAAGTTTAACCCAGTTAGACCAACCATGCGCCACAGCACAGTGTATTTTTCCATCCTTAAAATAACAAAAGTGGATTGGGACATGCCCTTAATGCTTTTGCGTACTGTACTTTAGACCAGTGGTTCTCAAACTTTTTTCAGCAAGTACCAACCTCAGAAAAAATTGCCTCTCCAAGTACCACCATAATGACCAATATTGAAATATAGTAGCGTAGTAAACCTAATTAAGCAGCTAGAGCTCTGCACAGTTCAAAAACCCGGCAGATTAATTCCTATTGTTATGAATATTTATTATTGTCAGCCACTTTAAAAATAATTAATAGCTTGAACATTAACACTGCACTGTGCTTACAGGCAAAAAATAAATAATGTTTAGATTAAAATGTGCTTCTAAAAATTAATTAGAAATGTTCTTAAAAGGTCAAAAGAAAACTGCTGTACTTAAATGTAAAGTGTTAACATATAGTAGCCTATTCATGAAAACCTGAAATGTTCCTAGGATCTCATAAAAATAGGCTATTTGTGATCATATTCTTATATAAAGTGTTTTTGAAAAAATTTGAAATAGATGTTGCATGTGACTTATCTGTATATCTTTGAAATCTAAACATTAACTTTAAATATCTGATTTGGATTTACATATTTAATTTAGAAACTAGAACTGCTTACTGCATGATATAGGCTTTGTGTGTCACAAAAGCAAGTCATTAAACCATTCCTGTCAACACTGGGATATAAAAATACAGGATACGCTCCCAACAATGTTACAAATATGGGGAGATTAGCTTCAAATGAAAGAATACATAACAGACATTAGAAAATTGAAAATAAAAGATTAAGACTAATAAAATCAATTTACTGAAAGGGTTTTAAGTCTAAGGTTTAAAAGTGTTCAATTTTTTACTTAAATTATTCAGCAGTTCCTCCGCATCCCACTAGAAGGAAGCCTGCGTACCACTAGTGGTACATGTACCACAGTTTGAGAATCACTGCTTTAGACTTTGCACCTAGATTGTTAAAATAGAGCCCGTGAGGTTTCTACTGACTCTGTATGTTTGATATTGTTTATAAACCCAAATAAGGCCTAAATGTATGTTTTACATACAACACACTAGGACATTTCGCACAATCATTGATCTGCAGCTATATTCAAATCCTGTTCATAGAAAGGTTAGTAATGAACATTTATTCAAGTATTTATGTGTATAAAGCATAATGACGTCATCTGCAACTTTCAGTTGTGCAACATGCCTATCCAAAAGGATACCATTGATAAGTGAAGAAACAAGCCTGATAAAGATGACCCGTATCAAACTGTACCACTCAGTGAAAATGAGGCATAAGTCGCTTTAAACAAAAGCATCTGCTACATGACTAAATGTAAATATAACCTGATTGATCTCGTCCACCACTCTGAAGGGGCAGCGGTTGAGCTCCTGCAGGGACATGAGGTAAAGCATGGTGGTGACGCTGCGCTCTCCTCCACTCTGATGGTGTGGCGTGAGCTCGTGCATCCGTGTGTTTCTGCGGAACTGCACCTGGATGCGGATGCCATATTTATCGTACTCCTCCTGAAACACATCAGAAGGTCATCAGAACCCAATTGAGAAAGCCCCACCTGAACGTTCAACATATTAAATAGGGATAAAGTACATCCATGTTGTTTTTCAGCTTATCGGCAGCCTGACACGAAGTGTCAAGACTGAATAAGACCAAAGGGCCTTGCTCTGTGAAAACAGACACAAAACGTTCTGAGAAGTAAAGATTTACTATTAAATGTAAAGCTGACAGAAACAAAATGCCTAAATGCATTCAAGCTAACCTACATGATATTCAGTTGTGATTGACCAATCAGAATCAAGTACTTCAGATAGCCGTTTAATTGCAAGAATTTAAATCTTGCTACCATGTTTGTAACATTTTAGCATATGGTATATTTTAGCACGGTAGCATGTTATAACATGGCTAACATAATTTACAACATTCAATGCACGATTAAGATGAATGACCACATTAATGCTGAATTAGCATGTTAGAATGTTTAGCAAGCTTCTAGCACCTTTTTAGAGTCTTAACATGGCTAACGTGACTTAAAGTGTAGAACATCACTGACAAACCTGACGCTAGCATGATTAGCACTGCTAACACTTAAATGAGTTCTAACATGTGGCCAAGATTTTTCTAGCACACTTGAGTTGCTTGCATGTTTTGACAATGCTAGCATAACGTTGCATGTTGTTAACATGACTAGCATTTTAGCTGTTCCTAAATTGGTTTAATCGTTTTAGCCCATTCGCTAGAATAAACATGCTGTGTTTACCTCACTATTGTTATTAACAGCTGTTTTACATGCTGCTTACACAAATTTGAATTGTAAACGACATTTTTAACCAGGTGTAGCACAATGTTAGCATGCTATACCATGGTTTAATACTGTTAAATGTTCCAGGCTACTGGTAGATTTTCCTAGTGGCATATAAATAATAGACATATAAGAGTCTGCTACTGAATATGAGAGAGCAGCACAGTCTGACATACGAGAGCTCAACAACCAGTGATGGTCAGACTGTTGTAGAAAGCTCAGAAACATGTCCTCACCTCATTCTCTGAGTGCAGATCCACCTCTCCTGCACACTGCATAGACTGAAAGAAATCACTGAAGCGCACATTGATCAGCTCCACCAGCTTCTTCAGCGGATTAAGCCAGCGCTCTTTAGCCTGAGAAACACACGGACATGATCGTAAACTCTGACCATGATGATTGTGTGACTGTGTTTTGCGGGAACGCACCTCTGCAATGTTTCTTCTATAGGTTGTCAGTTCATTAGTCTTATCGTCCAGCTCCTTCTCCAAGTTCTTAATCTCCTGCTCACGCCTGTTATATTCATCCACCACCTAAATGCCAAGACCACCATTGTATAAAAAGACCAGTATAGAACCACCCCTCTCCTCTCGCTATAAAGCCCTGCAAGGTTTTCCAGCCGTGCATGCATCTTCCAGCTGAATTACTATTCAAGCACAGTGATGTTATTTAAATGAGCTTAATCGGTCTTACAGCATCACTGAGGCCTGTGAAACACTCAGCTCTGGTTCTTTCCTCATTCAGCATGGCATCGATCTCATCCAGAGTCTCAGGCAACAAGCTGAAAGCCTGAAAAGAAAGCACACACATGCGATGTCATGTGATACATGATTCAAGCTTGAATGAAGCAGAGGTAGGGGAGTCTGAGTAGACTGAGCTCACTGCATGTAGTTCTTCCGGGACGGCCGTCTCTCCTGGAGTCATGTTACAGATCTCACTGGCCCGTTTCATCAGGGTCTTACAAGTCATCAACAGATTGGTCTTTATCTTGTCCAGCTTGGTATAGTCTACCTGTATGAACACACGCACGCACACAAACACGCAAATTAAAATACGCTTTCATACAGCGAGGAAAATAAGTATTGAACTTGTCATGTTTTTTTCCTGGGAATAGTATTTCTAAAGGAGCTGTTGACATGGAATTGATCCAAATTTTGGTAAAAATCCAAACAATACAAACATAAAGAAATCTGAAAAATGAGCTGTGTGTAATAACAATGAAATATCCCAAGGAGAAAATACTGAACTACTGAAATTTCATACTTTATTTAAAAGGCTTTTTTGGTGATGGTAGCTTAAAGTTGACTCTCATATGGACAATAAAGGCCCCGTTTACACTAATGCGTTTTAGTTTGAAAACGCATAAGTTTTGCTTCGGTTACGCCATGCGTCCACAATACGCCAGAGTTTTTGAGCCCCAAAAACGGAGCGTTGTGGAAATGCTCAAGAGGCCATTTTTATTTTAAAACACTGCTGCTCTGTCTCAGTGTGAATGGGGGAAAACGGAGACATCTGAAAACGGAGGCGGGGCTGCAGACATTTGCCTATCTGATTGGGACTTTTCCCTCAATATTAAGTAGTCTACACACACAGTTCAGTCCTGGATCCTCACCAAGTTCAGACTTCGCAAGTTTGATATGGAAAACAAACTCCCGAGTGTACTTTATAAAGTCATTCACATCACCCTGGCTATGCTGTTTTACGGTCTTAACAATAAAATGAAAACATGATGTGAGGAACTGCCTGTTTTCAATTTGATATTAGCAACTTAGCAGAGAGCCGAAATATTGAGGCGTTGTGTAGCCGCTTAATGGGACCGTCATCTTCACTGTATATAGTCATAACAAAACGTAGCCTATAACATCACTGTCTCCTTTTATTTTCATTGAAAATACGAAACATGGCCTCTCTTTCACTGAATATCAGTTTGAATAAGCAATAATGGCCATTTAAAAAGTATGCAATTAATCAAAAGTTTGCAATTAATCAAAAATCCGATTTCGATTTCGGCTTCAAACGATTATAAAATTGCATTAATCGAGATAAATGATTATTGCATCATATACCGCCACTTTCCAGTTGTACACGTGTTGTTGCTCTTAAAAGCGCGAAAGAGCACGTGCTTATGTGTGTGCGCAGAACGCACACGCAGTCAGAAGCATGCGGCCGGTCAGCATTCGCTCTCATTCACACACTGAGACAAGCAGAGGAGCGCAGACATCTAAAGTCATCTTAACGTGAGCGCTTTAATGGTCAAATAGGTGTCAAAACGCGGTGTTAAGTGATTATTTATATTAACCCTGATTTGTGTAATAAACAAACGAGTTGAGGATCAAAAGACGTGAAAGAGAAACTATTAAAGAGACAGCACGCTTTAATCCTTCTGTCACCTGTTTTTATCATTATTAATCAAACAACGAGAAAGCCCTCGCTGCTCTTGACTGAAGGACTGCTGTAGCTAAAGTGTTTTTCTTACAGTGAAGATGCTTAAAGCACAGTTTGTTTCATATTTTTATTTTATTGTATTTATTTCTCTTTCCTTTGCAGGGTGGAAAATAACTGTATTTATACACTTGAAGTCAGATTAGCCCTCCTGAATATTAGCAACCCTTTTCCTCTCCAATTTCTGTTTCATGGAAAGATTCTTTTTTTAACTTTTTTCTGAACATGATAGTTTTGATATCTCATTTCTAATTACTGATTTCTTTTATCTTTGCTATGATGACAGCAAATAATATTTTACTAGATATTTTTCAGAATACAAACATTCAGATTAAAGTGCAATTCAAAGGCTTAGTGTAATTAGGCAAGTCATTGTACAACAGTAGTTTCTTCTGCAGACAATCAAAAATATATATTGCTTAAGAGGGCTAATAATATTGACTTTAAATTGGTTTCAAAATATTTAAACCTGCTTTTATTCTAGCTAAAATAAAACAAATAGAAGAAAAAATATTATAGGAAATACTGTTAAAATTCCTTGCTCTGTTAAACATAATTTGGGAAATATTTATTTTAAAAAAATCTCATGAGAGCTAATAATTTTGACTTCAACTGATTTTCGTTTTGAATAATTGTGATTACAATTATGACCAAAATAATCGTGATTATGATTTTTCCCAAAATCGGACAGCCCTACTATTATATATGTATTTTTAAGTACCAAAAACAAATCTATAAACACATGCTTAAAATTCCAACATAATAGTAAAAATAATTAAAATAAATAACTTTAAATAATTATTTAAATTTTGCTCACTCACGCAACTTGCTTGTCAACGTGTCGTAAAGGCAAAATCAAAACAAAAATGGCAGACAAACGTAAATGCAGTGATTCTTCAGAGGCGAAGAAAAATATTAGACAGTATGACAAAGCCTACCTAAATTTTGGTTTTATTGAAGGCCAAGAAAAACTGAGTTAAAAGTTAAAACTGATTAATTTATATTTTCTATACATATTATTAAATATTTATATTACACAAACACACACACACATATATATATACATACATATATATATACATACATACATATATATATACACAGTACATATGTGTGTGTGCGCGTGCGTGCGTGTGTATTTATATGGTGGGGGGGCTCCAATGTTTGTATATGTTCATGTGGGGGGGCCCCAGAGAAAAAGGTTGGGAACCACTGCCCTAGGTGATACGCTAGTGTGGACGCGGATCGTTTTCATTCAAAAATGCTGTTTTAAAACTAAAACACACTAGAGTAAAAGGGCCAACAAAGTCACATGCATTGCTCAGGTGTGAGTTTTTACAGACTTCAACAGAGTGTAAAAATCTTGATGGTTCTGTGGGTCTCGTCTATTAAATCTGATCTTTATTTTGTATTTTCTATTCAACACAGGTAATTGGCTAGACCAGGGCTATTCTATTGGCGGCCCGCAGGCCAAACCTGTTCTAAACAAAATAAATTTAGTTCAGTCAAAAAAACGTCCGCTATAGTTATGAAGTGCTGTGCGTCTGAAATAAGGAGTTATTGGTCTTTTTCTCCACAGCACATAAAATAATGTGACTTTTGAGAACAATTTTATCAAATTTTATTTTATTTGCATAATGTATTGCACAGATTCCACCCTACTGCCCACATGGGAAAAGTATGACAATGTAAATAAAGACAGAACTGCAAACTCATGTGCAAAGCTGACACTGTTTATCGGAGCACTTTATCTTTCTGGGCATTTTAAAGAAGTATTAAATATGGGAATGCCTCTTCTTAAATTTTCCTTCTGCCCAAAAAGTCATACCATTTATTTTAAAATGTAATAGGCCTTTGCAAATGAATGATTTCTCATTCTTATTTAACGGACAATTAAAACAGCAAAGATGTTTAGCATTTAACACCTTTTACATGAGCATGTGAGTCTGTGGCGGAGTATTCTCACGCACACAGAACCGGGCCGCTGAGGTAAAGTGTTACGTGTGGGAAGCGCTGGTGTTGAATTAGGTATCACACTAGATGCACCACGACCGAATTAAGGTTCGCACGATGTGCTCTATGTCGACATTCGGTGCCTTGTGTTGCTTAGCAGCGTATACAAAACAATGTAAAGATTGCTTGACGTAAAGTAAATAAACCAGTAACGTTAGACATGTGCCGTTGTTGATAGCGTCAGCGTGTGCAACCGTCACGATAGATTTCTATTGTAATACACCATAACTTAGTGTGAAGAGCATGTTAAATCTTAAAAAGACTTTGCTAGCAAGCAGTGTTGTGATAACGTGGGCTTTGCACGCTTGCTCGGTACGCTGCTGGATAGAATAGCTGTAACGGAGTTAAGTATAACGAGGGAGACACTGGGAGCAGACTTGCGGATCCAAATGCAGGTTTTAATAGGAAGGTCAGAAAAGCAAAGGTTAATACAGGGCCGAACAGGTGTATAAAGGCAATCCAGCGTCGTGGTTATAAAAACAGGCAGATGATCAAAGAGAGGCAGCAGGAAACGCCCAGGAAAACGCTTTGTAATGTTCATGAATAAAACAAGACTCAGCCCCGAATGGACGAATGATTAAGAGGTGTGTGTATATATAGTCCATGTAATCAGTGTAAATGAGTAGCAGCTGTGTCTGTGCAAGTGTCCAGAGTATTGTCAGCTGTTATCAATGTTGATGAGCGCAGGGGTTTCCGGTGAGTTCGCCCAGCGGTAGTCTCCCATATAGAAAACCCCGCTGGCAATCGGCAAACTACAGGAAGTGATCACCAGCAGAGACAACCCCACTGGCAATCACAACATTAAGAGCGCATCGGCTTAAATCTGAGATTTTTAACGCAGTCCGATATAGTTTTTTGGACTGATATCGGACCGATTTCCGATATCAATATCGGATCGGGACATCCCTATTTCCTAATATGGATATCACTAGCTGCTCCTTTTCAACATTCCTCTAACTACCATGTATTGTATTGAACAAAATAAATGAATGAATGTTTAGAAGCAATTAAGTGTGAGTAAATGGTGAGAAGATGTTAATTCGAGGTGAACCATCTCTAATTTTTTTGATAAATTTATTGTATAGGTTCTTAACAATAGGTCATGGGTTCGAACCTCGGCTCAGTTGGCATTTCTGTGAGGAGTTTGCATGTTCTCCCTGCATTCGCGTGGGTTTCCTCCGGGTACTCCGGTTTCCCCCACAGTCCAAAGACCTACGGTACAGGTGAATTGGGTAAGCCAAGTTGTCGATAGTGTATGTATAAATAAATGTAGGTTTTAGGGGTGTGCAGAGCAGCCGGTATTTGTATAAGTATTTGTTGAGGGGGAAAAGTATTTGTATTTGTATTCGAGTAAAATTTAAAATAAGCGTAAAAATCCACTAACTTATCCAGTTCGTTTTTACGCATCGCATGCCCTTCCAGCTGCAACCCATCTCTGGGAAATATTCTTTAATTATATTCATTATAATAATTATGTATATGCAATATTGGTTGATGTTTTCGAACATCTAACAAGGAACATCACTGAAAAGAAAATAACATGACAGCCATTACCTCATGCATGCTTATACTAACAATTATTAAAATACCATTGTGAACATTATGAACCCCACCACCCCCCATCCTTGTTGGAGGACACTGAGCACAGAAAAAAAAAACAAATAATACTTCAAAGAACTGTTCTTCTTCTAAAATAACTTCTTTCCAATGCACAGAATTCTAAGAACTAAAATTTATCAACCCCTGGCTGGGAGATTTGGCTGAACAAAAGTTGTATTATATGTAATACTAAAAGATGCAGCCCTGATAATGACAACTTAAACAGACACAAAAGTTTTTTTTTTCTTTTTTTTTGAGTGGTTGAGTGGATAAGCCTGTTTTGCATTAAATGCAGCTAATTTGTGATTCAAACTGACTTGCAGGGAGCAGAACATGGCTGTGTTAATGGTTTGGCACTTGTGAGGGTTTTGGCTGAACATGGCTCTGATGAATATTTGGTGAAGGATTGGTGCTTGTTAGGGGTAGGCAGACAGTACCAGGGGAGGATGCTTTAGGTGCATGTAATTATGCATAGCAGATGTTGACAGATGTTAGATATTTCTGCCTCTGCTGATTTCACCTTTGCACACACTACACATCACTTTGGTTTTATCTGCAGCACTTACTGTAAAATGCTTCCACACAGAACTTGAGCAAGTTTTTTGACTGGTGCAGGACCAAGAGATGGCTCAGCAGCAGCCACACTGCGAGAAGTGACGAGAAGCTATGCTAAAGTTAACTAGCCTATAGCCTATTGCTGTCTGCAAAAGACAGAGTGATTTAAATATACCATATAACTCCCACAAGTGCATACAATTTGACACAACTACACAAGCATTGTGTAAAAACACGCTATTCGTGCGTATCCGAATACCGTATTCGGGTTCGGCTCCACCCCTAGTAGGTTAAGAGTAAAATAATGCGCTGTAAATGACAGGTGACAGATTGTCTCACCTCTGCTCTCTTGAGTTCAGCTGAACTTTCTCGAACGTCCGTCTCCAGTTTGGTTTTCTCAGCACTGAGACCTGCGCTCTGGAGAGCCAAATACACCTTCTCCATATTCAGCCTGGCCTTTGACTACACAAACACACGATTCATTAATAAGCATGGAGAAATCGAAGCATTTGCCACAATAACTATTGTTTCAAAGTAATTCCTGAAAAAATATGCACATTATTACATTACACTCAAAGTCAGAAAATCATGATGAAGCACAAACACACCTGCAGGTGACTCAAATACTCCCCCATTATGGTCACTTTCTTGTTGTTGACAGCAGCAATCTTGGCATTCGCTTCCTCTTCGATTGCCACCAAGTTGATCTCATTCTGCTCCATCTGCCTCAAGCTAACAAATAAATAAAAACATATAGCATGTGTATAATAGGTTATAATAATAATATAAAACCAACAAATAATAATAGAAACAAAAATTACCTGTCCTGTTTTGTGCTGATTTTCTGCTCCAGTTGTCTCTTCTTGCTTTTCAGATCAGACAGTTTCTTCTTATTAGCACGCAGCTCATTATCACGACGGTCCAGGTTAGCTTGCTGCTCCCGGATG
This sequence comes from Danio rerio, assembly GCF_052040795.2. Taxonomy (NCBI): domain Eukaryota; kingdom Metazoa; phylum Chordata; class Actinopteri; order Cypriniformes; family Danionidae; genus Danio; species Danio rerio. The sequence goes on from NC_141030.1 coordinate 17,572,977, forward strand.
GCTGCCATCCGCTGATCAATGCTCTGCTTCTGCCTTTCTGCTGCCTGTTGATGCAAGTGTCAAATGTGAGGTCATTTAGCAGAGGAAAACAGTGGTACAAAAGGCCATAAAGCTTAAGAAATTTGTACAAAAAGCGATCGCTGGGCCAGAAATTATTTTTTTTAAATTTGATTCATGACTGTCCCAAACAAATATTTTACACTTCAAGTTTTCAATTGTTATAAAGTAATAAATAAATTTAAAAAATGGATGTAAATCTTATGTTTGTCTAGTTATTATATATCATGTTTAGTAGATTGCTTGGAATTTTATAGGTTTCAGAAAGTATAAAAAAAATGCATATATATATATATATATATATATATATATATATATATATATATATATATATATATATATATATATAAATTGCATATATATATATATATATATATATATATATATATATATATATATATATATATATATATATATATATATATATATATATATATATATATATTAATTTAATCTGTGAAAATCTACAATGAAATCTAAACATCTTTATTTATCATACTATACATGGCCTTAATTCAATCTACTTGTGCATCTGTTGATTTTATCTGAGATTATGGATGATTTGGTTGTCTCTGAAAAATACTGACAGACAGAGCAGTTCACTGCTTATTGGATTGGGAAGTGAGGCTTTTATTACAATATAATACCCTAACAAGGTTTTTACAAAGTTATACTGCCAAAACATTTCCAAGACTTTCATAATCATGACCTAATATTTCCTGTAATATTAACCAGGAAAAAAGAGGCGGCAACAACTAACCCCACTCTTATACACATTCACTTAGTTACAGTTGAAGTCAGAATTATTTGCCCCCTTTTGATTTTTTATTCTTTTTTAAAATTATTCCCAAATGATGTTTAACATTTTTACAGTATGTCTGATAATATTTTTTCTTGAGGAAAAAGTTTTATTTGTTTTATTTTGGCTAGAATTAAAGCAGTTTTTAATTTTTTTAAAACCATTTTAGGATCAAAATTATTAGCCCCTTTAAGCAATTTCTTTTTTCAATAGTCTACAGAACAAACCATCGTTATACAATAACTTGCCTAATTACTCTAACCTGCCTAGTTAACCTAATTAACCCAGTGAAGCCTTTAAATGTCCCTTTAAGCTGTATAGAAGTGCCTTGAAAAATATCTTGTCAAATATTATTTACTCTCATCATGGCAAAGATCAAATAAATCAGTTATTAGAAATGAGTTAATAAAACTATTATGATTTGAAATGTGTTAAAAAACTCTTCTCTCCGTTTAACAGAAATTGGGGAAAAAAATAAACAAGGGGCCAAAAATTCTGGGGGGTTAATCATTCTGACTACAACTGTTATATGGCACCTTCAAATCAGTGGTAAGTGTCAAGTTAGTGTCTCACCCTCAGCTGCTCCTCCAGCTGTCGCCTCTCCTCTACATCTATGGTGGTAGTCAAGAACTGTGGTGGTCGCAGAGCCGAGTTACTGGAGACCACATTATTGGAGTAAGCAGACTTCTTCACATTATACCTCTCCTCCGCTGTGTAAATCGTTCTCAACTGAAGGTCTTTGATCACCTGCCACAGGTGTAAACAAGTGTAAACATTAAAAAAATTGTCAATTTACTCACAAAAATTGATTACTGCTTCCATATGTTTGATTTATTTACTTTTCATTAATCAATAAGCAAGTTTAATAAACTAGATTATTAGAACTAAATATTTACAATGAAAACTGCATAGAATGTTCACATGATGCCCTAAATAGCTGTGTTTGGAAATAACGAATCTTACTATAGTCCATGCCCACTATTCTGACCAGTTATATCTAAATATGTGCATCAAGTAAACTGAAGACCTCTCATAAGTAATAAGAGCTTTTTAATAACCCAGTATAATCTAATGTCATTTAATGTATTTATATAGCACATTTATTGTGTATAAATGCACACAAAAGCGCTTCACAATCTTGAGGGCATCTCTGTACACGCCAACTGACCCAGCCGAGGCTCGAACCAGCAACCTTCTTGCTGTGAGGCGACAGCACTACCTACGGCACCTCTGCGCCACCATAATGAATTAATTTAAAGTATATTACTCTGCTTTCAGCTATACATCACTTTTTTATCAAAGGAGAACCAACCGATTCAATCATGCCCTTGGTCTTCTCTGTTCCTATTGGTACATCGTTAACTCTGTACTGATGGCATAAATAACTCATAACCTCCTCAGGAGCATCAAACATCTCTCGCAAGTACGAGATGAAGCCGTAAGGCCTGCAAAAAATAATAAAAAACATTAAACAGACGAACTCTAAATGTAGTAAAAAAAAGACATTTAATGATGCTCATTACTTGAGGGTCTCGATGGGTCGTGACGGTGGTCGTTTAGAGCAAGACTCTGTAGGAGCGATGATGCTGTTAACTCGCAGCCTCTGCGTATCTCTCATCTAAAAAAAAAAAAAAAAAAAACCATGCCTCATTTTACATAATTTACTTTTCATTTTTTAATGCGAGTCAATAACAAAAGGGTTTTTGCAAGAAGCAAAATAATAATAAAAGTTTAAAAAAAAAAAAAAAAAACGCTTTTACCATGACTTAGAGGAGACTAAAATGGCTTTCTGTTACAGCAGATAATATAAATTAAAATCTCATCAAAATGCAAAAATTATTTGAAGAGATTTTTAAAAACTTTTGAATTTAAAAAACACATTGCAGCATCAAAATACTCATTATTTGTAAAAGTAAATCTTTATTTAATGCAACTATCCTTCAGACATTTTAAGTTTTTATCCATAAATTTATATATATATATATATATATAATAATATTAATAATGTAATAAAATGTATATATTTCAAGTAATACGGTCTCTCCTCTCTACCAATAGTTGGTATGCGGGCATAAAGTGAGTGTAAAGTTTATTCATTCCTAAAGTACAGGTCAGAATATGTTTTTTCATTTTAACATAAAAATATCTCTTAGACTATTATTAGAATAATTATTCACAAAAGTTGAAAAAACATATATGAGTCTATAACAATAAAAAAAAAATTATTATTAATATATTATCATAATATTATAAATCATTGTAAATATACTGATTATTATTTGTTATAACCGTTTTATCCAAATTATTATATCCATATATTATTATTTTTATTAATATTTTTATATAGTTAGGGGCCCAAGCACCGATAATTTATTCCCTAAATGACACAACTTCTTGTCCACAATCTTGAACTAGTTTGAAAACCTGGTTTGAACTCTCCATAGATCATTAGCCCAATTTCCACCAAATTTGGCTCCGAACATACTGCTAAAAAGTTATAGTTTTCCAGTTGCTCTTTAGCTTGTTGCATTGCTTGTTTATAATGTGGCCGCTGGGCTGCTTGGCCCCGATAGTTGCTTTTCGCAGCTATAATCATTATTATGATTTTATTTACGGTATTTAGTATGTTTTTTATACAGTTAAAGTCAGAATTATTAGCCCCCTTCCAATTTTTTTCTTCTTTTTTAAATATTTCCCAAATTATGTTTAACAGAGCAAGGAAATTTTCACAGTATGTCTGATAATATTTATTCTTCTGGAGAAAGTCTTATTTGTTTTATTTCGGCTAGAATAAAAGCAGTTTTTAATTTTTTAAACATCATTTTAGGGACAAAATTATTAGCCTCTTTAAGCTAAATTTTTTATGGATAATCTACAGAACAAACCATTGTTATACAATAACTTGCCTAATTACCCTAACCTGCCTAGGTAACCTAATTAATCTATTTAATCCTTTAAATGTCACTTTAAGCTGTATAGAAGTGTCTTGAAAAATATCTAGTGAAATATTATTTTCTGTCATCATGGCAAAGATAAAATAAATCAATTATTAGAAATGTGAAATATAATATTAGAAATATTAAAACTAATATGTTAAGAAATGTGCTGAAAAAATGTTCTCTCCGTTAAACAGAAATTAGGGAAAAAATAAACAAGCGGTCTAATAATTTAGGGGGGCTTATAATTCTGACTTTAACTGTCTATATATGCAAGTTCTTTTTAATGTAAACTGCTTGCTTTGGCAATACATTTGGCCTGCCAATACAGCAATTATTGAATTGACCAAAACTGGATGCCTCTTCTTCATCCCATGCATTCTTTAATGCATTGTGTTATTTTTAAAATACCCTCCACCCCCTCCCACCAAATGTCATATTACAAAACTCGGAAAAAAAAAAAGTTCTACAAAGTCGAGCTTCTCACCTCATTCATAAATTTGTCGTTATCATCCTGTCTCTGGAAGACGAAAGCTCTCAAGTCATTGACAGAAATGTGAGTCTCAATGTATTTTGCATGCCGAGCATCACGAACATTTATCTGGCAATAAAACGGAAAGAAATTGATCAACTTGACAACCCATTTATAAACAGCAACTAAAATTAACAGCTGTTAACTTACCACCAGCATCATGGGCTCATGGACAACTCCTTCATAACGATCACGGTTTTTCCTCAGCCACTCAAGGGCTGTGTATGTGTCACGAAAGCGGCTGCGCAATTTCTCCTCTTTTACCTTCATCATGTCATCCAGACTCCTCAGGCGATTCTGCAATCCTACCACAAATAAAACCGAGCCCAAGTCTTGGATCTGCCTATTCATGCAACATAATAGTTTGCTATTAAAATGAATATACAACATTACGCGCAAATTCTCCAGTGATTTCATCTTTATCTCTGCGCAGGTCCAGACTCTCACTCTCCAGTCTGGCTCTTTCTTCCTGAATGTTCCTCAGCTCTGCATTGATAGCCTCAATCTGAGGAGTAACGTCCTCAATGGTGCCCATGTTCTGAAGCTCCTTCTGCAGATCTCTTATCATCAGTTGCGTGTGTCCAATCCGCTTCTGCCTGTCCGCCTCCTCCGTCTGCTTCAGACTCATGTCCTGTTTGATGTCATCAACCTGATGGAAGAGAGTGATGAGTCTTTTAATACAGTTTTAGGAGGTGTTACTACAAATAAAAGCCTCATCCGTTTCAGGAGGTGAAAAACAAACCTCTTTATTCCTCAGTTCAAGCTGGTCGTGTTTCTGCTTACATTTCTGCGTTGCCTCTTTGATACGGGTGGTCTGGAAAAAATAAAAGTATTACTTTTGTATAAAAATAAAATAAGAGTCTTGCTGGTGAGGTTGTGATCAGTGCTGACCATCTCCTTCATCTGCTGCTCGATGGGCTGCAGCTCACTCTCCACAGAGCGGATCTTTCTGAGCAGCGGCTCCTGAGCTTCCTTCAGGAACCTAAGCTTCCTTTTCATTTCATCTCTTTCCTTCTTCACCCCCTCCAGCTCTTTACGTGCCGTCTCATACTCCTAAAACAACAAAAAAAGATACAGTTCGGAAATGATATTCCATATGTACTCAAATTTTTAAAAACATCCACTCCTAGTACAACAAAAGCAAAAACGATAAGCACAAAGAATGTTCACTAAAGGTGTGCAATATTGGCCAAAATAGTTTTTGGCTCATTATATGAATAATTTTCCCACCTAAACAATAATTAAATAATATTGTGCTGGGTGTGTTTTGCTCATTTAGGCCAAATTACGTAATAGTCTCAATATATTCATTAAATGAATTTTTAGCCCTTTATTGATTTTTTTTTCTTTTTTAAATATTTCCTAAATGATGTTTAACAGAACAAGGCAATTTTCACAGTATTTATAATGTTTTTATTCTGGAGAAAGTCTTATTTGTTTTATTTTAGCAAGAATAAAAGCAATTTTTAATTTTTTAAAAACCATTTTAAGGTCAAAATTATTATTATTAGTCCCTTTAAGCTACATTATTTTTTAATAGTCTACAGAACAAACCATCGTTATACAATAACTATTAGGCCTTTAAATGTCACTTTAAGCTGTATAGAAGTGTCTTGAAAAATATCTAGTGAAATATTATTTACTGTCATCATCGCAAAGATTAAAATAAATCAGTTATTAGAAATGAGTTAATAAAACTATTATGTTTACAAATTTGTTAAAATAATCTGCCCTTTGTTAGACGGAAATTGGGGGAAAATATAAACGGGGGGCTAATAACTCTGACTTCAACTGTATATCAAATGCACATTTTATTTTAAACAAGAGAATATTTTCGCTTAGAGGAAATACTTGATATTGTGAGCATATAAAAAGGTAAAAACATTACAATACCGTTGTAGATTATTTCCCCATTCTGCACATTTACAACAACCAGATCCAAAAAACCCTTCCAGTCTGGGGAAATTTTAGTGTAGTAAGATGTGCACTCACCACCCAGGGTTTCTTCTTCTCAAGCATCTGGATCCTGTCTAAATGCCGCTTCTTCATGTAGTAGCGCTCCACATCCAGCTTGTTTCTTTCATTCCTCTGTCTGGCCTTCTCTAGGAAGTTTCCTTTTTCCTTACACACATTCTGTACCACAAACACAACGAGTACATTCATAAAATGAAAGAACTTCAAGGAACAATTGACCCAAAACAGAAAATAATCACATTATTTGCTCACCCATAGACCATTTATGATGCATGTGACTATTTTTCTTTTATTTTTCTCTTATTTTTACTATTATACTCTGCGGGGGGGCAGTAGTCTGTTTTCTTATTCCAAGAAAGGAAACTAAACTTCCGCCTCAAACTCAATTCCTGAAGGGCCGCTGCATAGTTTAGCTCCAACCACTTCCAACTCACACCTGCTTAATATTCTATAGTAGTCTTGAACTACTTTGAATCAGCCGTGTTTGATTAGTGTAGGAACAAAACTGTGCAGAGCTGCGGCCCTCCAGGAATCAAGTTTGAGACCTATGCTTTAGAACCATTAACATAGTAATTGTCACTCGCCATGGAGAGATTCCCTCATGCAAATATGTCTGATAATCTAAAAATCCACATTGATTGCAAATGTAGTTAAATTACAGCCAAATTCTTTTTGTCATCAGATTCTAATTGTCATCATCTGTCAGATCGCTCTCACAGCCAATGCGGATTCCACATGCTGAATCAGGCCAATGAGCTCAAATGAGAGCTGACATGTGCAACACAACATAGCGATAGCGAACATAGCGTGGATGCTAATTCTGACCAATCAGAATGCAGTTCAGGAGATACATTCAAATATACATCTGGTTGATTTAAACTGGTCCGGAACACAGCAATCAGTGTGGTGTGAAAAGAAACCAAAACTCAAAAAAAAAAAAAAACGCCACAATGTTTGTCACAGAGGGAAAGCATTCAAAATAACCCATTTTTTGAGGTTAAAAAGTACATTGTTCATTCCTAAAATTAATTTTTCAATGGATTTGTATTTTGTGATTGTGTGGATTACTTTAGACTATCTTCGGGCTGGGGCAGGTCATGATCAAGAGTTTGTGGGTTTGTTTTAATTGTTTTTCAGTCATTACCTAATTAGCTTAACTGAGTGAAGAGCTATGCTCTAATTAGATATATTATAAAATATTTTAGCAAAGCCAGCCTTCAATTTAAACTGGTCCGGACCACAGCAATCAGTGTGGTGTGTAAAGAAACCAAAACTGAAAAAAAAAAAACACACCACAATGTTTGTTGGCCTTGGTCTGGACCAAATGAACCAAATCACAGAGGAAAAGCACTCTACATAACCCATTTTTTGTAGTTAAAAATTACTTTTTATATTCCTAAAATAAATGTTTCCCTGGATTTGTATTTTGTGATTGTGTGGATTACTTTAGGAGTTTAGGTTCTCTGCCCAAGCCCAGACTTGACTCGACCCAACCCTGCCACTATCTTCGGGCTGGGGCAGGCCATGATCAAGCATTTGTGTTTTGTTTTTTTGCTTGTTTTTCAGTTATTACCTAATTAGCTTAACTGGCTATGCCCTAATTAGATATATTTTAAAAATATTTTAGCAAAGTCAGCCTAAGCAACACGTGTGGGTCTCACAATTGTTATGTGCAGCAACGCTTTAAGCTCCTGCATCTGCATCTCCTCTACTGGCACACATTCATACCGCATGCACAAGCAGAGGTGAAGCAGCGCATAAAGAAAATCAGTGGATCTTATTAATGCATAAATTGGATCAAATTGCTACTTTTTGGTCATGATCAATGCACTGTTAATTAATTGAGTATGAGCAGTCGCTAAAATGGACTAAATGGCTAAAATGCTTCTTCAGCTCTGCTGACGCTCCTCACTGACGCTCTGCCTCTGCATGCGATAAGTTCTAATCTATAAACATGGATGCTCATGCTCTGCTCACACATGCGGTTTGAAAAAGGTGACTGTAAAAAAACAGGGACTTCCACGATGAACAGACACATAAAGCAGGCTTGCCAGAAAGGATGATAGTCAGCCTTCAATGTCTTCTTTTGTTACGATCAATTCTGAATACACAAACAATGCAGTTTACATGCTTTGTCCTTGTTGCATGATTCATTAAGATAAATCTAAACTCATTTCTGTAGTCCAAACAACTCAGAATTGTAGTTGATAACGTCCGTTATAGCAGTCCAGGTATTAAAAAAATAGTCGAGTTTAAATTGGGCTCATACGTACAGTTAGTGTGTCAAACCGGGTCGGGCACAAGGTAGGGTTTAATTTGTTGGGCCTGATCTAAGCTCTACTTTAAAGCTGCTTCAACATGAATCATGGAGCATCACAAACAGTCAGCTATGACGTTTGTTTGCTTTCAATGGACAGCAATTATGAAATGTTTTCCAAAGCTTAACTTCTCTTTTACTAACAAAGGATGGCCAGAAAATTAGCAAATAATTTTGGGTGAACTATTCCTTTTAAATCAGACATGTTATACAGAAGGGGTGCCCAAACTTGGTCCTGGAGGGCCGATGTCCGGCATATTTTATTTCCAACCCCAATCAAACACACCTGAACCAGCTAATCAAGCTCTTTTAGGTATACATTGGCTGCGTCTCAAACGGCACACTATACACTATGCACTCGTGCACTATGTCCTTATGCCCTTACACAATATGTTTGTGGTGTCGTCCTAAATGGAGCACTAATGTTTTTCCACTAAGCGGAAATTCAAACCGTTTCCCTGATGACATTTGCCAAATTAGTAAAATAAATGACCAAACGATCAGATAATACCTGCCATGAACATAACCGCATTCACCATCGGGAGGCGTTATAATCACTCTCGTAAGAAAATTTTGCTTTCACCATCCAAAATAAATAAAGTTGTCCAACATGTGCGGCTGATAGCTCCGCCCCTTCCGCTATGTGAGCAAACCTATGGTCGTTGACTGCGTGAAGTGTCCATCATTACACACTTCATTTTACCAGCTAAATGAGTGCATCATCCGGGTAATTAAAGTGCACTTATTATTTTTTAGAGTTTTCAGTGTGAACCCAATACTTACAATATTTATACTACAAAATGCCGTAGAATAGTGCATACGTATGCGATTTGGAACGCAGCTTACAACTTCCAGGCAAGTGTGTTGAAGAAAGTTGGAGCTAAACTTTGCAGGACACCGGCCCTTTAGGACTGAGTTATATAGGATCTCAATAAAAAAAATTAAAATACCTCTAAATCTCTCTCTTTGGTGCGAAATGTCTTGAGCTCACAGTGAAATTCGTACATTTCTGGTGGCCCGACAGATTTCTCAGTGGCTTCAAGAAGTTCACTATTACTCATTTTAGCAAACTCACCGACTTTTTCCTAAGACACAAGATAAAGAGCAGAGCATGTTAAAAATAGAGCTCTTGTACAGTTCTTCCAAACTCAACACACAGGTTTGGTAATATACATTGTGAAGTATGTAAACTCTTCATAATAATAAGAGCACTTACCTGTGGTAGGAACTGACACAAGTTCCCAACCTGAATGTGCAGCTCTCTTACGGCCTCCTCCACTGCCTTCTGACTGGCGTGTTTTTTATTAAGCATCCATGTCGACTGATTGTTCTCAACCTGGATCTCTCTGGTGACTATCAGGTTTCCACGTGTCCTGTACCTGAACAAAAATAAAAGTAGAAATGAACTGAGGAACTTTTGTGAACACTTGTAGAAATTGAAGTTGTAAAAACACATACTTACAGCTCTATTTCAACTGAGCCTCTTTGACACCCTCTCTTCACATACAGACCAACCTAGAAACAGAAACACGTTTCAGTCACTTAATTATTTGAAGACAATAGTTTGAGTGTTATTTGTGCATCCTTGACATACTATAATAATTTGTACTTAAACTGCATTAATTTCCATTTTAATGTAATCAATTTTAGTTTTTTTTCAGGTTATTTTTTTAAGCAGCTTCAAAATCTACCATGTTTATGCACTGTTATTTCTTTAAAAATGCATAAGTACACATAATCTGAGCATTAAGCCCATCAGAGTAAATGTAATTTAATTAACTTAGCAAGATTTTAAAACTCATGACTGTTAGAAAACCATCCAACTTTATATAAACTTTTATTTCTTACAAAATAAAGTTTTTAACATTTAATAAATCATCATTTTCAGGTAACACAAAATATGCATACATCTTAATGCTGCAATTGTTTGGCCAAACGCACTCATCAATATAAATGTATGAGATATGATGGGAATGTACAACTTATATTTTACAGCATTTTATATTTTTCCATTACTACATTAACATATTTTAGTCTACAGGAAGATTTTTTTCAAAGTTGCCACATAATGATAAAAGACAGTGTATAAAATAACATGAAACATTAATGAAACATTAGAATAGTAATAATAAAACTGTATTTTAATTATTTTAAAAGCTCGCTTTTTATTATGTATATATATATATATATATATATATATATATATATATATATATATATATATATGTATGTATGTATGTATATATATATATATATATATATATATATATATATATATATATATATATATATATATATATATGTATGTATGTATGTATGTATATATATATATATATATATATATATATATATATATATATATATATATATATATAAAATATATAACTGATGGTCAACCCCATTAATAAGGCATGAAATCCCACTTAATAAAAATGTCAGGGCACACCTGTGAAGTGAAAACCATTTTAGGTGACTACCTCTGGAAGCTCATCAAGAGAATGCCAAGATTGTGCAAAACAATAATCAAAGCAAAAGGTGGCCACTTTGAAGAACCTAGAATATGACATATTTTCAGTTGCTCCACGCTTTTTTTGTTATGTATATAATTCCACATGTGTTAATCCATAGTTTATGATGCCTTCGATGTGAATGTACTATGTTCATAGTCATGAAAATAAAGATACTCTTTCAATGAGAGAGAGACAGAGAGATGGATGGATGGATAGATGGACAGATAGATAGACAGATGTCTCTGTGTGTGTTTCAGTATTTCAACTAAGAAACCTATTCTTTTTTTTTTTGATAATAAATGAAACTGCTGCATCCAAATTTGTGCATTTTGGTATTTTATTTCTGTCAGTCCTACATATGGTGCAAACTTGATAAAATGTATATTTATAAGGGGAATTTTTTTAGGTGACTTAACTTTTCAGTAGGAATTAAGACAATTATTGTGTGTTTTTTTAACTGCTGGTACAATTGAAGTTCTGGATTTACCAGCTTGTACACTTTGCCTGCTAACCACACATTAGTGCCACCAGAGCCACCAAAGTATATAAAGCAAAGACACATGCACATTTATTTTAAAGTAATAAATTAACGTTCCACATAATTAGATAAAGTCTGTGTGCATTTATGAACAATACTATCAAGTTTCGTAACTGTTTTGTATCTGAAGAAGCTTCTGCTATGGTGTATTCACAGCCAGACACAGTGGATGTGAAAGGACTGGAAGTGTTGATGAATTTTTATGAACATACATGTAGAATCAATCTCGGTGATGATTTAAGACGGTCTCACCTTGTCTCCTCGGCCCAGGACAGATGTTTTTCCAGCCAGGCCCAGACAGATGGCACACACGATACTGGACTTCCCTGTGCCGTTGGCTCCAACGATCATGTTCAGTTTGGGTCCGGGGAAAACTTCAGAGTGATCGTACGTGCTGAAATAGACAACAATGACAGCTAATGTAATTAAGCAAGAATTACTTTGCCAGTACCTGACACAAATGCGTAACGTTATTTAATGTTAGAGTAAACAAAAGACGCTTGCATATCGTGAGGCATATCGAGTTTTACTCACAGGAAGTTATGCATGGTGATGCGGACGATTGCGCCCTCCATGAAATCTCCTTCTCGGGCATTTGCACTGGTGGACGTTGCAGGTTCACGATCGGAGGGCTGTGAGTTGGACAATTCGTGGCTTTTTCGCTTTCTCTTCTGCGGCTGCTCCATTTCTGGTCGGTCACTCTGGTTGATGTTCAGCACAGTCTCGTCACTTTCGTTTCGCGCCTGTGTTGTCGGTAAGTCGCTGTGTGATTGGACGACAGTGGTCACATGATATTTTTTCTGGATTACCTGTTCATCGTCTCTTGCCCACTAGAGGGACACATTGTAAAAGCTTCCTTTGCACTATAACACAACTTTCAACTTCATTAACAGAACAGGGCACAAATAATAATCAAATAAATAAAAAAAATAATGAAAGTAAATACAAATTAAAACATAGAATAGACACACAAACACAGACAATAATTCCCTACTGGGTTTTCTATTATTTCTTTTGTCTTCTTCCTAATTTTGATTTTACCAACTTAAGCAATTTACAGTACAACCAAAACTTCCTTTGTAAAATAAAAAAACAGTGGTTTTGTTTTAAGACACTTGCATGAATGAATATACAACATTTCTCCAAAATTAGAATATTATTCAAAATAAATTAAATATTAACATCTTCCCCTAATAAACCAAAGAAAATATCATTTTTTGAAAATTAGGAGGACAACTTGAGAGAAACTTCAAAGCTTCCAGTAACAATCTTTAGTATGTCATGTAACTAACAAACAGTTTTTTAATGTAAAACAATATCAACTTCTATCACCTGAGCTTATTTAAAGCCCAAAGAGTTTTTAAAGATAAATGAAACTAATAAAAAATATGTCATAATCACATTAAAATAAGGTTCCACAGAATCCATAGTTCAAGGCTGTGTGTGCTCTTCAAATAACTACCACTGAACACTTTGCATCCCACTTAGGATAGTACACCCTTTTTACACTCAATACCTTCATGACTTTCTTTCCTCTGTTGATTTCACTAAAACAACATGAAACAAATGAGTGTGAGGAAAAAATAGATAATGGGATAGGTAATACAAATGTTAACTAAAGCAATAGTATCTGGATGCAGCCTGTATGATGCAAGCTTAGATTGCATCACTCAGCGATGCATTCTCAGACACAATGCACTAATGGAGTGAGTAACGTCACTGTGAAGGGTAGGGTTAAGGAATGGGTGAGCGCATTAAAAATCATTGGATGCAGCTTAGATAGCACTGCGCCAGGTCTGCAGCCAGACCCCTCTAAACTAAAGAGCCCAAAATAGTTAATTCATTTATACATTTTCTTTTCGGCTTGGTCCCTTTATTAATCTGGGGTCGCCACAAGCGGAATGAACCGCCAACTTATGCAGCATATGTTTTACACAGCGGATGCCCTTCCAGCCGCAACCCATCTCTGGGAAACATCCATACACACTCATACATTATGAACAATTTAGAAAGCAAAGCGAGAAGGTCGCTGGTTCAAGCCTCGGCTGGGTCAGTTAGCGTTTCAGTGCAGTTGAATTAACTTTGAAATGACATATGCATGGTTCATTAATTTAAATGATAAAGTTCTTAATACTTAATTAAAATAAGTACAGGTCACATATAGCAATGTATAAGTAAGTTAACTTTAACAAAAAAGTAATTGTATCTGATTTGAGTAATTTTAGAAATATTAGTTGGCTCAACTTAATTTTGTTGCATTTGTTTTAAACTTGTTTTGTGTGTTTAAAATACTTAAAATAGGCCGGAAGTTGACTCAACCTAAAATGTCCGATGCAGCCACTTGCCTCACTTTTTATAAGTTAGATCTAGGTAATACTTTTTACAGTGTGTGAGGCGACAGCACTATCTACTGCGCCACCACGTTTCCAAATGTAAGCTTCTCACAGCAAGAAGGTCACTGGTTTGAGTCCCGGCTGGGTCAGTTGGCATTTCTGTGTGGAGTTTGCATGTTCTTCCTGTGTTTGAGTGGGATTCCTCCTGGGGCTCCGTTTTCCCCCACAGTCCAAAGACATGCGCTATAGGTGAATTGAATAAGATAAATTGTATGTGTGACAATGATTGTGTATGGATGTATCCCAGTACTGGGTTGCAGCTGAAAGGGCACCAATGTGTATAACATATGATGGCTAAGTTGGTGGTTCATTCCACCGTGGCGGCTCCTGACAAAAAAAGGAACAAGGCTGAAGCAAAATGAATGAATGAATGTGAACTTCTTGGTCAAGGTACATTAGTGAGAGAGATTGCGCTATCCATAAAAAAAGCAAGACTGAAATTTGTCAAATTGCATATTGACAAGCCACAAAGTTTCTGGGAGAATGATCTTTGAACTGATGAGACAAAACTTGAGCTTTTTGACAATCGGCTGTAGGTTTACAACTAAAAATAAAGCATATGAAGATAAGAACACTATACCTACTGTGAAACATGGAGAAGGCTTGGCTGTATTGTTGAGCTCCTTTTCTAACGATGCTTTTAGTGCTGCTGAAGTAGAGATTTATAGATTTTTATTGATGCTTAACAAAAAGTCTAATTTTGAGAAAACAGCCATTAAAAGCGTTTTGTGGTTTCAGACAGTTTGATAACATGTGTTGAAAGAAAAAAGTCTGCAAACAGACATGCGTCCAAAGACATGCAGTATAAGTGAATTGAGTAAATGTGTGTGTGTGAAAGCGAGAGTGTGTGGGTGTTTCTCATACTTGATTGTGCGGGAAGGGCATCCGCTGCGTAAAACATATGCTGTTATAGTTGTCGGTTCATTCCGCTGTGGCGACCCTTAATAAATAAGGAACTAATGATGAAGGTAAATTAATAAATGAACTTGTCTTTTGTGTCCATATAGTCCTTTATTTATTTATTCTGCAGCTGTGTATTAGGCAAGATCATATACAGTGAGTTGTTCATTCTCATGAAATAATATAATCAATTATTGTTACTTAAGAATTATAGCTCTTAGATAGTACACTTATTACTTTTACATACATTCACCGGCCACTTTATTAGGTACACCTGTCCAACTGCCCGTTACCGCAAATGTATATTCAGCCAATCACATGGCAGTGACATGGTCAAGACTGCTGCAGTTTCAACCAAGCATTACAATTGGGGAGAAGTTTGATTTATGTGACTTTGAACGTAGCATGGTTGTTGGATTTTCATGCACAACCATTTCTAGGGTTTACAAAGAATGGTCTGAAAAAGAGAAAATATCCAGCGAGCTGAAATTCTGTGGGCGCAAATGAGTTGTTGATGCCTGAGGTCAGAGGAGAATGGCCAGACTGGATCCAGCTGATAGAAAGGCAATAGTGATTCAAATAATCACTTGTTATAACTGAGGTATGCAGAAGAGCATCTCTGAACGTACAACACGTCCAACCTTGAGGCGGATGGGCTACAGCAGCATGTAGGAGAACTTACCCCTTTCAGCTAAGAACAAGAAACTATGTACAATTCATACAGGCTAACCAAAATTAGACAATAGAAGATTGGAAAAACGTTGCCTGATCTAATGACTCTTGATTTCTCCTACGAGATTCAGATTGTAGGGTCAGAATTTGCCAACAACAACATGAAAGCATGAAGTCATCCTGCCTTGTATCAACGGTCCAGGCTGATGATGGTAGTGGTGTAATGGTGTGGGGGATATTTTCTTGGTACGCTTTGGTCAATTATGACCAATTGAGCATTGTGTCTAGGCCACAGCCTACCTGAGCATTGTTTCTCACCATGTCCATCTCTTTATGACTACATTGTGCCCTTCTTCTGGGCAATTCTGGGCTACTTCCAGCAGGAGAACGCGTGTAAATCATCTTAGACTGGTTTCTTGAACGTGAAAATGAGTTCACTGTATTAAAATGGCCTCCACAGTTACCAGATCTAAAATCCAATAGAGCACCTTTGGGGTGTGGTGGAACAGGAGATTTGCATCATGGATGTGCAGCTGACAATCTGCAGCAACTGCATGATGCTATTATGTCAATATGGAGCAAAATCTTTACCTTGTTAAATCTATGCCACAAAGGATTAAGGCAGTTCTGAAGACAAAAGAGGGTCCAACCCTGTACCCGTAAGGTATACCAAATGAAGTGACCAGGTGAGTGTATAATGAAGATCAAAAATTTCAAAATAATAGTAATAATTTTAAACACAAAACAAGAATCCCTCCCATTTGTACTTTTATTTGGCATAAAAAAGCTCCCGAAGAACAAATAAAATCAAGTAAGTCATTAAATTAAGTGTGGAGGCTTCCTAAGGTGACTGTTTAATTTGAACTATGATTCTGATGAAGTAAAACAGGCATGAGAAACAACATATCAGCAATGAACATGTTTGTTCAATAGTCAAATACAGAAGGAAGGTTTGTAGGTGATCAGATCTGATCATATTGCAATCCATGTCCTCTTTTATCCTCGGAGACCGCTGCTCTGCAGCTGTACTTTCACATGCGATCACTTTGCTCTCTTCAACGTTCTTCTCTTTCTGTCTTTACTTAAAATGCATCGTCTGAATGTCATTATTATTTCCAGAGAGGTTCAGATGTGGGATGTGCTGATCAGAATATTCTGTGCGGAATAAAAGGATGGAAAATATGTTAAGTTGTTCACGGTGGCATAAACAACATCTGTTTGTGAATCACCATAAATACCTCTGCACGGTCCCCTTTCAAAAATAATATCATCAACTGCAATGTCACTCCTTACTGATGCTCCTCTGATGGCTTCAAATACAATCTGTGTGTGTGTTAACATATAGAGATAATATATTATTAAAAATAACACACATTTTTAGCCCATGTGCATCAATTTGAAAAAGTTACACAAGAGAATAAAAATGACAAAAAACGTTAAACTGTCCTATTTTAATATTAAACTTTTTTTTACTGACATTTTTATCAGCATTAACCCTGATGACATCTACCAAAAATTCTCCCCCCTCCCCTGTTCGCGTGGGTTTCCTCTGGGTGCTATGGTTTCCCCTGCAAGTCCAAAGACGTGTTATAGGTGAATTGGATAAGCTAAATTGTCTGTAATGTATTTGTTTGTGTCCTCGTCCTCCAGGTTTGGGGTTGAGTGTTGGGCTAACGACCCACCTCGTAAAAATGAGAAAATGAGTTACAAAACACCAACACAGCTAAATATCAGCCGCCCTGGGAATGAGTGAGTAAGTGAGAAGGTAAGTAAAGTAAGTAAGTAAAGTAAGTATGCAAATTAAGTGAATTAAGTAAAGTAGGAAAGTAAAAAAAGTAAAATAAGTAAGTAAAGAAAGTAAAGTAAGAAAGTAATATAAATAAGTAAAGTAAGGCGGGTAAGTAAAATAAGTAAAGTGTGTAAAGTAAATAAGTAAAGTAAGTGAAGTGGGTAAATAAGTGAGTCAAGTAAATAAGTAATTAAAGTAGGTAAAGTGGGTAAATAAGTAAATTAGATAAATAAGTAAAGTAGATTAATAAGTAAAGTAGGTAAATAAGTAAAGTAAGTAAATAAGTAAATTAGGCAAATAAGTAATGTAGGTAAATAAGTAAAGTAGGTAAATAAGTACATAAATTAAGAAAAGTAGGTTAATAAGTAAAGTAGGTAAATAAGTAAAGTAAGTGAAGCAGATAAATAAGTAAAGTAGATAAATATGTAAAGTAGGTAAATAAGTAAAGTAAGTTAAGTAAGTAAAGAAAGAAAGTAAAGCAAGTAAATAAGTAAAGTAAGTAAATAAGAAAAGTAGGCAAATAAGTTATGTAGGTAAATAAGTAAAACAGGTAATTAAGTAAAGTTTGTAAATAAGTAAATTGGGTAAATAAGTAAAGTGGTTAAATAAGTAAAGTAGGTAAATAAGCAAAGTAGGTAAATAAGTAAAGTAAGTAAAGTAGGCAAATAAGTAATTTAGGTAAATAAGTAAAGTGGTTAAATAAGTAAAGTAGGTAAATAAGTAAATTATGTAAAGTAAAAAAAATTAAATAAATTAAGTGAAGTAGGTAAATAAATAAATAAATAAATAAACAAACAAATAAATAAATAAATAAATAAAGTATGAAAGTAAAGGAAGTAAATAAGTAAAGTAAGGTAAGTATCTAAGGTAAGCAAAGTAAATAAATGCAAGCAAGTAAAGCAAGCAAAGTAAGTAAGTAAAGTAAGTAAAGTTTGTTGTTTTTCATATACTAAACTAAACAGTTTTTTTTCTTCTGATTATTACTAGTTTTTGATAAATGATCAAAAACACCATTCGTTTTATTTTTTGTGCACTATCACACATCAAAATACTATAATATTAATACTGACACACATTTGTTGCCAAAAGCTATGCAGTTTATACAACCAAATTGATCACAAAAATAAAAAGTTAAAATAAGAGCTAAATAATTGTTACATTTAAGAAAGCTCTTCAATGGGTTTTCATCTACAAACAAAATGCATTGTCCCCATGACATTGGGGTACAATGTCAATCTGGTGTCATGTTGATGTCCTGTGCCTGCTGGGTGTTTAAGGCCATTTCTGTCATCATACAGTAAACATCCGTCATCTTCTCATCAGTGACCTGCATCTAAAAAGTCTCTGGGTCAATGCATGTAAAGATTTTGGACATCTTCTTGGACACTTTTAATGCTTCCAAACAGCAATTATAAATCGCCCATGTCTTGAGGTAGTTCATTATGATGTGATTTACCTCTTTACTTCTATGTGTGATTTGATTTGACAGGAATTGCAGGATTGATTTTTCTAATTACCAAAGACAAGAAAAATAAAGTAGTGCCTGCAGATTGAAGGAAAGTAGTGGAGTAAAAGTACCGATACAGCACTAAAAATGTACTCAAGGAAAGTAAAAGTACACATTTTTAAAATTACTTAGGAAATTACAATTTCTGAGAAAAACTACGCAATTACAGTAGTTTGAGTATTTGTAATTAGTTACTTTACACCACTGCATATAACTAACCTGGTGTTGTTGGTCATAGTGGTAGTTTAGAGACGCTCTGAGCCAGGAGATGCCCTGCTCTCCATGGCTCGTCCACAACAGTCTGTCATCGTTTTCTTGTCCGGTCTGGAGGTAAACACTCAGCTGGCCAATCCCAGAGCCATACATATGGTAATAAAATTGCAGGCACTGTGTTTCTCTAGTGCCCCTGAGAGTGCTGGAGAGGAGACGCGCTTTATGACCGGCCAGCATCACTGATGCCTCAATGTGCAAATAATGACCTACAAAATGAAAAGAAGAATCAATAATTCAATAATCATTCATTAGCGCAAACAAATAGCTGGGTTGTATCCCTCAGTACTCATCGATTGGCTCATGCAAAGTGCATCAAGGACCACAGAGGCCTTAACATCAACTCTGGAGGACCTGGAAAGCCTCAATGAGAAGTCAGTACTCCGCAAAAAGACCACAGCAATTAAAACCCCCAGTCAATGTGAATGGAAGCCCTCCTGATTATATACAGGAGTATGTCTAGCTGGGCTGCAAATTAACATAGTGACTGTGACCAAAGACATCCACACCAGGATCAGCATTCGAGCATCTGAGTTTAGTGGGTAGTGTTGTGGATAAAATATAGGGTAAATTATAATTATACTTTAAAAAACTGGCTTACACAGATGTATTAAGACATGTTTTGTGAAAAATTCCACATTATACATGTCAAAGTAACAAAAGACACGTTTATGGAAACGTTATGCCTCTTCGAGGTGGATCTAATACATGTTTAATCTGTATATCCTGCATTTTGCATTCTGAGGAGCTGTGAACATTCTGCTGTCATGCATGTCTACCTTCTTTTTGCATCGAGAGGTGTCTTTTTTGCATGATTACCTAACAGCTGTGAGCATTTTGTGTGCTGCTTATGTGCCCTGTGCGCCTCCTGTTTTAACTGCCTGTTGCGCCTCGCGTTTTTGCTGTTGTACTCTGTGCGCTTCTAGGTGAACAAAATTCAACTCTGAGCGGAAAAAGCGCATTCTCCAACCAAATGAAAGCAGATGCAGGTTTCTGTTGAGGTGACAGCAGTGTTTGTGTTGTTAAGACAACTATGGAGACTTTTGAAGATGGAATAGAGAGTTTGAGCCACTTGTACATTCAGGAAGCATTCAGAAAAAACAAAACAGCAGCGAAGAAACTTGACACAGAGGAACATTTAAGCCTGGTTTATACTTCTGCGTCAAGTGACCGGCGTAACCCATGGCGCATACAACGCGCGTAGCTTAGCATGTATACTACTGCGCGCTGTCTCTATTGGCCTGCATTAACACTCCTGAAACGTTAGTTGGCAGTGAGGTGTTAATGTTTCTCTGTGTCGAGTTTCTTCGCTGCTGTTTTGTTTTTTTCTGAACGTTTCCTGAATGTACATGTGGCTCAAACTCGCTCATTTTGAGGAAGGAATCGGCGGACATGCAACAACTTTAACTATGAAGTAAACAAAAAACAAAACTTTCCATCCGGAGCTCCTTCACGGGACTCCACACTTGAAAACAATCGCTCTATCTGGCTCACGCGGCTCTCGGTCCAGCCCAGACTCATCAGCGATACAAAGCCAACCAATCACAGAGCTTGCGCTATGCGTCGTTGTGACGTGTAGTTACATTTTTTGAGAGGTGCACGATAGCGACGGCGACGACCACGGCGTAGGGCTATGTGTCAACGCATAGGTTGCGTCGTAGCATACGTGTGCGCTTGGCGCAGAAGTATCAAACCAAGGGTGTGCATATCAAAGCTTTATTTTTAAGAGTGATTTTTTGGCCTATTCTGAACTCACCCAGTCCAGTGGTGTGGTCTCCTCCCGGCCCTGTGTAGGACGTTGGTGTGGGTCCTCTGGCCAGATACCAGTCACCTGAGTCTCCGACTTTATCCTGAGAGAATCCACAGAGTCCAGATTCAAAGTCACAGTGAGACGGCAATAACAGAGAAGAGGCTGCTATAGAAGGAAATGATTTCTGCTTTTAGTAAAAATATCAGGTAATTAACTGTGAATTTCACAATTAAGATACAAGATTCACATGCACATTTTTTAATAGATGCAGATAATACCTAGCAGTGAGCAGTCACCAGGAGTCACTTTAATGTCATCAAGACCAACAGAACCGCAGCTCCAAATGTCTTTGCAAGTACTGATGAAAACCACCTTTATGGCCCAGATGTAGAAAAATGACATGTTTATATAAATAACATTGAATAACAGTGCATGACTGGTCAGAAGGGCAAAGAAAGAAATGTGTGTGTGTGTGTGTGTATGTATGTATGTATATATATATATATATATATATATATATATATATATATATATATATATATATATATATATATATATATATATATATATATATATATATATATATATATATATATATATATATATATATATGTACTATTTACAAAGTAGTAAAATTCATGTTAAGGGTCAGTGCATATAAAGGAAAAATAATTCTCAAGCTGACTTATTTTTCCAGATGTTATAAACATTTACTTCTCTAAATGTGGATCTTACTGTAATAAAAGTCATGTGAGACATAAACCCGTAGTGTCTTGCTAACAGATGCTGGAGCAGTGGGCCAGAAGTATGTCCAGCTGAATGGAAGTTGTCTGAGAGTATAGGTTTCTCTTAAAGAGCCCATGAAATCATTTGTTGGGTGAGTTTGTCTTTCTGTCTTAGTAAATGTTAACACATAAGCGCTCTTTATATTTATATATAGATACATGCACACACAGTTAAAGGCTAAATTATTAGCCTTCCTGTAAAATGTAAATTCTTAATAAAATATTTCCAAGTAATGTTTAACAGCATGAGGAAATTTACACAGTATGGAGCCTTTTAGCATGGCCACAACAAAAGCAGTTTTAAAATGGTTTTAAATCATGTTATTAACATGATCATCTCCCTTAAGAATTGATATACGTTTTATTTTTATATTTATTGGCAACAAAGCAGACCATTGTTGTCCAATGACTTGGTCTAGTTTACCTAATTCACACAGTTCTGCTGGTGACACTTTAGAATAACAGTACATGATTAATGATGTGCAACTAGGCCAACAAAATATTACTTTATTAAGAATTAACAATTAGCAATTGTCATCGTCACACAAGGGAGACGAGGATGGTTATCTTTTAAAGGTATTTATTCAAAACAATGCAGCTGATCCAGAGAGATGAACCAGGAGAGTGGTGTTGCAGAGAGAGAGCGATCTCATAAACAGTTCACAAGGTAAACATCAGAGGGTGAGTGATCTCACACACAGTGCATCAGGTAAACATCAGATCTTCAGTTAAACACTAGATAAGCTTTAGCCACTTTCCTTATTCAGTTGTATTGGCATCAATAGGCGAAGAGTGACATCCATTGGAGAAGGCGAGAGAAAAAGGTAAACCATCCGACTTCGATTCTGGCTAATAATTGGGTGAAGGAGGTGAGTATTTATGGTGTTTGGTGATTGCGGGTGCAGGTGTGGATAATTAGTATGCTGGTGATTCTTCTTGTGTGCGGTGAGAGGTGGCTGGTGAGGGAGAACGTGGATTGGAGCTGAAGGAACGAGCCGACTCGCGGGTGTAACAGTAATGCATATGCTAATCTTGAACTACAACATGAATCACATGAGTAAAGCTGCGGTCACACTGGGCTTTTCCTCCCGTTAAGTTCCATTCATATGCACGCAAATGCGTCAGACTGGAAACGCAGGGTCATGCTTCAAGTTTCGCAGGTTGCTGCGGTGCAAAGTTTAAGCTAGATGAACTCTGAAATCGCATCACTAGACTGCGTGAGACCCATCGAGGATCAAACATGACCTCTCTGGACAGAAATTTAAAACATGAAGCAATTGCTCGCTTTTAAAAATGTCTAATAAGCTTGTTTAATCCTGCCCCTTTTCGCAGCGCCCCATGACAGAATATCGCATCCTCAAACTCTAGTGTGACTGAAGCTTTAAGTAGGTCAATCTATACAAACGATGCATCTAATTTGACTTTACTTTCAGGCTATATCTAGATCAGGGATGGGTAAACTTGATCCTCGAGGGCTGGTGTCCCTGCAGAGTTTTGTTCCAACACTAGTCAAACACACCCTAACAAACTAATCAATGTCTTCAAGATCACTTGAACTCTATATGCAGGTCTGTTTGAATAGGGTTGGAGCTATGCAGGTCACTGGCCCTCCAGGATCAAGTTTGCCCACACCTGATCTAGATACAATCAACTATTTTACTAGAGTAGTGTCTTTTGAACACTTACAGTGTCTATCAGTGATCTAGATCTGCTGTTTCACACAGCTGAATGAATTTTTCCTCACATAGACTGGAAGGCGCAATTATGCACAATAGTATGAACTGTCTTAGGGGTGGATAAATGTATATTTTTATTATCTATTATTGCAATTTTGAATATTATTATTTAAGATACAGACCAGAGAAATTTCTTACTGTTAAAGGACTGACCCCCATCCCCATACATCTTGTTTTGGCATCTTTCAGAGGGATCAATTGTTATTAGGGGAGTCAGTCCCCCCAAACCCCCCTCCAATTTATTTTGCTGTTTGTCCACTTGTACAATTTTAGTTTAGCAAAATCTATAGATATGCATGCATGTGCTGAACTATGGTTTAACATAGACAGTTTTAATATGCTAGACGGCTTACATACAGCAATCAAGGACAACTACCTAGACATCTAGTATGTACATGGTATACAATCAGTAGCAAGTGAGGTAAACTATGCTTGTGATCTTACCTGAGCTTTCTTCTCACTTTGAATGGTCAGTTCAACTGCAATCCAAACATTTCTTATTTTTTCATTCTGGGTCCACATTTGTTCGTGCTTGCTACTGTCGCTGTAATACAGATACACCGACAAAGCCTGATCAGCTCCACTGAGACCACGCAGAGAGTAGAAGAACTTCAGGCAGTATTTCTGACTCCCAGGCATTGACGGGCCAAACAAACGGCTGACGTATCCAGACTGCAAACTCAAGCGAGAGTTCGCCAACAAGAAAGACCCTGTTTAGAAAGAACAATGTATTCAAATTTGACATACATTTAGAATAACTGTTGTGGAAAGAGCTATCATGGGCAAAAGTTGACAAACACAAACCCTCTTTTGGTGTTCAAAATTTGGTGTACAATTCTTCTGTCAGGATTTACTAAAGACATGCAGTGAAACTTTGGCATTGAAAAGGTGTGAACTTTATAGCATATTCACGTGTTTCCTTTTTAACACAAAATGTATGGGATAAAAGTTAAAAGAATTATGCAAGGTGAGTTTATCATTTAACACCAGGTTTTTTGTATTTTAGATGCTATGGACCCCTAATCATAGTCATCCTCAAACAAGAGAACCCCATCCTAATATCAGACCTCTGTGTTTATATTATGTGACCTTCCCCATGTGCTCCCTTGTTCTGTTTTCCCATCACCAGTCAGTCTCATTAGTTTCACTTGTGTTCATCCCCTGTGTGTGACTAGCAACATCATGTCATGTGTATTTGTAGTCCTGTGTGTTGTTCAGTCCTTCGTCCGGTATTCTTGGTTATGAGTTATCTACTATGAGTTATTGTCTATGTCTTTCAAGTGAGTGTCTGTAAATAAATCTACGTGTTTGTTATTCCTGCAAACCTTTGCCTTTCTGAGAGAGCCCAGGCATGACACCTAATATATGCTAAAGGCATTTATATAGTTGCTTGTGTAAAGAACCAAGTTATAGTGTGAAAATATTATATTGTAAATGTATCTAAATTAAATATTTTAAAATTTATAATTACACATTTTCCGGTCGTTATTATAGCAACCTATATTGAATATCTATAACTGCATATTTATTTAATTAAGTCAATATCGTTTTTCATTATTTATATATGTAAAATAATTTGTTTTTTATCAAGTTACATAATTATATTTTTATATCAAATTTTATGCAACTGAAATATCTATTCACATACTTATTTCAATCTTTTTTTCCAGTACTGGGTTGTGCCTGGAAGGGCAGCCACAGTGTAAAACATAAGCTGGAATAGTTGGTGGTTCATTCCACGGTGGTGACCCCTGATAAATCAGGGACTAAGCCAAAGGAAAAAGAATGAATTAATTTCAAAGTTTCTTATTTTTTTTAAATGTTTAAAATGTTAGTTTTTATTAAGTTACATGTTTTACTCACTATTACAAACCTCTGTTTTGTCCTTTGCACATTTATTTGTTAACGAGCAGTTTTTAATGTCTAAAAATGAATGGAAGTGAATGAAACTGGAAGTTTTGAGCCAAAAAGATTCAAATGGCTGCGGCCACTCGTGCTCAATTAATTGTAGTGCTCAATGCTACAATTAAAAATCAGTAAAATTATTTGAAAGTTTTTATACCAATGTGGTAAAATGTTAACATGTTTTATTTTGTTAACCTTTTACTTTCTATATTTATTTGATCATTTTTGTATAACAAATATTAATATTTAGTAAAGATATACATTTTCTACCATAAAAATATCTAATCTGAAAACAATCAAACAATGTAAAACGTTTTCAAAATGCGGTGGTGACCCCTGATAAGGCAAGAATAAAAGCTGAAGGAAAGTGAGTGAGTCATATGCATTGCTAAGGACTTAATTTGCACAACTTTTAAGGTGATTTTCTCAATATTTAAATCTTAGATCCCAGATTTTAATAGTTGCATCTTGGCTATATTACCCTATCTTAACCAACCTATACAACTAATGGCGAGCTTATTTAATTCATTTATTTTCATTAAAATTGACCCTTATGACTTGTGGCCAGGGTCACAATTTTGTGGTGGTTTGGTGGTTAAACTAGAATTTTTTAAATACATTTTATTTGTGCATCATCTGTAAATCAGCCCCTAAACTTGCACTATCCCATATCCTTTTCAAATCTTTAACGAACAGAAAGTTGAAAAAATGCATTTAAAATATGACTCTTTTGCAAAATTACAAAAAAAGAAATTACTGTCACGCTTGTTTAATGTTGCTTAATAAAAATATTTATTTTAATCAAGAAAACCCCTTATTATTTGTTATATTGAGCTTTACCTGCTCCTGTGGTATGGTCTCCAGGCATGTAGATGTTGGGTTTGACAGAAACTCTCCTCCACAGCGAACCATCACTCTGAACATACTGACAAAAACCAGACTCAAAGTCACAGTTGGCAACAGCTGGATCAAACGACGGCTCTGTGGAAACACAAATTTGTAAGTGTTGATTTTTAAGGAACTGGTTTGAGAGCTTTGAGGAGGCATAAGGTTAGGGTTCAGACTGACCTGTTCTTGCATCACAAAACTCTGAAGAAAAGGAAATATCATCAAGAACCACAAAACCTCCATGCGGACCATTGAACCCCACCTCAAACACTAACTAGTAAGACACAAACACACACATACAAATCATAGAGTTTTTAATTTTACATGTGTGATCAACTGTAATAATTAAACGCAGCAAATGATACAGTTCGACTTTTTACTATGCATGTCATACAGTATAAGTTTATTTTGAAAAGCATAACATATTGTGTATTTTTGTATTGCATATTTTTATTGATACAATTTTAAATGTTTTTTGTAAAACACTAAAACCAAAAAAAAAACACTAGATTATTTTCTCTAATTATTATTTAAAAAACAATTCAGGTTCCATTTCCATTTTTTTTCAGTGACTAAATAAAAGAACATTTGTACAGTAAATTATGCTATCTTGCAGATTTAAGTCTAAACTTTATAATAATAATAGTTCATATTTGGCAACCCGTTTCATTCTTGCCAAGAATTTCCTATTTAGACAAAGTGATTGTATGCTTGGTATGTAAAAAGCCAACCAGAGTTTATTTTATGTCATTTTAGGATGTTAAATAGACCATCTCACAATAACAGACCAGTCACATGCTCACTGTAAAAAAAGCTGGGATCCACACAGTCTCTTCATGTTGTCCTGTAAGGATGGCTAAGTCTCTTCATAATATCAGTTATAGAATTCCACGAGGCAAGACCATAAGAATTGTCAGGCACTAAAGCAATAAACTTTCTAATCTAAGAAGAAGATGAGCTAGGAAACCAATTGTTCAACTGTCTCCGTCACCCACCCTGAGTCCTCCTCTCTGCCCTCTAATTTCCCCTCTCCACCAGAGCAGGTCACAAATTCTCCTCCACACAGAATCTCTAAATTCTTAATGTGGTGCATCTTGTGAATCTTACATTTTTTCCTCTTAAATTTGGTATCATTTTAAATGTCTCTGTGTGATTGGTAAAGTGGTAGAAATTTCACAGTAATATTTCCCAAATTTCCTTATATCTGTTAATTTGGGTTTTTACTTTGATAAGATCTTTGCCAGATGCTCCACTCCAGGGAAAATGGTCTTCACATCAACTCATGACCAGACAAGGGTCTTTGTGAAGCTTTTAATGTCTTGAATTTATGATCCTTTGTTGGGATTGGAGTAGTTAAAAGGAAAGGTGCAAATGTGTGATCTTGTAGCCAAGACACCCCGTTGTAGCATGTGAGACTTATATATGCTGCAACGTACTTCTCTAGTCAAGTATATGCATGTCTAACTCTTTGATAAATGGATGTTTTATATTTACAGTATTATCTCTGAATTGGCTTTCTGGTTGTTTTATCATATGATTGGCATGATATAATTTTAGCCTAACAAATAAAATATTATATTTTATTATTATATATATACATTATACTGAAATAATTTTTTCCAGTAAGTTGTGTGGACACTTTTGTTGACCTTTGGTGTTTTACGGCTAGTGTGGATCAAACTAGAGGATCACAAATGAAGAAGCAGATAACTTATCCATAGGCCTTTAGCTTTCTGACCACTTTTGAGCTGGCAAGTTGCATAAAGACTGGGTAGACTACCTTTTCTGTCACAGAGCAAGAAGTAGGCGGCCAACTTAAAAGGTACCATTTGCCTGTAAACCTCTGACTAAGATTCAAGCTGGCGAGCCCAAATGGGGAAAGCATGTGAAATTGGCCGTCCATGGACTACAACTACAACAAATACGAAAATTGGCCTCCAATGAAAGAACAACTGAAAGTATAGTGTTTATGAAATAATCAAATATCCATATTAAGTGACTTTTGATGAATATGATCCATTACTAGTTGGAAACACAGTCTAAATTGAATGCTCACTTAAAAGATTCAATTTGGAGCTGGAAATAAATAAATAAATTCTAATAAACAAGACAACTACTTTAAGACGTGCTAGGAAAGGCTTACACACATTTAAACTTGGACCATTCATTGGATTCTGTCATTGGCCAATGCCAACAGAATGGACTTTTATAGTCCCAACACAAATCGATTAAGTTACATTAGTTAATGCATTTACTAACATGAACTAATCATGAACAACACATGTACAGCATTTATTTATCATAATTAAACATTTACTAATGTATTATTAACATCCAAGTCCATGCTTGTTACCATTAGTAATGCACTATGAGTTAACATGAACTAACAATGATCAACTGTATTTTCATTAACTAACGTTAACTAACATGAACAAATACAGTACTAAATGTGTTATTCATTGTTTGTTCATGTTAGTAAATGCATTAATTAACATTAACTAATGAACCTTATTGTAAAGTGTGACCTTTAACTTGTGGGTTGAAAATAAAACAAGCTGTCCCAAAAAACCTTATTAATCATGTTGTTTAAACCCATTTTAAATAAGTATTTTGAGCAAGCAACAAAATTAATTTTTTCAGTGTGCAATTTATTTATTTGTGCTGTTGTGTGCTCACCTCTACAGGATATGGAGCCTTCAGGTCCACTTGTACAGGTATCCAGACTTTATCTTCTGGACTCCAATCAGCGAAGTTGTTCTCCTTTTGATCTGCTCTCCACAGCTCCTCATACTGCCCGGCTTGATCTCTGCTGAACAGGGAGAACAGATGGTCTCCAGCCTGATACTGCTGGTACTGAAAGCTCAGGCAGCCTGATAGGGGTGCTGTGGTCATCGGGGACACCAGTTTGGCCACTTCCTGAAAACCTTTGGAGTCTGTCGAGTCCACATACATGAACTGACCTGTGCAGAGCAATGAGCGGCTATCAGTCAGAGAATCTGCTCAGCTGAGGGTGAGTGAACATATATTTTTTGGGTGAAGTATTTCAAATGAAATGACAAAAAGTTCATGCTTCATGTAAGAAATAATTGATGATGGGATGTTGAATTTGTATAAAAAATACAAACACTCGATGTGATGTCTAATAATTAGCCCAAACACATAGTTCAGATGTTGTATAGTTGCTGAAGGCAGCTAGGCAGGCAAGGCAACTAGGCACATCCGAACTCTGCTTCACTTCCTCTGTCAAAAAAACTTCTTTCTGATTGAATTTTAAAGACAGCAAAGATTGTGTCCTTTGCTGCCTTCTCGAAGTACTGATTCGAAGCATCAATTTTGTGCCATTTTTTTTCTAAATGTTTATGACCATTGTTTTCTACATTTGCCATTGCCATATTAAGTGAGAAATTAGTATTGTAATAGGTATGTGCTGATAGGTATGTGCTAATAGGTATGTGTTGCGCACGCAACGCAGTACAGCGCAATCGGTGAGCAAGAGTGACTCTCTTCAGATCAACACGCATGATCGTGTTCATCAAATTTGCTTAAACTAGGCATTCTAAAGCATATTTTACAAGCATGGATTCTGACACAGCAACGTGAAGCAGATGCTTTACAAAAGTTGCGTGTAAGGGAGAAACACGTCAAACTTGTTGACACATTTGAGGCAGCATGGAATCAACTTAAAGGCAGAGGAATGCACTGTCTCTAAAAGCTTGTGACATCATCTGGCACTTTCAATGAGTACATGGACATGGGCACCAACGCTCCGATTTTAATATGATTAAGACAATACTCTATTTAAGAGTCTAGACTACTATGTAAACAGTGATTTTTGATTACATTAAAGGACCACATACACCTGTGTCGCGAAATGCTGAGGTTTTTTTCTTTCCATTCAACGTGCGGTATCAAATTCCATTAAAAGAGCACTCTTCCACCAGTCCTTACTTAATAAAACCATCAAATACCTGTTTTTCATGGGGGCATAAATGAAATTTTCCAGAATGAAATAAAACTGCAGTTAAAGGAAAAAAAATGAAACACCTGAAATTACATAAAACTCTGTGGAGGAAACATGGATAGCATGGTGACGCAATGACTTTAATCGACCTATGTCTATAACATTTAAGACGGGATCATAAAAGAAACATTCAAGAAGCAACTCATGTAAACACCTTAATCATATTATTGTCTTATTCAGATTAAGGCAAATCATTAGATTACTGATAACCATGTCTAAACATGACCATGACTAAACATAGTCAAAAGCCCCAACCCTAGAAAAAAGTTCACAATTTTGATGACAGCCATTCAACAGGTTAGTAGTAAGCTAATATAATTTCATAATGGAAAAAAGTGCTAACCAACAAATGATCAAGGGAAATATACTAATGTAATTCAAATATATAAAATATGAATTGATGTGTTCTTTAAACTATATTGTTCTATTAAAATTATTTTTTAAAAGATTTGGTCAAATAAATTTTTTTTTTAGAGTCATCCATCATAATTTTGTGACTCAATAGTATCGGTTCAGGCACCGTTTTGGCACCGGTACCATTTTAAAAGTATCAAACTAGTATCGAAATAACCCCAAACGATACCTAACCCTAATATTGATATTTAGGGCACTTGAAAATATTGTGTATAATTATATATTATGTAATTTGTTTAAGTATTTTTTAAAGAATATTCAGATTATTGTATAAGTGGTTGTTTATTTCATCACAAAATGCTTGAAGACTTTATTTTCAAACATTAACATCTTCATAGTAGCTTGGCCTTCAACAATGAAATTTCTGTGACTCTTAATATGCCTTTCGTTCATTAACTCTGTACAGTAAGGCACCATTACTTAACTAACGTTCATGTAACGAGCATTTATTGATCTAAGCTAATGTTAATTTCTTAGTTAATGCCAAATAACACAATTAAATCAAAAGTCATACACATAGTTAAGTCATAAACAAAGTCATAAACAAGTTAAGAACTAATAAAATTGTTTGTTTTTTTACTTTAACATAACTATAATATAATACTATAAAGCAATAGACTATGTATTTTAGGGGTTATCTGTTAACGTCATTTGTTTTGTACCTTAGGTCAATATCGTTAAGATACCATATACTGTGATATAAGCTTCCACAATTAAATCTCAAAAATGTATACCTGCAGAAATCTATATGCAAACATTCCCTCAGTTATTAATGCTCTATTTAGGCTACATTTACATGATGTGAGCAATGATGTGGCTATACATAGAAACATTTTTCCCTTGCAGTTTGAAGTAGTTTCCAGCAGTTGGTGCAAAATAATGCAGAATACACAGAATTCGCCTCAATAGCATGTTCTGTACAAGTTTAAAACATCCCATGAGTAATTTAGAGCAAGTGAAAAAGTTCTTCTTGTCTGGTGTAAACCCAGTATTATATTAATACATGCTTTTCCACCTCACCCTACCCCCCTTCATCCCCTATTTTGCACTACTATTTATTTATCGTCTTACATTTACATAGTACATCTTGTATATAAATCTCTCGTTCTACCTCAGAATTGTTTACTTCACCTCACCCAGATCAGGGTGCACTGCACATAGTATTACATGTTGTGCAGACACTAATGGCAATACATTGTACTGCCTATAGTAAATGCAAAATTTTGCTTGTTTTTGTTTTGGCAAACAAAAGTGTTCTTGGAGCTTCCTATCACTGTAGTCACATTGGAATGTTTTTAGTTTATTTTCTTGGTCTGAACATCTTGGGCCCATTGCTGTCTATGGAGGATGAGGGAGCTCGTTGATTTCATCCAAAATATCTTAATTTGTGTTCTTAAGAAAAACGTAGATCACAGAGAATTAATTAATGACAGAATCTTTCTTTTTGTGTCAAGTAACCCTTTAAAGGGACTTCAGTGATATGGAATTGTAATGCGGTGCCTGAAATTATTTTAGCTGTGTGTTTGTGACTGCATCACTATCTCTGGTCTGCATTACTTTTTCCAACAACTCAACAGCCTGTCGTCAATTATTCCTTAAATAATATATTCATATATGATTATATTATAGTCTTTCTATATTATATATTTTGCATCATATACACTACCTGACAATGGAATAGGCGAATAGGTAGTGTACACTTTTACAGTATGTGCACTAAGGCAGATGTAAATGAGACTCACCTGCTTTATCATTAAGTGTATTATTTTCTGATTTTCCCACTCGCCAGTTTAAGTATTTGTTCCACTGGTTTGCGTAGCCACACAGATGAGCTTCTTCAAAGTCACAATCTTCAGGGTCACATGGTCAGAGAAAGGAGAAATTAATTTTTTCATGAAAAAGAAATAACTAGTTTGCAAGCTTCGTAATGCCAATAACACTTAGGCACAATTCAGAACTGAACCACACAAATCTGGTTTCATTTAAGAGCTTTTCTTCTGC
Source organism: Danio rerio (assembly GCF_052040795.2). Taxonomy (NCBI): domain Eukaryota; kingdom Metazoa; phylum Chordata; class Actinopteri; order Cypriniformes; family Danionidae; genus Danio; species Danio rerio. Next base: position 17,605,671 of record NC_141030.1, read on the forward strand.
CCCAGGAATGTGCACAAGGGCTGGTCCAGAGAAACTGCCATCAAAACATTGTTTGGAAAGAACAACATCAGCCTTCTTTCCTTGGTTAATGACTCTTTTCATGTGGTTTTCTGATTTTGGCATGGCATTATTAGCTTCACAAAGAAACAAACAGACCGAGACAAAAAGAGCACTGACCTATACAGTATCTGTCAGAGATACGAATCTCAAAGATGGACACACTGCTGCCCTCTTCTGCTCCCAGTCTGCCTTCAATGACAATCTACAGATGGGAAGCAAACACATGATTAGATTCACATGATAATATGACACCATTGTATGAGTCAATGTTTAAGGCTAGGCAAAAAAAAGGCTTTGATTATTTGTGATTGATTCAAAAACTTTTTTTTTTTGAAGTGCTGGGTTCCACACAATCCCTTCATGTCGTCCCAACGCAAATCGATTAAAGGGCACCTATGATGGAAATCAACTTTTGTAAGCTGTTTGGACAGAACTTTGTGTATGTATAGTGTGTCCACTGTCATATTGGAGTGATATAAACTCAACAATTCACTTTTTTAAAATTTCTTGACGTTAAAATAGGACCCAAATCCCAGTGATTCCGAGGCCCACCGCAACATGACGAAGGACTGCGGTCTTCCCAGCCCACCGAATTGATTGACAGGTGCCATGTTTCTATAATAACATGTATACACAGAACATTTTTAGGAAATAAACTGGGTCTAAATTATTTGTTACAACTCTATGTGAACTTTTATAAGTTCAAAACGTTTTTAAAACAGAGCATGTTTGTAATACAGTAAAATCGCCATCTCGCTATCTTAATGATGAGACTCATCATTTCAGAAAGGCTTGAATAAACTCTACCACAAATGCATCAAATAAACTTACTTGGTGTTTTTGATTAATGAGCTTTATTTCAGCTTCATCCAAGTCTGTCTTTGTCACTGACTGCTGTTTATCTGACACAACACATGATGAGAAGCAGAGACACACATGGGAATGGTGGGCAGGGAGAAGCAGCTCATTTGCATTTAAAGCCACAGGTTACTAAAACAGCTACACTGTACTTAGACACCAAAATGGGCAGATTCTGGAGGCTATAATAAATAATCTGATGGGTGTCATGAGTGAGACACTCGCTTTGCCTTCTTCATACCACCAGATGGAGCACTCACCCGAATACTGACACATACAGTCTAACATTACCCATCAGCCCACTTATCTGGAACTGATTTCAACCTATCACGCACACCATATGTACACTCCTCACTGATCAGTCCATGCCAACACTTGTTTTGCTCAACAAACATTTCTAATAGTTTTTTCCTGGATTGATTTCCTTGTTATTTACCCATGCCCCATTTCATTCTCTGATTGTTTGCCGCCTGCCTCTTGAACTTAGCTGCCTTTTGGACTGCTAGCTGCCTGCCTCAACATTAGCCTGCTTTCTAATCTCTGACTATTAGCCACCTGCCTTGACCTTAGACTGCCTCTTATACTTGTTTGCTGCTTCCTGTCAGTAAAGCTGCAGATGGATCTAAATCTTTGTTGAAATAGGTATTTTGAGCTGAAACTTTACAGACAAATTCTGGAGACACCAAAGGCTTATCTTGCAAAAGGGGTAAAATAGGTACCCTTTAAGTTAACAAAGTGGTTTTTATAGTTCTAAGTTGATTAAACATAACACAATTGAGCTGTCCCCCAAAAAACCCAAACCAACAGAGGTGGCTTGGGCATCTGTTTTGGATGCCTCCAGGATGCCTACCTAGGGAGGTGTTCCAGGCAAGTTCCACCGGGAGGAGGCCTCGGGGAAGACCCAGGACACGCTGGAGGGACTATGTCTTGGAGGAGCTAGAAGAAGTGTCTGAAGACAGGGAAGTCTGGGGTTCTCTACTAAGACTGCCCGCAACCTGGCCCCGGATAAGCAAATGAAAATGATGATGATGATGATCTTTAGGCCACTAATTGTCACAATCACCAGTAATCTAATACTTACAGAGTGCTGCTAAACTCACAGATTGCTGGAGAACTACAAATCTGCCAGCAAAAGAACTACAAGATCCAGTCATGCAACACACACACACCTGCTCCAAGTCTCCACTGATTAGACTCACACAGCTGAAGCAGCTCATGGACTGATTACTGGACTATTTTATACACCACACAAACACACAGAAGTTGCTAAGTCTTGTTAAACTGTATTGTGAACATACAGGGTGTTTTTCCTTACCTTGTCTTGCCGTGTTTTTGACCCTCGCCTTGTTTTGTTTGCTTATTGCTGTATGCTGCCTGCCTTCTGACCATCTGCCTGTTTACTGACCACGACTATGGATTGCCCGTATACATCTGTTTGCTCCCGTGTTGGACTGTTGCTTGCCTGACCATCCTGCTAATAAACCCTGCGTTTGGATCCGCACTCCCTGTTGTCAGCGTCTACTTCACATTACACTAATAACATTGAGCTTAGCATTTAAAAAATTATTAAATTAGTATCCAAACAAAATGAAACTTAATTTCTAAAGAGGATAAATATATTAACAAACTGGGAAAAATATATGCACTGTTAAACATCACTTAAAAATAAATATCAAAAAGAATACGAGGGCTAATCATTTTGCCTTCAACTGTATAATAGTTCTTATTTTTTGCTCAGTAAAATGCTTAACAAGATGACAAATTCTAATGTATCGGGAAAATACATTAAACAAGAAAATACACTTGTTTTTGATGCTCAAAACCATCTTTTCCTGTTCAATCCACATGCATCAGCAAATCAACTCACCTTGAATGCTTCATTAAAGTTGTGTAGGTCAATGCTGGCGATCCTCCAGCTGTCAGATGAGCTTTGGGTCGACCAGAGTACCTGATCGAAGCTCTCTCCATCAGTGCGTCTCTGCACCTGCAGGGAGGCGCCTCCTGTGACCTGATAGACCATCCTGAAACAGCTCCAGTCCTGCTGATCCACATCTGGACCCAGAAGAACCGCCTTCCTCTGGTCCTCCTGGACCTGCTCTTCGACTGTTATGAAATGTCCTGAGCAAGCAGAAGGAAAACAAAATTCATGGCAAGACTTTGTGTGTACATCTGGGAAGGAAAAGTGTTTTTTTTCCAGTGACCACTTATTCACAACAATGTAACAATTGTTGGAATATACAAAGTGATAAATGCATGTTCATTAGTTGGATTTTAAAGGAAAATAATTGTTAGTAATCAAGGATCATCTCTTATAAAACTAATTTAAATAAATAAACTTAATTAATTAACATCAATACAAGATAATATATACAGTACCTGACAAGTCTTTTTGCCTAAGTTTTAGGAATAACAAATAATAACTTGACTTCTGGTTGATCATTTGGCATCAGAAGTGGCTTATATGAAAGGTAAAGGCCTCTTGATTACGATTTTACCAAAGTAAAATATGATCATGCTTTTTAAAAAATCTTATAATTAGGACAGTAAGATCTAACTTTGGTTAGATAAAAAGTCTCGTCGCTAAACAGAAATAATGTACAGTATAAAATATAGAGTCATAGTGCAGAGGAAAAATAATATTGTGTATGACTCCCATCTGCTATGACTCAAATTACTTATTAATAAAGTCATCTAGAATGGCAAAGAAAGCGTTCTTGGTGGATTCCTAGAGTTCATCAAGATTCTTTGGATTCATCTTCAATGCTTCCTTCATCTAACCTCAGACATGCTTAATAAGTTTCATGTCTGGTGACTGGGCAGGCCAATCCTGGAGCACCTTGACCTTCATTGCTCATTCCTCCTGTGGTTTGTAATGTAATGGGCAGCACAAATGTCTTGATACCTCAGGCTGTTGATGTTGCCATCCACTCTGCATATATATATATATGCCAGCACGCACGCACGCACACACACACACACACACACACACACACACACACACACACACACACACACACACACACACACACACACACACACAGTTAACAGAGCAAGGACATTTTCACAAACTTTCATTATACAGTAACTTGCCTAATTCCCTTTAAATAATTTTTTTTTTTTTTCAAAGGCTTGTGTTTGACCATACGGCTTATGTAACTGTGTTGTTTTCAGTGACAGACCACAAAACTTTCAGTGACAGATTTACAAACTAATGTTTCAATGTAAAAATAATAAACACATGTTCATTTGTCTACATGTGCTTTCAGCCTGTCAGGCGTCTCTACCTTTTGGGCTTTGACTCCACATTTGTATTCAAGCTTTGCATTTCTCGTTAATTTCCTGTGTTGTTTAGACACTATCAAAAGCAAATGATCCAGTGGGCTTGTGGAATTGCATTTCATGCCATGTATAAACACAAAAACGAATTACCAGTCCAATAATGTGCTATTTCACCATCTCCAGATGCAGTAAATATTGAGGTCATGGCCTCCAGATGTGGGTCTCTCTAAACACAGTTTCCTCACTTTTCGGAGATTCCAGTGTGTGAACTAAAATCAATGCCTGGATTGTTCACACTTCATATCCTCCTGAGCTACATAACAGTGTCAAAAATGTGGTGACCTCAATCTTAAGTGAAGCTTTGGCAAATACAAGCCTAAAAGTAGGGATGCACCAATGCATTGTCCACCAATATTATTTTTTGACTGAAATTGGATTAAGTTGGTAACACTTTATTTTGCTGGTCCATTTGACTATTAGTAGACTGTCTGCTTAATATCTGTTGATACTGCTCCTTCAGACATTTAACTGAGTATAAGAAACTTTGCAAGTACATGTCAACATTCACTAACCCTAACCCGAACCCCAACCTAACAGTCTACTTATAATCTAACGAGAACTGGTTGGCATGTAGATGCACTGTAACTTAAATTCATTGGACAATAAAAATAAAGTGTGACCTTTTAAATTTAATAATTAACACATTAAAGGCAGATACTGATGGTTTAATGAGATGAGCTGCACATCTTTGAATAATTTAACAAGCAACAGAATGTCAGATGTGCTTTGGGAAAACAACAACTGATAAGCATCATGCTCAAGTGCTGTCACAAAACCTTTGTGTTAGTTTGGGCTAAATGTTTTGGAAAATAAAAGAAACTGACTGTATTTCTGGAGCAGCAAAATTTATAATTTACATATTGCTGAGCAACAGCATTGGTTTATTTGTTAAGTTTATCAAATAAACATGGTGCATAATATCTCTATGTAGCAGAGGCCAGCTAGTGAAGACGCTAGACAAAAATGCTAGAAGCCATGCTCCCATGTGGAAGGTCACCTTTCAGTGCCAGCTTGGAGCAGGTTGGGTGGAGTAGGTGCGGCAGGGTTACGTTGGTGCAGTGAGTGTAGCAGAGGCCAGCTGGTGAAGTACTGTGCAGGTAAATCTCACTCTTCTGACCTCTAAAAGGAGCTCTAGCGACCGACGTTAGAAGCCTTGATCTTGAGCCTTCTTGGTAGAGCAACTAACTCCCATGTGGAAGGTCGCCACTGGGATCCCAGCTACGAGCGGGTTGGGTGGAATAGGACCGGTGGGGTTCCATTCATCCATCCTCATTCATTTTCTTTTCGGCTTAGTCCCTTTATTAATCTGGGGTCACCACAGAGGAATGAACTGGCAACTTATTCAGTATTTGTTTTATGCAGGGGCGCAGTAGGTAGTGCTGTCGCCTCACAACAAGAAGGGTTACTGGTTCGAACCTCGGTTCAGTTGGTGTTTCTGTGTGGAGTTTGCATGTTCTCCCTGCCTTCGCGTGGGTTTCCTCCGGGTGCTCCGGTTTCCCCCACAGTCCAAAGACATGCGGTACAGGTGAATTGGCTAGACTAAATTGTCCGTAGTGTATGAGTGTGTGTGTGAATGTGTGTGTGGATGTTACCCAGAGATGGGTTGCGGTTGGAAGGACATCTGCTGCGTAAAAAACTTGCTGGATAAGTTGGCGGTTCATTCCGCTGTGGTGACCCCGGATTAATAAAGGGACTAAGCCGACAAGAAAATGAATGAATGAATAAATGAAATTAGACAATATTTAATTTGAGACAGCATTATTGTTTTATGTTTAATCCAGTTAAATTTCGGAAACCAATTAAGTTAACCAAATCAGTTTAAATTGGGACAATATGAAGGAATAGTGTGGAATCCAACATTTTTTACATTGTACCATAATCTTCTCCCCTCCTTCGAAAGGTTGTTGCTAGAGCGGATACGTTTGAGGGCGGAAGTTAACGAGAATTATTTCTATTATTTATTAAATTTCTCATTTGTTGTATTTTATTAACGTCTACCCCCACCCCAACCCTAAACCCAACCGTCACAGTAAAGTAAAATCAGTTGTTGTACCGAGTATTAGTTATGTTATCTATTAAATTACCCAATAAAATGTTTTTTTTAATGCCTACACCCATCCCAACCCTAAACCCAACCCTCACAGTACTGTAAAAATATTAATTATTGTTATACAGTGTCATAAAAAAATGCTGCTTTATTAATGTGCATATCGCACTTCCGGCCGGCCGCATATCCGATCTAGACTTTACCCCTTCGAAATGACCTTTCTTCACTTCTGGTCTCATCACGTGTATAATTTTGTTAGCAAGGCTCATCTTCCTGCAGTTCAATCAGTTCCCAATGGACAAAGTCATGCACAACTCTACATTTCTTTTTCATTTCAAGACTGTATTAATTGGATGTCTCAGTGTGGGGGAAAAATGACAATCTTAACTTGTTTCGTGATGACTTCTAATTGATCCAATTCATGTTCAGTAAAACTAGTTCAATGGAGAAAAACACAAGCTAGACCAGGGGTATCCAAACTCGGTCCTGGAGGGTCGGTGTCCTGCTGTGTTTAGCTCCAACTTGCTTCAACACACCTCCCAGGAAGCTTCTAGTACAGTGGTCACCACACTTGTTCCTGGAGGGCCGGCGTCCTGCACATTTTAGCTCCAACCCTAATCAAACACACCAGAACAAGCTAATCAAGGTCTTACTAGGTATACTTAAAACACCCAGGCAGGTGTGTTGAGGCAAGTTGGAGCTAAACCTGCAGGGTCACCGGCCCTCCAGGATCGAGATTGGTGACCCCTGTTCTAGTATATCTAGTACAGGGGTGGCCAACCCTGTTCCTGGAGAGCCACCTTCCTGCAGATTTCAGTTGCAACCCATATCAAACACACCTGCCTGTAATTATCACGTGGTGTTCAGGCCCTAATTAATTGGTTCAGGTGTGTTTGATACGGGTAGCAACTGAAATCTCCAGAAACAGGGTTAACCACCCCAGATCTAGTAAAAGTTTGACTAGCTAGTTCAGGTGTGCTTAATTAGGGTTGGAGCTAAACTCTCCTGGACACCGGCCCTCCAGGACCCAGTTTGGACACCCCTTAGCTGGACACCCCTTTGAACTTTTCCCCAAAAAATCCTGTTGGTGCATCGCTACTTAAAAGTAACCTAGAAGCTGAAAGATTCGGTAATCCTTTACTTGTTCCAACCCTGTTTTTCTTTTCATGAATACAAAAAGATATTTTAAATAAAAGCTAAAAATATGTAACTATTGACTTCCATAGCATGTGTTTGATTTCCTGCTAACAAAGTCAATGCTTACAGGTTGAGCTTTCTTTAAATAATCTTCTTTTATTTTCAACAATAAAAGTAAGAGACTCACATAAAGGTTTGTAACAGATTTACGGTGGAGTAAATAGTGAGTAAACATTAATTGTCCCTTTAACGCAGCATTAAACCATTTAAAATGCATTGTACTTCAGAAACTCACCGGAAGGGTTGAGAGTCCAGCTGAGAAAGCTCGGGTCAGACATATAGTCACATATGCTCTCCTGAAAGCTGCAGGAGCCTGGCAAAAGCTCAGCTTGAGTTGTCACTGTGAGAAAACAGCAAAAACATCACCCTTATACATGCAGAATGAAGAATACAGACAACTTATCGACAATAAGCCCTCACCAATCAAACTCAGAAGACAGAAAGACAGCATCTTCCCTCCTGTGTTTAGTCCTGCAAGGTGTAGGTAAAATAAAACCTGCTTCAGCATGAGAGAACTAGAGATTCAGACCTCCTTCTCTCATCTTGTCCTTCTTTCAAGCTGGCAGCGTTTAAACGAAGCTCAGATGCGATCCTTCTGTCTGGCTGCTGGAGGAAAAAAAAGGGAGGGAGGAAGGAAAAGGGCTTCAGTAATGATGACCAGATTCAGAGTTACCTTTTAAAATCTGACCACTTCACCTCAGCTCACTTTCATATAGCACATGCATATCTGCTCCATCAAGTAGATATTGAGGTCAGATCAAAATGGAGCGTGTCTTTGTCTTCTTTCTTTAAATTTGTGAGGAGCATCTTGAAATCAGACAGTCGTTTGTAAAGTATTTCCACTATGGTACTGTGCCATCTGGAGCCCCGAAATAGCTCTGTCTTCTTGTTTTATTCAGGCGGTAATCCAATAAGGACTATGTGTTCTAGTTAAGACACATTTGTTGATGGTATGAGCACATCTGCATTGTACTCAAGCACTTATAAGACAGACATTCTGTCAGCTTTGACATCAGAAATGACTATATAATAATATATCAAAACACTGTCCTTTCAGCTGCCTTATTTCCAGTGGTAATAGTTTCAATGTTTTTCAAAAGTGCATTTATTTGGCTATAAATCCTGAGTGGAACAAATTGCAGGTATTGGAATTCATTATTGTTGTAAGAAAACCAGCAACGTAAATAGTTTATATAATTGCAAGACATGGTTTACCTATTAATAAATAGATTATACTGCTCTTTCTTCAACCCTGAAATCACGCAGATGCCCACTGGCCATCAGTGGTGGAAAGAGTACTGAAAAATCATACTCCAGTAAAAGTAACATTACACAAAAATGAATAGTGTAAAAGTATCTGCAGTAAACATTACTCTAAGTATGAGCAAAAAAAGTACTCGAGAGTAGTGAGTAGTAAGTATTACACTGCAAAAAGCTGATGGGTTTACATGTAATTTGTGGATGCGTAACAAGTCACAAGACGTTAATAATAGTGTGGAGAGGTAAGCATGATCGAATACCCAATAAAGGGGGAGAGCATGCTCAGAGCCCGGCGGCTAATCAGCAGGCCAATCCGAAATAATAAGCAACACCTGTTTATTCTAGTGATTGGACCGGAGAGACACCCGTCTTAAGGAGAACGGGAGGAACAGTCGGGAGAGAGAGAGAGCTGAACGACGGCCACACAGTGGGAGCTGGCCTTGACAGTGATACATTATTAAAAATAAAAGAAATCTGTTATTTACCTCAACGCCGACCCTGTCTTCTTCTTCCCACACAAAGAAATAGGTTTGATTTAGGTTGTGATGTCTAAATACAACATTATTTTAATGTCCAATAATGTCATCAAATGGCGTTGATATTTGCTTGATTTGAGGTTGTGTTGGAAAGTGCCCAAAATCCAACGTCGAGCCAACATCTTAAACCAACATCATATAGACATAAATACTGACATTTCTTGGTCAGGTATGGCAACCAAAATCCAACATCTGATAGACGTCATAGTGGTAATGTCTACACCACGTCAAGCTGTAACATTATCAGACGTTGATATTTCATTGATTTTAGGTTGGACATTGACTTTGGCCTGACATCAAGTTCTGACGTCAACATGATTTTCATTTCCAAACAAAATGCAACGTCCATGACATTAGGGTACAGCGTCAGTCTTGTTTCATGTTGACGTCTTGTGCCTGTTGGGTGTTTAAGGCCATTTCCGTCACCACACAGTAAACATCTGTCATCTGCTCATCATTGACATGGATCTAAACAGTCCCTGATTCATTGCATGTAAAGATTTTGGACATCTTCTTGGACATTTTTATTGCTTCTAAACAGTTTGCAGCAATTATAAAGCACCCATGTCTTGAGGTAGTTTATTATGATGCGATTTTCCTTCTAAGTGCAGTTTGATTGGACTGGAATTACAGTACTGATTTTTCTTATCCCCATATACAAGAAAAAATAAAGTAATAACTACAGGTTAAAGGAAAGTAGTGGAGTAAAAGTACCAATACAGCACTAAAAATGTACTCAAGGCAAAGTAAAAGTACACATTTTTAAAATTACTTAGTAAATTACAAATTCCTGAGAAAAAAACTGCTCAATTACAGTAATTTGAGTATTTATAATTAATTACTTTACACCACTGCTGGCCATTGGTTTAAAGGGACAGTTTCAATTTATATTTGCGCTGCTGACTCTTTTGAAGCCAATATCCAAGTGACTGAAACTGCAGTTCATCGACTGGCCATTTGAGACTGGCTCCAAATGGGAGTCAATCCCAGAGACTCTGCATGCTAACATTGCCAACTTTACAGCAGATTTTTGGTTGCCTCACTGCAAGAAGGTCATTGGTTCAAGTCCCGACTGGATCAGTTGGCATTTATTTGGTGTTTGCATGTTCTCCCTGTGTTTGTGTGGGTTTCCTTAAGGTTTCCCCTACTGTCCAAAGACATGTGCTATAGGTGAATTGAATAAACTAAATTGGCCGCAATGTGTGAATGAATTGTTGACTGTGGCTCTGCCTACTTGTAGCTTCATCCGCTCTCCTCAGAAATCTGAGTGATGTCACTGGCACATCCATTTTATTTTAAATGCTTTTTCTACAGTAAACCATTAAATATCTTAACGAGAATTAACCATGGTTTTATTTAATAAATAAACAAACAAAATGTCATTAAACCATGGTGACCAACATTGCCATGTTATATATGTGGTTATAATAATGCAAGTCAATGGCAGTATATATTCCACAATGAAAACATTCCTAAAAGCAGACTTGAAATTTAAGTTTACATTGAAAATCTATAAATTTAAAAACACTTTCAAAAGTAATTTTTGTAGTCAGTAGATATTAACAAAAACTATGTAACAGCAACCTTGGTATTATTTAAGCCAGAGATGCCCAAACTAGGGCTTACGGACCAAAGCTGGCCCATGTTAACATTTGATTTGGCCCACCATCCTGTCTGAGAAGAGAATGATGGGGTGAATATGTTTAACTGAGATCATCATTCCTATTATAACATAACCTTTTTTGGTTGTTTTATTGCTAAGCTACACAAAAAAGCGAACTAAAATTAAAATTCAATTGGATGTTGTAAATTAATCTGATTTTCAAAAATGAAAATACTGCCCCTTTTACGGACAGAGAACAATGCAGTACACATCAGCAAGACATCAAATCAAGGCAAAAACAGGTGCATGCAGCTTGACTCAGCATTGTACTCCATTATTCAGCATTGAACTCCATTCTGTTATAAATGGGATTGTTTTTGTTTTTACAATTATAAATTTATTCTAAAAATACTGCATTGGATCATATAAAGCAATGATTTCTAGTCATTTTAAAATTGTTAATTACCCAACTTTAATGTAAAACAGTTTGGTATATTTACCTTCTGCCCACAGCCCTCAATCAAGTTTGGGTTTCAGCCTTTTATAAGAAAAAGTTTGGGCACCCTTGATTTAAGCTATTTAAAATATAATAATCTGCATAAGAGGCTGTTGAACTGACTCTACAAAACAACTACTCATTCCACACACTCTTAAACAAATATAGGACGAGGTCACACCAGTGTGTTTCATGCCAAACTATAAATAATTAAAGGCTGAAGTCACTCAGTCACACAGATTAGTAAACTGATACAAATATGTAATGCCGGCAGAATGTGAAACAGGGCCAGTTGAGGCTGGTGGGATTTCTGAACTTAGTGGGATTGGTGGGGTCTTGTCCACATGAAGAAGTTCCCCCCAGGGAGTCCCAGAAACTTAAATAAATACGCAATCAGTGATTTCAGAACGGAGTCTGACATTTGTTTCAAATTAGGTCCAGTTTTGTGTTCCTCCCTCTGTAGGCATTGTTGATATAGGGAGTAACACTTGAGCAAACACACTTGTGCGTGACAAGAACTGACAGGTGTTTTTGCTGGGAGAGTTAAAGGGAAAATCAGGCTATCTAGGATTTCCCAATAACATCATTTTTTGGTAACACTTTACAATAACAGTACATAAATAATGACGTGTTAATATGTAAACTAAACATTACTTCATTATGAATTAATGATGAGTTAAGGTGCACACTAATCATGAACTGACTTTACCTACACTATGATTCACAACAGTTAATGTGTCAATAATGGCTGCCTTATTTACTTGTTAATACGTGTTGTTATTTAATGTATCAATTAACATTTAAGTTTAAGCTAAATGTAACCAATATGAACTCATGAGCTGTTAATGTATAGTTATATCATGACTACTTGAAGAGTCACATGATCATTAACTCATCCTTAAATACTCATGAACTCCTGTGTTTAAACTGTTGATTTAGATTTTTGAATGTAAACGCTCCAGACAGACGTGCAAGGAGTTTGTGAGTAGTTAAGAATGGGTTAATGATCATGTGTGCCTCCAAGTAAAGTCATGAAATAATTATGCATTAACATATCATGAGTTTGTGATAGTTAAAATAAGCATAAACTAACATTCATTATCAAACAATCATGTACTAACAAGCAGTGGTGTAAAGTAACCAATTACAAATACTCAAATTACTGTAACTGAGAAGTTTTTCTCAGGAATTGTAATTTACTAAGTAGTTTTTAAAAAATGTGTACTTTTACTTTTCCTTGAGTACATTTTTAGTGCTGTATCTGTACTTTTACTCTACTACTTTCCTTCAACCTGAAGTTACTACTTTCTTTTTTCTTGTCTATGTGGATTAGAAAAATCAGTCCTGTAATTCCTGTTCAATTAGATCGCACACAGAAGGTAAATTGCATCATAATGAACTACTTTAATACACGTGCACTTTACGTTGCAGCAAGCTGTTTGGAAGCATTAAAAGTGTCCAAAAATATGTTCAAAATCTTATCACGCATTGACCCAGAGATCACGCATTGACCCATGTTTAGATCAGGGATGCCCAAACACAGTTCTGGAGGGCCGATGTCCAGCAGATTTTAGCTCCAACTTGCCTCAACACAACTGCACGGATATTTCTAGAAACCCTAGTACACTGAAAAAAAATGTTGTCTGCAACATAAATGTTGTTATTTGTGTTGAATTTAAGCAAACAAATTAAATTTAGTAATGTTCAACTTAATATGTTTGTTTACATCCAGCCCAATCAAATTGTTTACAACCACTTAAAATATTTTAGTAAATTTAAGGAATCATCTTTGAATATTTTTTTTTCAGTGTATGAGATTGATTAACCCATGTGTGTCTTATTGAGATTGGAACTAAACTTTGCATGACACGAGTGTGGTCCCCCCTGGTTCAGATCCATGTCACTGATGAGAAGATGATGGATATTTACTGTATGATGACCGAAATGGCCTTAAACACCCAACAGGCACAAGACGTCAGCATGCCGTCAGATTGAAATTGTACTCTAATGTCGTGGAGACGCTGCATTTTGTTTGGAAATGAAAATCGGGTTTACATCAGAACTCAACGTCAGCCCGATGTCAACGTCCAACCTAAAACCAACCAAACATCAACGTCTAATGATGTTACAGCTTGACGTTACCACTATGACATCTTTCAGATGTTGGATTTTGGTTGCCATACCTGATGAATAAATGTCAGTATTTGACATCAATAGGATGTTGGTTTAAGATGTTGGCTCGACATTGGATTTTGATAACTTTTTAACAACCTATATTCAACCAAATAGACATTGATTTTGCTGTGAAAATACATAAAACATCTTTTGAAATGTTCCATTTTGTGATGTCAAGAACCATTGGACATGCAAAATCCAGTAAACACTGTAAAAAACAAATGTAAATCTAGGAGACCTTGCTTTAAAAACAACTGTTAAAAAAGTGTCAGGGTATTTTTCATGTCAAATACTTAGAAAATACAATTCTGAGTGACAGAAATGCTTCAGTTATTTAGCTCTACTGGACATAAAAAAATCTTTTCCAAGCATCATTCTGAATATTAGACCTGTGTGTGGGAAACTGATCATATTTTCATATTGTTTAACAGTGCCACCTGCTGCATACTTAATATCACATACAGAATAAATAGTTGACTCCACCTACAGTAGAAGAGATGAGTGTCTCCTTGATCCATCAAACATTTATCTGAGGAGATGCGTGTTCCCAAAGGGTCTCGATGGCATGCTGCTTTCTGACATCAACCAATTATTTATAGGCTTTCCTAGAATAGCACACATGAATAAGAGCATGAAATGTATTGTGACATACTGTTATATAATTTTTAAAAATGATTTAAGTATATGTATATAAATCATATAAAATAAAATGTCAATTTTAATTACTTAGTTTTTGTGTTCACAATTGGCAGATTTGGATAAATTAAAATAACATTTAAACTCTTAGAATAATAATAATAATAATAATAATAATAATTCCTTACATTTATATAGAGCTTTTCTGAGCACTCAAAGCGCTTTACACAATGGTGGGGGATCTCCTTATCCACCACCAGTGTGCAGCATCCACCTGAATGACGCGACGGCAGCCATTTTGAACCAGACCGCACACCACACACCAGCTGATTGGTGGAGAGGAGACAGAGATGAGACCAATTGGAATATAGGGATGGTTAGGAGGCCATGATGGACAGAGGCAGAGGGCAGATTTGGCCAGGATGACAGGGTTTATACCCTACTCTTTTTCAAAGGACATCCTGGGATTTTTAACGACCACAGAGAGTCGGGACCTCGGTTTAACGTCTCATCCGAAAGATGGCGTTCACTGAGCAGTATAGCGTCCCCGTCACTACTGGGGCATTTGGACCCACACAGACCGCAGGTTGGGCGCCCCCTGCTGGCCCTACTAACACCGCTTCTGGCAGCAACCTAGCTTTCCCATGTGGTCTCCCATCCAGGTACTGACTGGGCGCAGCCCTGCTTAGCTTCAGTGGGCGATCATGTGAGAGTTGCAGAGAGCTAGCTGCCGGCTATGGAGTGGTGTACACCAAACACCTGTACTGAGATTGTTGGTGTGGAAAAAAATGGATCTCAGTCCACTTTTAACCAAACTCTGGAGTGGTTAAACTGGAAAGTGACACATTTAATTTGCCAGTATAAAATGGTATGAATGCTGACATCTGAACCTTGATTTACACTAAACAATATTAACACTCGGATCAGTGGTGGGGTTCAGTTGAAACATCGCTAAACAATTCATTCCAGTAAATGTACACCAGAAAAAGTGTACCAAGACTGAGACAATGCTTCCCTCTTAACTCTGGTGCGGTATGATTGGAGACGTTCTCACTTGGTTCTTTTGGTTCTTTTGGTTTACACAAACAAGACTATGATACACTTAGTGCTGGATCACTGAGCATATACACTTACTTTGGAGAAGTGTAGGTATAGGGAAAAAGTTACTTTAAAAAAGTAATATATTACAATCTTAAAACCAGCTGAGATGGGGGAAACAACAAAAATAACTTAACACATTACTTTCCATAAAAGTAACATATTTATTTATTTATTTATTAATTTTAAAAGAAACTTTATCAATAGAACCCTAAATGGCCTGTGATGTGCACCAGGGTTCAGACTGCAGAGTTCATACTTTTTTCAAGAAAACTACTCTGTTAGACTTTGCCGCAATTTTACAGCTATTGCCCTTTCAGCTGTAACCAATCGCTGACAAAATAGCCAATTTAGCTTATTCTATTCACCTATACGCAGCCAGGACTTCAACCAGTGATCTTCTTGCTGTGAGGTGACACTTAACCACAGTGTTGCCCTAAACCAAAGTTCTGTCACAAAATTAAACTACATCATGTAAAGACTTTTTTTTCTTGGTTTTGAGTGTTTAGATTTGGCATGAAAAGCAATGGTGTAACTATACAAACCACTCACTTTACCTTGGCTTAGTCTCAGTTTTTTCAAGAGTTGCCACTAGCCATGGGACGATAACCGTTTTCAAGGTATATCAGGGTTTAAAAAAAGGTCAAGATTTTAAAACAGTCAATTTTCTGCAATACCGTTATTTTCTGCAATACCGTTACTGATGTGCAAGATTTTTTCCATTTAGGATTTTTCTTTTGTTTTTAAGGACAACAGTATCTCCAGCAGAAGAGATATCTAAAGATGTCATTTTAAATTGCAAAACAAATCTGTTTTTGAAACAAATGAAGTTTAACATGTTTACTCTTCCAACATATTTTAAATGTTTCTCAAAATAAAATATATTGTGTTCAAAAGGGGAAAAGGTTTTGGTTTTTAATCCAGACATTTCAAAAGAATATATTTTAGAACAGTAATCACAATACCATGAGATTTTTTTCCAAGGTTATCATACTGTCAGAATCTTAAACCGGCCCATGCCTAGTCGCCACAGCGGAATGAACTGCCAGTTATCATATGTTTTAAGCGGCGGATGCCCTTCCAGACTTGCATATTTAAATGTTAGATTAGTAAGATTTCACTGTGGCCGTAGCTGCTCTGCATATAGTGTGGCATGAAATAAATATAAAGCAAAATTCGGGCGATGAAGTGCTTTAAAAAATATATACAATAGCCTTTTGCGGGTGGTCACTGCATGTTGGAAATGTAGTTTTAGAGGTTTTGGAGGTGCTGGTGGCCGATGTTATTGGCTGGTGAGCAGGAGGAGGTGGCTAGTGGCCGATGTTACTGGCTGGTGAGCAGGAGGAGTTGTTGGAGGTGCTGGTGGCCGATGTTACTCGCTGGTAAGTAGGTGTTGGAGGTGCTGGTGGTCGATGTTATTGGCTGGTGAGCAGGAGGAGGTGTTAGAGGTGCTGGTGGCCGATGTTATTGGCTGGTAAGCAGGAGGAGGTGTTAGAGGTGCTGGTGGCTGATGTTATTGGCTGGTGAGCAGGAGGAAATGTTAGGGGTGCTGGTGGCCGATGTTATTGGCTGGTGAGCAGGAGGAGGTGTTAGAGGTGCTGGTGGCCGATGTTATTGGCTGGTAAGCAGGAGGAGGTGTTAGAGGTGCTGGTGGCTGATGTTATTGGCTGGTAAGCAGGAGGAGGTGTTAGGCCGTACTCACACTAGATACAGTTGCCTCGAACCGGGCCAAAGCACGCTTGTCCCCCCTCCCGTCTCCCCCGACGGCCCTCGCTCACACCATATCGGGCCTCGGCACGCTTACGTCATCGCTGCTGCGCTGTTCAGAAGCGCTCTCTATGGCAAGCCTTTTTAGCATTTAAATCTTTGTTCTGACTCCATAAATATATTTAGAGATATCTCTAATTATATTTTGACTAGTCATAATTATAATTCGACTAGTCAGAATAACAATTAGAGATATCTACAATTGCAATTGTACTAGTACGAAATCAGATTAGAGATATCTGCAAATATTTTATGACTAGTCATATTCCTCTATTGACTTCCATTGAAAAATATTTGCAGATATCTCTAAATGAGTTTTGACTAGTCACAATTGTAATTAGAGATATCTCTAACTGAGTTTTTACTAGTCATACATTTGGAGATGTCTTTAATTCGTAATATTTAGAGATATTTACAAATATATTTGAAGATATCTCTAATTAATTTACTAATAGTCGAATTACAGTTGTAGATATCTTGAATTGGATTTTTGACGAGTCAAAACTCATTTAGAGATATCTGCAAATATTTTTCAATGGAAGTAAATGGAGGAATATGACTAGTCATAATATATTTGCAGATATCTCCAATCTGATTTCGTACTAGTACAATTGTAATTGCAGATATCTCTAATTGTCATTCTGACAAGTCGAATTATAATAATGACTAGTCAAAACATATAATTATATCTCTAAATATATTTATGGATAGTCAGAACATGGTTTAAATGTTAAAACGGCTTGCCATACGCTCTCACTCAGCAGCACAGTGGAGATTTCTCTAGTTATATCTTTTCAGTCGTTTGTTATGCAGTGACATGCAGTCAAATATTTCGCCAAACAGTCCTTAGGGATGCGGGGACACACAGTCAGATATTTTACCGAACAGATCCGCCACTTTTGGCGCTCATAAACAATCAAAGCTCTCGTGCTGCAGGAATGAGGAGGTCTGCTGAAGGCGCGCAGCTGTGGTGCTGTGAGGAGTTTGCGTCTTTAATAAACTACAGCAGTTTGCGATCACTGAACAGTAAGAATGATTAATAAATCCATATCAAACAGTCCCTTAAAAAGTCACGTCTCGCTTTCGGTTTCGGGCTTTGGCGCGTTTCGCGCTCACACACAAGTGTACCGCGCCAAAGCCCAAGTGTACCGCGCTCAGGCACACCTCTTCCAACCGGGCCAGGGCCGGCCAAGTGAACCGTGCTTGAGCCCGATTCAGCGCACTCACACTTCTCAAACGATCCGGGAAACGGGCCTGGGCACGGTACGGATGGCATAGTGTGAGTAGGCCCTTAGAGGTGCTGCTGGCCGATGTTGTTGGCTGGTAAGCCGGAGGAGGTGTTAGAGGTGCTGGTGACCAATGTTATTGGCTGGTGAATAGAAGGAGGTGTTGGTGGCTGATGTTATTGGCTGGTGGGCAGGAGGAGGTGTTAGAGGTGCTGGTGGCCGATGTTATTGGCTGGTGGGCAGGAGGAGGTGTTGGTGGCCGATGTTATTGGCTAGTGGGCAGGAGGAGGTGTTAGAGGTGCTGGTGGCCGATGTTATTGGCTGGTGGGCAGGAGGAGGTGTTAGAGGTGCTGGTGGCCGATGTTATTGGCTGGTGAGCAGGAGGAGGTGTTAGAGGTGCTGGTGGCCGATGTTATTGGCTGGTGAGCAGGAGGAGGTGTTAGAGGTGCTGGTGGCCGATGTTATTGGCTGGTGGGCAGGAGGAGGTGTTGGTGGCTGATGTTATTGGCTGGGGGGCAGGAGAAGGTGTTAGAGGTGCTGGTGGCCGATGTTATTGGCTGGTGAGCAGGAGGAGGTGTTAGAGGTGCTGGTGGCCGATGTTATTGGCTGGTGGGCAGGAGGAGGTGTTGGTGGCCGATGTTATTGGCTGGTGGGCAGGAGGAGGTGTTAGAGGTGCTGGTGGCCGATGTTATTGGCTGGTGGGCAGGAGGAGGTGTTAGAGGTGCTGGTGGCCGATGTTATTGGCTGGTGAGCAGGAGGAGGTGTTAGAGGTGCTGGTGGCCGATGTTATTGGCTGGTGAGCAGGAGGAGGTGTTAGAGGTGCTGGTGGCCGATGTTATTGGCTGGTGGGCAGGAGGAGGTGTTGGTGGCCGATGTTATTGGCTGGGGGGCAGGAGAAGGTGTTAGAGGTGCTGGTGGCCGATGTTATTGGCTGGTGAGCAGGAGGAGGTGTTAGAGGTGCTGGTGGCCGATGTTATTGGCTGGTGAGCAGGAGGAGGTGTTAGAGGTGCTGGTGGCCGATGTTATTGGCTGGTGAGCAGGAGGAGGTGTTAGAGGTGCTGGTGGTCGATGGTATTGGCTGTTAAGCAGGAGGAGGTGTTAGAGGTGCTGGTGGCCGATGTTATTGGCTGGTGAGCAGGAGGAAGGGTTGATGGCTGTTATTACAGAGTCTTCACTCTTTCCAATATTTTATCTCACCTTCAAGATCTAAAGGTCCCTGATAATTTGCCATCATGCAACAGCAATACCACATCTGATTGACAGTGCCTGCTAAAGTGAGGGGAACAGGGGAATCCCACATGTGGTACTCTTTAACTCGTCTGATTGCAGGTTCAACAAGTATGCAGAGTCTGGCAATGGCATAGGTTCTTTCAGTTTCCGCTCTACTAAACTGATCACAGTGCTTATAAGGGGGGATGATTAATTTTGCCCTAACATCCTCCAACAACTTCCCAATGAGGAAGCCTTTATCACCTCATCACCTTGTTCCAGTAAGCCCAAGATTCCTGACTGCTTGGTCAACTCCTTGTTTAAGCCAGTAAATAGCTTTGATATAAATGTGATTGCACCTCAGGGTGTCACTCAAATTAAACATTTGAAGGTGGTGTGGGACTTGTAAGCTGAGAATGTTTCAGAGTGGAGGGTAATTGCATCTGAGTATTCACATCTTAACTCTGTGCAGTCAATAATGATCCTCACATTTGGGCAGTACCGCTGAAATTTCACAGGCATTGTCCGTCGCACCAGCTCCTGGGTCATCCAGATTTGAATTGATCCCAACACAAGCTATAAGTAGTTTGACCATGTTATTACAACGCGACTCACTGTAGAAGTACTAAGTTTAAATATTTCAGCCAAAACTCTCTCTCTAAGACCAACAGCAACACGCAGGCAAAACATGAAAAACTCATCAATGAGTTGCAACTTGCGCTTGAGGCTTGGCATCACAACCTCTTTCTCTGCAGTTGAAATTACAACCCTCTTAGCTTTGGACCAGAACACAATATGGGATGCTGATGGCTCAATAGATCTCCAAAAAACAAAAAAGATGTTTTTGTTTGGAAACCTCATGAAAGTCAACATCAGACACGCACCATGTATCTAGCAGGGCTCCTGAGGTATTAAGGCTTGCCACCAGTTCCTCCAGCTCCTTTATTTTTTCCAGTGCCTTATCAAGAGCACCTAATTAAAAAAAATATATATATGGTAAACGTTAAACATGAAAATGTATTATTGGAGAACATTTCTCATAAAGGTGAAAAAATTGGTATTTTATCATTACAGTTTTGTGCAATTTTACAATTTACAACATGACTGTAAATTCTTAATTCAATTATTGTACTGTTCAATTCAATTATTGTACATTTGTTTTTAACTTTGAATATCTTTGCTATCTCCTATCAGTCCCCCCCAATTTGGCAATTATGTCATAATTCACTCACCCTCAGGTTTTTCCAAGCCTGTATTTATTTATTTATTTATTTATTTGTCTTAACACTACAGAAGAATTGGGTATTTTGAAAAATGTCAGTAAACAAATAGACATTAAAACCGATTTACTACTATAATTAATGAATTACTGACATTCTAACAAAATTGCCTTTGTGGAAAAACTGGGCATGAGTATATAATGACAATTTTAATTCTGAACTATCCCTTTAATTAAAATGCTTGAAATGGGTGGTTCAGGTAGTTTAAAGCAGAACTGATGAAAATGTTATAAGTGGGTTTAAATGTACTAATGGTAAGTTATGCATTTAAACGGGAAATTACTAAAATAGTAAAGTAACGTTTATGCAACACAGAACCAATGCTCCACGACATAACTATGCTAGTAATGTCATATTACTAAATAAAATGCAATATACTTTCTTTTTAACTAATAATTAATTACTGTGATATCACTCTTGACAGTGGTGTTTTTCCCCCTGCTCATAACAGACCGTGCTTTTTGCAGT
The DNA here is from genome assembly GCF_052040795.2 of Danio rerio. NCBI lineage: Eukaryota > Metazoa > Chordata > Actinopteri > Cypriniformes > Danionidae > Danio > Danio rerio. The sequence goes on from NC_141030.1 coordinate 17,626,926, forward strand.
CCTCGTCTGGCGTGATTTAACCTCTCTCCAGTTGTTCCATGAAAACCTTGAAGGCACAGCCTGTGGTGTAAGAAATTTGCGACCGGACTGTGGATGGACATGAACTTCATGCTCCGTGAAGTGCATAGCACACACAAAAGTGCTGCCCTTCCTCACAGTAAATTCCACCCCTCATCTCTCTGAATAGCCCAAATCCAACACCTCTGAATAGTTTCATTACTGGGAAAGCAATGAAATGACAAATATGGCTGTTTCGTTTTGGAATTAGTACAAAAAGGTACGCTGTAAGATTGGTTACTTTTAGTCTCCGCCATTGCACTTTGCTTCTACCGGAACAAAGTTTTCCTTACTTCCGGTCTCGATCGCCATTTTGTGAAATAGGCCTAATCTCAGAAATCCTCGAACAGCTTCAGAAATCTCAGGATCCGCACAGAAATATTCTACAAAGTCGCCTCGTCTCTCAACCAACAGATTGCGATGGGTTTGATTGTGTTTACAAGCACTTATTCAGTCGTCTCTCAACGGGTCTTACATTTCAGCAAGAAGTGACGTCAGTCACATGACCTTTCGTAATGCCCTGCTTTAAAAATCGACAATAATCTCATATTTAGCATAAATAATAATAAATATGATCCTCAGAAAACAAACCAATAATTGTTCTGAAAGCAGTTTATGTTGCCTGTAGATTTCACGAATGGAGAATAATATTATCATCGTCCACTTCTTTATTATGGTACAGGTACATTTATAGATGAGCTCGTTTGTTTGCTGTTGTTTTAAAAACTTTATTCACTTGAATTTCTGCGAGACTTTGGATAAATTTAAAGATTTCTCTCCTACTAATAAAGGTGATGACGCAAGGAAGTTTCACTGAGCTTTTGGCCTCTTGAAAATAATTGGTTATACTGTATATAGTTATTTAAATTTATAACAATAGCTTTTTAATTAAAACAAGTTTATTGTTTCATATTTGTCTTTTTGACGCAGTTTAAACAGAATTAATAATTGTAGGTGCACTATATGCAGGCAGGGGCTGTTCAGGTGGTTCAAACGACGGCCAAAATGTCCAGAATTTGTTCTTTAATTATTTTCTGTAATTTTTTTAATTGTTGTTTAGTAATAAATGCATTTTTTAAATAAATATGGTCAGTAGTTTGAATCCCATGGAGCCTCAAAGCCACATTGATGTGACGCGAGTCACGTGACATAACCGAGCGGCAACTTTAACTGACATTTGAATCTTTGATGCGGCATCCATAGTGAATAACGTTATTATGAGTCGAAAAGAGCAAGAGAGACGAAGAGAAAGCAGGCAGCAGCGTCATTGTCGCAGAATATTGAACATATGTTCAAAAAGACTGGCAAACAGGGTAAGGCTGGCTGACGTTACTTCCTAACAGATCTGTCCCGTTCAGGTTCTAGGCTGGCCGCATTAGCCGGGGCGTCCTGTATATTTGCCGTTATTGATATGTCTCGTACATGACCTCACTTTCCCTATTTATTTTTTGACTGCTGTGCCATTACAATTTTGGAAAATAACTGTCCGATAAAGGCTTTACTACCAAGCGAAGTCCTCCGCTGTCAACTGTCACAGCAAAAAGCGCTGATCCCGTCCCGTCCATGTTATGAGGCTGTTTACACCTGCTCACTTCATTCGCTTTATTCTGATCTGATATTAATCCAATCGCTCAAACCACTTCAGATTGCGGTCTGGGACACACTCCAGACGACACTGGACAGGTCTAATTAATGTATTCTTTTACACAAAATGAATTTAAATGAAATAAATGATGACCTGGAGAAAATCTGACCTGCGCCAGTTAAGAGAAACAGCTGTAGGTGCGCTTTTACAGCCAAACACACGTAAAGTGCCAAATAAATCAAGACACATTTACCATAAGCATAAAACATGTGTTCTGACTTTCCTTCATCTGCCAAAAAAGTCAACTAGTCATGTTCAACTACACGGTTTTTAGGCTAATATGAAGCATTTTCTCTTCATTCATCATTTTTACTTTTATTTCTTTAAGTATTTATTTCATTATATTATTATTTCATTACATTAAATTCGTTTTATTTTTATACAGAAATTATCAAATTAAAATGTTCAATTAATAATAAATGGCAGCTGTTGTTAAACACAAAACGATGAATAAAAAGTGTCCAGCACCAAAAGCAGTCCATAAATCAACACGTTTTAAATGGAGTTTTTATAATGAGTCAAATCCACTGATAATGATCATATTTTAGCGATAATATAATGATCGTCATTATCAGTGAATTTGACTTATTTACAAGAGAGGCATTAAAAGGGAAGGACATTATTATAATTATTACTGTTGTTATTGTTTTAATATTCAGATGGCCAATTTCTAGTGAGGTTATTTGTGCGGTTCGGTTTGTTATTTGCCTAATAAATCATAAAACATTTTGTCTTTCTCTTGTGGACTAATAATTTATAGACTATTTTAGCCCAACCCTTCATATTTCTTATTCAACCTTTTACATGTGAAGCACAAATGTCCACTTATTATTGACTGTGATATAAAACTTTAATACATGTTTGTAAATTTATTGATAAATACATTTAATACAGGTTTATATATTTATTGGTAAAAAATAATGAATGTATCTTCGCTGGTGCTGCTCAGCTGCAGTTTATACTGATATTTCTGATATAATTTAATAATAATTGCTGAAGCTTTCATTACGGTATATGTCACACTTTATTTGTTATAAATTTATTATCTGACAAAAACAGCAACTGAGGTGTGGAGCTCAACAAAACTTGACCGAGCAGAGCGCCGTCTTGGATCACCCCGCACAGCTCACCTCACCGATTTTTATTTATTATTATTTCTTCTTTTTTGATACCGATTTTATTTTTTATTGGCTTCAATAACAAATATACAAAATCCAATTTTACACAAAAAAACGTAATGATAATAACAAAACAGGATAACTAATATAAACATAAAAAAATTATATTAAAAGAGAAACAAAAGAGATTTTTTTTTATTAAACAGAGATAGGCAACATACATAACACAAATACATCAAGAGGAAACAAGGACTTATGTATCTGTGATATTTCCAAAATGTTTATCATAATAATCCAAGAATCTATCACTTTTCTTGTTATTAACTAGTCTAAGAGAATTAATAAAAACATCAATTTCAATTAAAAAATGTGAAAAATTAGGCTGCGAATTGGAGAATTTTTGTTTATGAATAAAATATTTTCCATACAAAATAAAAAAGTTAATAATGTAGTTCTCTGATATATCAGTTTTACCTTCATAGTGACAAAAATATCTTGAATTTTTAAGCGTCTGAAAGAAGCAATGTAGCTCACTTCACCTATGATGACATAAATAGAACGCCGTTACGTCATAGGACAGAACAAGTTCAGAATTTTCTCAGAGTGACAAACGAACGAGTACAGTGAACAGTGATTAACGACTTTAGCGACTTGTTTTGCATCTCAAATGGCAAATAACATGTCAGCTGTGTTTTGTACTCGAGATAATTTGATTGAGCCTGTATTTGTCAACGATAATCATCAAAGTAACACGATGGCTTCTCCTACATATTCTACCATGATGAGAAGCCCAACAGGTGAGATAAAAGTTTACAAAAACGCTGTATTCCCACGTATTGTTTAATAAACAGTACAACAATAATAATAATATCGCCATATAAGGCGACTTACTGACTTAAAAGGCAAATACTCAACCTCTCATGTTTGTAATTGTTTAGTGTAGTTCTGATATTGTATATTTTCTGACTGTGATTTGAGCTCTGCTGATATTTTATGTACTGACATTCTGCCTTTTAAGTTTCTCATTTCCACACAACAGAAATTGTGCCTTGTTAACTTTACTGATAAAAATAATTTTAATATTACTTTCATTTAAATCCTATGTGTAGACCTGCACAGTATTTTTCTTATTTTTGATAGTGTGTGGAGGAATATTTGTGATATTTTAGCAAACTGAGTGAGAATATTATATTTAAGTCTTCATTTGATCAATCGGGATGAATTATTAAAATTGAGGTAAAGTTGGTTTTATATTCACACATTCTGACTTTCTCCTTAATATTATAATAACAGAAAAATATAGAGCGAGAGAAATTGTTCTCTTTGAGTTTGACGATTGCTAATGGAAAGCTGAACAATGTTGATTTAGTTTTATTTTTTATTTTTTTGTGGTGGAGAAGTTGTGCTTGAGGAAGAATGTAGATGTAGATGTAGCACCCACTGACAAACAAATAAAAGGCCAAATGAATTTGATTAAACATTGTGATGGTGATTCTTAAATAGCTCAAACTATAACTGGTAAAACTCAGAATATTGACTCAAAATCAGTTCTTATAATAGTTTGCATTTTGTGTGAGCAGGAGTGAAATGTTTATTTTTGCTAAATAGTTGCTTTTAGGATTTTTCCTGATGTCTAATATGGACATATGACTTGACGACTATTTGTCAGCTTGTGTTTGTCATTTTACATCATAGAAATGATTTGCAATTCCACAAAATAAATTCAGTTTTCAAACATTTTCTATTATAATTGTACATTTATTATTGTTGTTTCTTTTGTGTGATTGTCTTTTATATGTCTAATTTACAGCAGTTTGTCTATTTTAAACCTGTGGTAAAAGAGTTTTCTAATATTTTCCTGTTCATTTCCTTTATTTTAGAAAACCCAGAGAAAAAGAGGAAAGGGAATAAAGTCTCTGCTTTCTTTAAGAGAGCATGGAAGGCTGTAAAGCGCCCTTTCCTTTGCTGTGACTGGAACAGAGTGGCTCCCTTTGAACCACAGTCGGATGTCGATGATTTTGAGCATCTGCCTGTTCCAGGTCCTTTCAGGACCGTCGCAGCACATGCAGACCTTGAGCCGGTGTGGCTGCCAGGCCAGGTCTGTGAAGATCCTCAGCCGTTGAGTGTTCCGGGCCCCTTCAGCATCAAGCAAACAGCAGATGTGCCAGATGCAGAACCGGCCCGTCCTGAGTCCTCGACGGTCCTCACAGGTCATGTTGACCCTGAGCAGATGCATCTGCCAGTCCAGGTCTGTGAAGATCCTCAGCCGTTGAGTGTTCCCGGCCCCTTCAGCATCAAGCAAACAGCAGATGTGCCGAATGCAGAACCGGCCCGTCCGGAGTCCTCAACGGCCCTCACAGATCATGTTGACCCTGAGCAGATGTGTCTGCCAGTCCAGGTCTGTGACCGCCTCGAGTCGTTGGCTGTTGAAGGACCATCCAGAATCAAGTCAACGACCGTCGAAGATCATGTTGACCCTGAGCAGATGCTGCCAGGCCAGATCTTTGAAGATCCTCAGCCGTTGAGTGTTCCGGGCCCCTCCAGGATCAAGCAAACAGCAGATCCGGCCCGTCCTGAGTCACCAACGGCCCTGACCGGTCATGTTGATACTGAGCTAGTGTGTCTGCCAGACCAGATCTGGGAAGATCCTCAGCCAATCAGTGTCCATGGCCTCACCAATATTAAGAAAACGACGGATGCAGATTCGGCCTGTCCTGAGTCGCCTCCGTCTGTTCAACACCCCTCTAAAATTGATGGGACTGATGGTGAGTCATCCTGAATTTGGTTCATCTGTTATTTTTATGCTTTGTTGTTTTTAGCTTGTAAATCAGACAGTGTCATTTGTTGTGCTGTTAATTGTGTATTAATTACTAGCTGCAGCTCTGTTCATGAAGATGTTTCTGCTTGTTTTCTTCATTTTAGAAAAACCCAAGAAAGGAAGGAAAGGGAAAAGAGTCTCTGCTTTCTTTAAGAGAGTATGGAAGGCTGTAACGCGCCCTTTCCTGTGCTGTGACACAGATATAGTCCAGCATTTTACGCCCCAACCAGAGCTAAAGGAAGCTATCAAGGCTTCTGGACCTCCTCGTGGTAAGTCATCATTTCCATCTATTTTCTGTAAATCATATTATTATAAATTAGTAATCAATTTACTCCTGCATTTCTGATAGAAGTTACTGCTTTCAGCTCATTGCATTAAATCCAGATTCAAAAGCTAGGAGTGATTTATTTGACCTGTTTCATACCAGACAATCCAAGTAAATCTCCCTGCTTTTTTTCTGTGTTTTTCAGGATTAGATCTGTCTGATTTTACAGTAGGAGCCTTGATTGGAGAAGGAGGTTTTGGCCAGGTGTTTGTGGCATCTTACAAGCATCGTAAAAGAGTAAAGGTAGAGAATTATTTTTTAAATTCAATCAACATTTTCCTCCTGATTATTGAATATATTAAATTTGTTTGCTTTAATTTAATTTGTTGTTTTTTCTCCGCAGGTTGCCCTGAAGTTTATCAACAAGGATGAAGACGACCGCTATCTCGACACTGTAAGTTGAATAATTCACACAACAGTGAAAATGTGCTGACCATTTACTCGTCCTTCACTTGTCCCATCCCTGTCTGGACCATTTTAAACTGAGCTCAAAAGCAGATATATTGGAAACAGGGAGCCACTGACTTCCATTGTAGAAACAGAAAATACTTTTAAAGTCACTGCTTACTGGTTTTCAACATTAAATATCTTCTTTTGTGTTCAGCAGAAGAAATAAACCCAGAGATTAGTTTTGAACACATGAATGTAGGGCTGTGGAGTTAATGAAAATTCATTTAACATTTATGCAGATTAAAATGATCATTGCGTCATATCCCGGCCCCTTGTAAAGCAGTCTGCATATTTTATTTTATTTCTACACACAGCTCAGTTTCACGTGGACATCAGTGAAATCATGTAGCGTGACTTTTGCAGCATGGGATGTGCTTGATTTATTAAAGTCTAGATGATTCATTCATGTCTAGATGATTCATTCATAGTGCTGAGGAGAGCTTGTGCTGTTGTGTGCATGTGCTCAGCCATAGAGACGGACAGAACACACACATGTAGACTCCTCTTTTAGCTTAAACTGCATGATTAAATGTTCAAATACAAGCAAACCTGTCGAAACATGGAGCTCAGTGATTATTTACTTAGTGAAGATTTTGTTGCTGTACTTTGTGCCATTCTGCTCTGTAATATCTTTGAAATCTGTTTTTCTTTCTAGGATGGTCATTCCACACCTGTGCTCGCGGAAGTGGCAATGATGCTTAAGTTGGCGAATGCTCCGCAATGTCCAAACATCATCGGATTACACGACTGGGTTGAGAATGAGAACAACTTCATTCTCAGTCTGGAGTACGCAGAGTCATACCAGACCTTGGAACAGTACATCAATGAAACATTTGACGTTGGTGAAAAGCGAGCACGCCGGTTAATGCGTCAGTTGATCCAAGCTGTAAAGTTCTGCACTGAGCGTGGAGTTTTCCATGGAGATATACACACGCAGAACATCCTGGTGTCGAAATCCCGATTACAGCTCAAATTAATCGACTTTGGTTGTGCTTGGCCAATTACCAGCGAGCCTTTCGACAGCGATGATTATCAAGGTGAGTTGGCATTTTGTGTTAGATTCTTTGCTCACAGTATTGTCTTATGAAATGACTGAATTCTGAAAATGTCTCTCTTACAGGAGCTGCTATATGCACGCCACCTGAGGTTTTCACGCTCCCCATATTCTATGCTGACCCAGTAAACGTCTGGACAATTGGCATCGTGCTGTATGAAATCTTGCATGCATATATGCCCTTTACTGACGAACGTTCAATAATGTTTGAATCCGCTGAGATACGCCCCAGGTTCTCTACAGGTAATCAAGACACCTCTGATAAATCTCAGCCTCAGTGACAGAATAAAATATGTCAGTCATGAGTAAAAAAGGATTAAATATAATGGTTACTGTAGATATTACAGTTATTTCATTGTGGATGTTTTGTAATTTGATGTAGTAAGATTTAAACACGTTCATGGATCTTGAGTATGCAGACATATTTCACACACTCTGTGTCACTTTTCAGAATGCCAGGACCTGATTTCCCAGTGTTTCATCCGTAATCCAGTTAACCGGCTAAAGTTACATCAGGTAGAAGAGCACGAGTGGTTCAATCCTGCGCAGCAGTTAAACAAGAGGAGGTAGAGGAACACACCGAGCACAAAACTACATCTTCATTCTTTCTTTGCTTCATGCTATTCCTGTTGTTTTCTCTTCTGCTTTTTTTAGAGTCACAAGTCTTATTTGACAGCCCTTCATATCACTGCTTAAATAACTTTGTGTTGTTTCTGCTTGTTTTTCTTCATTTTAGAAAAAAACTAAAGATCCCAAGAAGAGGAAAGCATCATTAAAGTCACTAAACTAGCATTATCAGTTATTAATTACTCCCTCATGTCATTCCAAACCCCTAAGATCTTACTTTTCTTCAGTGTCAGTTCATGATGTGTGTTGATGAGCGCTCTGTCCTGCACTGTGTGTGTGTCGCACTGCTGACGTTTACCTCAGATGTGCCCACGCTTTGTTTAAATGAGAGGAAGTCGCGCAGGCCTCTGGGTTATCCGTCAGCAGGGCGACACACATCCAGTGCAGTACAGGACTTCTGAAGTCATTATTTTTGTTTTATTTTTGTGTTTTTCTTTCTGCATAAAGAAGTTTATCTTCAAAATGACAGCTGTAGCTCCAAACCCCTGACACCTTTCCTCATCTTCAGAAAACAAATGAAAATATTTGAGATGAAATCAAATCATCAAACCATGAGAGCTCTGTCCTGCACTGTATGTGTGTCCACTGCTGACGTTTACCTCAGATGTGCCCACGCTTTGTTTAAATGAGAGGAAGTCGCGCAGGCCTCTGGGTTAAACGTCAGCAGTGCGACGCTCTTCTTAACGTGCGGTTTAAGGTTCAGAGAGCTCTCAGATTTCATCTCAAATGTTTTAATTTGTGTTCTCAATATGAACTAAACATGAATATGAACTAAGGACATGAGGTGAGTAACTAATGACAATAATGGTAATGAATGGTGCCTAGACCGCAGCTCTGCAAAAGACCTTTGGCCACAGGAGAAATGGTTGTGCCCAACCGAGCCTGGTTTCTCTCGAGGTTTTTTTCCTTCACTTTTGTCAATTGGTGAAGTTTTGTTCCTCGCCACTGTCGCCGCTGGCTTGCTTGGTTGGGACTTGTGGAGCTGCGCATCGATGGATTTGCTCTTCAGTGTTTGGACTTTCAGCAGTGACAATTAAACCACACTGAACTGAACTGAACTTCAACTGTGAAAACTGGACCGACACAGTTTCAATTTACTTCTACGTTAAGCTGCTTTGACACAATCCACATTGTAAAAGCGCTATAGAAATGAAGATGAATTGAACTGAATTAATGATGAATCTTCATCAGGAAATCCAGTGCTGTCACAGTTTTCTCCTCTAAAGTGTCATCAAAGATCTGCTCAACTATTTTCTACCTCATAAATGAATCTGGTGTTCTGTCGTAAGAGAGACTGATTGTTTTATAATTAAGTGTTCATGATTGTTTTGTAATGAATTGTTCTTTGAATTGTTTTGTGATGAACTGCTTTTATATATTGTTAATAAGTCAAATAAAATCCTGTGAATCAAACTGAAGCTCTGATCATCATTTCTGTGAGTTTTCTAAATGACTCCTTACTCAATTAAAGAGAGAGTTCTCCCTAAACTATTTACTCAAGTGCTTACAAACCGATGAGGTTCTTTCATCTGTTGAACACTGAAGAAGAAAAAAATCTGAAAATCTGTTACCATTGATGTCCATAGTAGGAAAACGAATACAATGGAAGTCGATAGGGAATCTGCTGAAGCATGCTAATAGGACTTAGGATTTGTCCCGTCAACTGTATGCCAATGAAACAATCTGCACATTTAAGGTCGGTTTTCTTTCAAAATCAGCGATCTCCACTGGCTGAGTGATATCCGATATAAAGTGGGTCTCAGATTGTACAAGAGGCACTGCATTAAATGACATTTTCCCTGCCATGTTTTTATAATATGAGCATTTATTTTTCTCCAGTATATTCAATGGAGCTGCGCTAGCCTGCCGATTCTGACGGGCTCGTGCGAGTAAAAAGCTTTTTGTCTCGTTTATGCTTGAGCAACTAAATTAATGTCAAAGTTTATTTAACTGAAGGTATTTTAATTACATTACAACATCAGTAATGTAACGTTACAACACGGAAGTTTATCAGTATAGGGGAAAACACTAGCTCGGCATGTACCCTATAGTTACAGGTTTCCAGCATTTTTCAAGATATCTTCTTTTGTGTATAACAGAAGAAAGAAAACAGTAAGGGCTGAGTAAAAATTCATTATTGGCTGAAGGAATCTCTTTAACCCAGTAGTGCCATATACTATGTTTACTATGATTTAACACTAATTTGTGGAGTCTGTTTAGCCAAATGGAACAACTGAGAAGGTTTTACTGTTAGACAATATGTTGTTATTACAATATCAATATACTAATACAACAAATATTTCCCCCTGGTCAAGATTGCAGACCACCCTTTGAGACTGTTCATACTTTGACAATCTCAGTTTAAAGCAACAGTTTAGACTTGAGTAACTGGACTGTGTTTGACAGCTTTCATGTATACGACTCCAAGAGAAGTTCCTGAATACCTGAGGTCTACTGTTTAGATGCCAAGCAGATACACTGCATAGGTCAAACATTAGGAACACAAGCAGCTCTGGGTTCAGGCCCGGAAGAACATTATCATGATGATCTCAGTGTGATTTGGGCTGTCGCATGTGGAAGCAGCTGTTCTGCTCAGTTACTGCCATCACAAGCTGTCCAGTTCCTGTCTGTTCTTCATTGTCCAGCAACATCAAGACAAAATCTACAAAAATAACAGATAAAAGAGAAACATGTTCAATCATTATTAAAAGAAACACAAGACACCAGTCAATAACATTACAGCATCTTTTAGAAGTAACCAACAATAACTTTTAAATACATTTCTGTCCTCAATTTAAATGTCTGAATGTAAAGGAATAAGGAGAGCAATAGTGCTCAAAATAAATGAAGAGATTTATACGTCCTCCTTGTTTATTTGTGTATCACTACTGACAGATATCTAGTCAATTGTTACTTGCAGTTCATCAGTCTTGCAGTAGCCAAAAATACACTGAGTCAAAATGAGTGATTTTACTTTAATGCTGAAAATCATTAGAAGTAAAGATCATATTCCATTAATATATATATAAATTCAAATCAAATCACTTTTATTGTTACATCATCAGCAGCATGTGTGCTATGATGAGTGAAAAGCTCCAGGTGCTGGCTCCAGACAGTACAAAATACAGATAGCACAAATACAACGACAGTGCAAAATACAGACAGTGAAAAATACAACAGCATATTCGACAATAAAACAGGAAAATGTAAAATTGACAACAATATGTACAATGAATAGGTGTAACCACAGTTGTAGACAGTGTTGTTTTTATGTGGTTAAAGTGCAGTGCATGCTACATATTGATTGTGTAGTGAGGGGTATGGAAGAGTCTGTGTGTGATGTGTCAAGTGTTCATCAGTCTGATAGTCTGAGGGAAGAAGCTTTCCTTTAGTCGACTGGTGCGTGACCGGATGCTGCAGAACCGTCTGCCTGAGGGTAGCAGGGAGAAAAGTCTATGGCTTGACTAGCTGGAGTCTCTGATGATTCTCTTAGCTTTCCTCATGCACCGCCTGGTGTAGATTTCCTGACGGGAGGGAAGCTCACCTCCTACTACACGTCCAGCAGTTCGCACAATCCTATGTAGGCCTTTGCGATTGCTGCTGGTGCTGTTTCCATACCAGGTGGTGATACAGCCAGACAGGATGCTCTCCACAGTGCAGGTGTAGAACGAGCGGAGGATGTGGAGGCTCATTCCAAAGCTCCTGAGACACCTGAGGAAGAAGAGGCATTGTTGTGCCTTCCTCAGCACTGCGTCTGTGTGAGCAGTCCATGTCACATTCTCAGCGATGTGGACTCCAAGAAACTTGAAAGTGCTGACTCTCTCCACTGGTGTCCCGTTGATGGTGATGGGGTGTGTTCTCTGTTTTCTCTCCTGAAATCCACCAACAGCTCCTTGGTTTTGCTGATGTTCAGTAAGAGGTGGTTTTCCTCACACCACTGCGTCAGAGTGTGCACCTCCTCTCTGTAGGCCGTCTCATCATTATCTGTGATTAGGCCCACCACCGTTGTGTCATCAGAAAATTTTACGATTATGTTGGAGCTGTGTTTGTCTGTATAGAGTGGAGGAACTATGACGTCACTTTGTAGGCTAATCGGCTACTAGCATAAAACTGGTTCCCTCGTGAAAATCCCTATAGGATTTTCCCGTAGGCTTTTCGAAGATTGCAAATAATAAGCTCTGTGTTCAAACACAGTTAATTACACTTACACGTTTTGTCCAGCCGGATAATCCTCACACGAAAATACAACTTGGAACACTTTTGGATCTTAAATGCAAACGCAAGAGTTAAAAAGCTAACATTAGGCTATAAACGGACTACAGTGCCCTCGGGGCGCTCGTCTGTGACGTCAGCCCCACTGTCACCGACTCGGTCCCAGTAACTCCCCTCGCTGGCCAGCAGAGGCCACCATCTCCGGACTTTTAGCATTACGTCATCCATCTACACTGATTGCGCATACACCTGATTGGAATCTGGCTAATGACCCACGTACCTCTTATAAGCCGCACTCAAACACTCGTTCAGTGCGAAGGCCAGCATTTATGAGCGTTATTTCCAGCCTGATCTCCAGTGCACGACTCCAGCCTGTTTCTTACTTTGCTTCGCCTTCTGCCTACCCACGACCCACGCTTGTTATACGGACTCTGATTCTCTCTCTGCCTGCCCACGAACCATGCCTGTTATACGGACTCTGATCCTTGCTGCCTGCCCTTGACCCAAGCCTGCATAACGGATCCTGGTTCTCGTTCACTCCCTTCCACTCATGCCTGGTAACTCACTCTGTGTCTGTTCATCATCAGTCTTGATAGCCATACTACTACTGTGGATGTGTGTGTGTGTGCACTCCGGTGCATATTGTGTGTTTGAGTGAAGTTGTGATTAAATAAATACTGCATAATGGATCCCTCCGTGTCAGTCTCCTCGTTACACCCACCCTGCTACAGACAAATTATCAAGCTTATTTTTTAGAAATAATGTCCATGACAGAGTTAATCTCTCTGTATATTATATTATAATCCACGCTATATATTAAACAAATAAATATGCAAAAAAAAAACATAGACCTATATGCCTTTTGGATAGTTTTTACGTGGGAAATACATCTGTTTTGCTTTGCGGTTGTTCTAAAAGTTTTAAAACTGCGTATATAGTATTTTCATCGGACATATTTAAATAAGTGTATCGCTCGCGCACACAGCCTGCTTACCTTAACAGATGACAGAAATGAGGCGTGAGGAGGAACAAGTCTATCAAATGGCTGAAAGTTCCATCATGATGGACATAGAGCAACATTCAATATTCATTTTATGACACGACGTACAGCGAAAAGCAGCCCATACAGTCACATCTGCTATAAAATTTATGGAGGAGTGTAAATATTGCAGTTATGATGAGTTAAATGTGTTCAGATGAATAAAAAAAGACGAAAAATCACTTGAAAACGTTAAAATATGTCTGTATTTTTACACATTTATTCACACGTTTGCATTACTGAGGGCAGGAGAGAGACAGGCTTGCACTGGTGAGCAGTATCTTCATAATATAGTTTAATTAAAATAAATGATCAACAAATGAATCTGTCTCGACAGCCTTTACATGTGAAGGCATTATCTATACACAATCTGAATTCTTAATTAGAAAAACACAAAAAAACTATAAAATACTATTCATGAAAATACCTAAATAACTGACAAATCCAAATGCCCAACACAAGCGAGCTGCGCTCCAGACCAGATCAGCTCGATGACGTATAATGTCTTCGACACCACCTATAGTCCCATTTAGCAACTTGATAGCAACCGTCTTTTTAAAGAAGCATGGCCGAATTAAAAATTCAAAAGTGTGCTGTAACTGATGTGTTTTGTCGTAGAACAAAACGTGAAAATATCTTGAATTTGTGTTTGCCACGGACCTTATTTAAGCGATTTTACTGAAACCCCATTCAAAAAAACCCATTGACTTTGGGACGAGGGAACTGGAAGTGCTAAAATGCTAACTCGCTTCCGGGTTTTTGCATACAAATTGACGTCATAGTTCCTCCACTCTATAGTCATGTGTGTACAGGGAGTACAGGAGTGGGCAGAGAACACAGCCTTGTGGAGCACCAGTGTTGAGAATCAGTGTGGATGAGGTAATGTTGTTCATTTTGACCACCTGGCGTCTGCCTGACAGGAAGTCCAGGATCCAGTTGCACAGAGAGCTGTGTAGACCCAGATCCTGAAGCTTCACCACCTGCTTGGCAGGCACTATGGTGTTGAATGCTGAGCTGTAGCCCACAAACAGCATTCTCAAATATGTGATTTGTTTTCCAGGTGAGACAGAGCAGTGTGCAAGGTGAAAGCAATTGCATCATCAGTGAAGCGGTTATTCCTGTATGCAAATTGCAGAGGGTCAGTGTGAGCGGGCAGTACAGAGCAGATGTGCTTTTTAATCAGCTTCTCAAAGCACTTGCTGAAGATGGGTGTCAAAGCAACTGGACACCAGTCATTCAAGCATGTGGTTTTAGCTGATTTCGGTATGGGCAACTGTCTTAAAGCATGTGGGAGCCACAGACCGAGAGAGCCCGTAGCTTTCTGGATGTTCACGCGACGGAAAGATCTTACGTCCACTACAGAAACAGAGAGTGTGCTGGCGGTTTTGGTTTCAGCCATTGGAGCGTGCAGTGTGTGCGCGCTGTCCTGGGCTTCAAAGCGGGCATAGAACGAGTTAAGCTCGTCTGGGAGAGATGCAGCAATGTTTACAGTGCCGGGTTAGTTACTTTTAAAGTCTGTGATGTAATTAAGTCCCTGCCACATGCTCCTTCTGTTATTGGTATTAAATTGACCCTCTACCTTGTCTCTGTATTGTAGTTTTGCTGCTTTGATGGTTTTTCTGAGGTTGTAATTTGCTTGTTTTTGTTCCTCAGCATTTCTGGATTTATAGGCGGAAGCTCACACTGATAGGGCTGTTCGAACTTCGCCATTAATCCATGGTTTTTGGTTGGGGTAGATACAGACAGTTTTTGTTGGGACCACGTCTTCTACGCATTTCCTGATGAAGCATTTAACTGTGTCTGCGTACACGTCAATGTCGTAGTCACACGCTGTCTTGAAGTATGGAAACCGATTGGTCCGTCCAT
The DNA here is from genome assembly GCF_052040795.2 of Danio rerio. Classification (NCBI taxonomy): domain Eukaryota; kingdom Metazoa; phylum Chordata; class Actinopteri; order Cypriniformes; family Danionidae; genus Danio; species Danio rerio. Next base: position 17,642,137 of record NC_141030.1, read on the forward strand.
GATGGTCCATAATGATCCTCACATTTGGGCAGTACCGCTGAAATTTCACAGGCATTGTCCGTCGCACCAGCTCCTGGGTCATCCAGATTTGAATTGATCCCAACACAAGCTATAAGTAGTTTGACCATGTTATTACAACGCTAAGTACTAAGAAGTACTAAGTTTAAATATTCCAGCCCAAACTCTCTCTCTAAGACCAACAGCAACACGCAGGCAAAACATGAAAAACTCATCAATGAGTTGCAACTTGCGCTTGGGGCTTGGCATCACAACCTCTTTCTCTGCAGTTGAAATTACAACCCTCTGAGCTTTGGACCAGTACACAATATGGGATGCTGATGGCTCAACAGATCTCCAAAAAACAAAAAAGAAGTTTTTGTTTGGAAACCTCATGAAAGTCAACATCAGACACGCACCATGTATCTAGCAGGGCTCCTGAGGTATTAAGGCTTGCCACCAGTTCCTTCAGCTCCTTTATTTTTTCCAGTGCCTTATCAAGAGCACCTAATTTAAAAAAAAATGTGCATATGGTAAACGTTAAACATGAAAATGTATTATTGGAGAACATTTCTCATAAAGGTGAAAAAATTGGTATTTTATCATTACATTTTGTGCAATTTTACAATTTACAACATGACTGTAAATTCTTAATTCAATTATTGTACTGTTCAATTCAATTATTGTACATTTGTTTTTAACTTTGAATATCTTTGCTATCTCCTATCAGTCCCCCCCAATTTGACAATTATGTCATAATTCACTGACCCTCAGGTTTTTCCAAGCCTGTATTTATTTATTTATGTATTTATTTATTTATTTATTTGTCTGAACACTACAAAAGAATTGGGTATTTTGAAGAATGTCAGTAAACAAATAGACATTAAAACCGATTTACTACTATAATTAATGAATTACTGACATTCTAACAAAATTGCCTTTGTGGAAAAACTGGTCATGAGTATGTAATGACAATTTTAATTCTGAACTATCCCTTTAATTAAAATGCTTGAAATGGGTGGTTCAGGTAGTTTAAAGCAGAACTGATGAAAATGTTATAAGTGGGTTTAAATGTACTAATGGTAAGTTATGCATTTAAACGGGAAATTACTAAAATAGTAAAGTAACGTTTATGCAACACAATACCAATGCTCCACGACATAACTATGCTAGTAATTTCATATTACTAAATATAATGCAATATACTTTCTGTTTAACTAATAATTAATTACTGTGATATCACTCTTGACAGTGGTGTTTTTCCCCCTGCTCATAACAGACTGTGCTTTTTGCAGTCCTCGTCTGACGCGATTTAACCTCTCCCCAGTTGTTCCATAAAAACCTCGAAGGCACAGCCTGTGGTGTAAGAAATTTGCGACTAGTCTGTGGATGGACGTGAACTTCATGCTCCGTGAAGTGCATAGCACACACAAAAGTGCTGCCCTTCCTCACAGTAAATTCCACCCCTCATCTCTCTGAATAGCCCAAATCCAACACCTCTGAATAGTTTCATTACTGGGAAAGCAATGAAATGACAAATATGGCTGTTTCGTTTTGGAATTAGTACAAAAAGGTACGCTGTAAGATTGGTTACTTTTAGCCTCCGCCATTGCACTTTGCTTCTACCGGAACAAAGTTTTCCCTACTTCCGGTCTCGATCGCCATTTTGTGAAATAGGCCTAATCTCAGAAATCCTCGAACAGTTTCAGAAATCTCAGGATCCGCACAGAAATATTCTAAAAAGTCGCCTCGTCTCTCAACCAACAGATTGCGGTGGGTTTGATTGTGTTTATAAGCACTTATTCAGTCGTCTCTCAACAGGCCTTACATTTCCGCAAGAAGTGACGTCAGGGACGTCAGTCACATGACCTTTCGTAATGCACTGCTTTAAAATCGACAATAATCTCATATTTAGCGTAAATAATAATAAATATGATCCTCAGAAAATAATCCAATAATTGTTCTGAAAGCAGTTTATGTTGCCTGTAGATTTCACGAATGGAGAATAATATTATCATCGTCCACTTCTTCATTATGGTACATTTATAGATGAGCTCGTTTGTTTGCTGTTGTTGTAAAAAGTTTATTCACTTGAATTTCTGCGAGACTTTGGATAAATGTAAAGATTTCTCTCCTACTAATAAAGGTGATGACGCAAGGAAATTTTACTCATAGCTGATTGGCCTCTTGAAAATATTTGGTTATAATGTATATAGTTATTTAATTTTATAACAAGAGCTTTTTAATTAAAGCAAGTTTATTGTATCATATTTTGTCTTTCTGACGCATTTTAAACAGAACTAATAATTGTAGGTGCACTAAGCAGGCAGGGGCTGTTCAGGTGGTTCAAACGACGGCCAAAATGTCCAGAATTTGTTCTTTAATTATTTTCTGTAATTTTTTTAATTATTGTTTAGTAATAAATGCATTTTTTAAATAAATATGGTCAGTAGTTTGAATCCCATGGAGCCTCAAAGCCACATTAATGTGACGCGAGTCACGTGACATAACCGAGCGGCAACTTTAACTGACATTTGAATCTTTGATGCGGCATCCATAGTGAATAACGTTATTATGGGGCGAAAAGAGCAAGAGAGACGAAGAGAAAGCAGGCAGCAGCGTCATTGTCGCAGAATATTGAACATATGTTCAAAAAGACTGGCAAACAGGGTAAGGCTGGCTGACGTTACTTCCTAACAGATCTGTCCCGTTCAGGTTCTAGGCTGGCCGCATTAGCCGGGGCGTCCTGTATATTTGCCGTTATTGATATGTCTCGTACATGACCTCACTTTCCCTATTTATTTTTTGACTGCTGTGCCATTACAATTTTGGAAAATAACTGTCCGATAAAGGCTTTACTACCAAGCGAAGTCCTCCGCTGTCAACTGTCACAGCAAAAAGCGCTGATCCCGTCCCGTCCATGTTATGAGGCTGTTTACACCTGCTCACTTCATTCGCTTTATTCTGATCTGATATTAATCCAATCGCTCAAACCACTTCAGATTGCGGTCTGGGACACACTCCAGACGACACTGGACAGGTCTAATTAATGTATTCTTTTACACAAAATGAATTTAAATGAAATAAATGATGACCTGGAGAAAATCTGACCTGCGCCAGTTAAGAGAAACTTTTCGCCTTTACAGCCAAACACACGTAAAGTGCCAAATAAATCAAGACACATTTACCATAAGCATAAAACATGTGTTCTGACTTTCCTTCATCTGCCAAAAAAGTCAACTAGTCATGTTCAACTACACGGTCTTTAGGCTAATATGAAGCATTTTCTCTTCATTCAACATTTTTACTTTTATTTCTTTAAGTATTTATTTCATTATATTATTATTTCATTACATTAAATTCGTTTTATTTTTATACAGAAATTATCAAATTAAAATGTTCAATTAATATTAAATGGCAGCTGTTGTTAAACACAAAACGATGAATAAAAAGTGTCCAGCACCAAAAGCAGTCCATAAATCAGCACGTTTTAAATGGAGTTTTTATAATGAGTCAAATCCACTGATAATGATCATATTTTAGCGATAATATAATGATCGTCATTATCAGTGAATTTGACTTATTTACAAGAGAGGCATTAAAAGGGAAGGACATTATTATAATTATTACTGTTGTTATTGTTTTAATATTCAGATGGCCAATTTCTAGTGAGGTTATTTGTGCGGTTCGGTTTGTTATTTGCCTAATAAATCATAAAACATTTTTTCTTTCTCTTGTGGACTAATAATTTATAGACTATTTTAGCCCAACCCTTCATATTTCTTATTCAACCTTTTACATGTGAAGCACAAATGTCCACTTATTATTGACTGTGATATAAAACTTTAATACATGTTTGTAAATTTATTGCTAAATACATTTAATACAGGTTTATATATTTATTGGTAAAAAATAATGAATGTATCTTCGCTGGTTTTGTTTTTTGAAACAAAACAGAGATTTTTTTTAATTAAACAGAGATACATAGATAACACAAATACAGCAAGAGGAAACAAGGACTTATGTATCTGTGATATTCCCAAAATGTTTATCATAATAATCCAAGAATCTATCACTTTTCTTGTTATTAACTAGTCTAAGAGAATTAATAAAAACATCAATTTCAATTAAATAATGTGAAAAATAAGTCTGCGAATTGGAAAATTTTTGTTTATGAATAAAATATTTTCCATACAAAATAAAAAAGTTAATAATGTAGTTCTCTGATATATCAGTTTTACCTTCATAGTGACAAAAATATCTTGAATTTTTAAGCGTCTGAAAGAAGCAATGTAGCTCACTTCACCTATGATGACATAAATAGAACGCCGTTACGTCATAGGACAGAACAAGTTCAGAATTTTCTCAGAGTGACAAACGAACGAGTACAGTGAACAGTGATTAACGACTTTAGCGACTTGTTTTGCATCTCAAATGGCAAATAACATGTCAGCTGTGTTTTGTACTCGAGTTAATTTGATTGAGCCTGTATTTGTCAACGATAATCATCAAAGTAACACGATGGCTTCTCCTACATCTTCTACCATGACGAGAAGCCCAACAGGTGAGATAAAAGTTTACAAAAACGCTGTATTCCCACGTATTGTTTAATAAAAAGTACAATAATAATAATAATATCGCCACATAAGGCGACTTGGTGGCTTAAAAGGCAAATATTCAACCTCTCGTGTTTGTAATTGTTTAGTGTAGTTCTGATATTGTATATTTTCTGACTGTGATTTGAGCTCTGCTGATATTTTATGTACTGACATTCTGCCTTTTAAGTTTCTCATTTCCACTCAACAGAAATTGTGCCTTGTTAACTTTACTGATAAAAATAATTTTAATATTACTTTAATTTAAATCCTATGTGTAGACCTGCACAGTAATTTTCTTATTTTTGATGGTGTGGAGGAATATTTGTTATATTTTAGCAAACTGAGTGAGAATATTATATTTAAGTCTTCATTTGTTCAATCAGGGATGAATTATTACAATTGAGGTAAAGTTGGTTTTATATTCACACATTCTGACTTTCTCAGAATGTTCTGACTTTCTTATAATAACAGAAAAATATTGTTTCAAATTCTAAATGGGGAAATATTTTTAACAGCCAGTGACTATCATCGTATAACAGTGTTTACAATCAATTAAATAGTGCTAATGTTGATTTGAAGTCATACGGTTTCCAACCCAATATTTCAATTAGCATGGTAAACAATATAGAGACTGTTAAATGAACAAATGTGCAAATATAAAACCAACTTCACCTCTATATTAATAAATGTCTAGAGCTCTGTTTCTGTAACTGAAGTTCTGGATTAAGACTTCTGTTTTATTTAGATTTCTAAGACAGATTGTTAAATGTTTAAAGTTATAATTTACTCACAGATTTCTTAACTGAAGCTCCAGAGCGAGATAAATTGTTCTCTTTGAGTTTGACGATTGCTAATGGAAAGCTGAACAATGTTGATTTGGTTTTATTAGTTTTTTTTTTTTTTGTGGTGGAGAAGTTGTGCTTGAGGAAGAATGTAGATGTAGATGTAGCACCCACTGACAAACAAATAAAAGGCCAAATGAATTTGATTAAACATTGTGATGGTGATTGTTAAATAGCTCAAACTATAACTGGTAAAACTCAGAATATTGACTCAAAATCATTTCTTATAATAGTTTGCATTTTGTGTGAGCAGGAGTGAAATGTTTATTTTTGCTAAATAGTTGCTTTTAGGATTTTTCCTGATGTCTAATATGGACATATGACTTGACGACTATTTGTCAGCTTGTGTTTGTCATTTTACATCATAGAAATGATTTGCAATTCCATAAAATAAATTCAGTTTTCAAACATTTTCTATTATAATTGTACATTTATTATTGTTGTTTCTTTTGTGTGATTGTCTTTTATATGTCTAATTTACAGCAGTTTGTCTATTTTAAACCTGTGGTTAAAGAGTTTTCTAATATTTTCCTTTTCATTTCCTTTATTTTAGAAAACCCAGAGAAAAGGAGGAAAGGGAATAAAGTCTCTGCTTTCTTTAAGAGAGCATGGAAGGCTGTAAAGCGCCCTTTCCTTTGCTGTGACTGGAACAGAGTGGCTCCCTTTGAACCACAGTCGGATGTCGATGATTTTGAGCATCTGCCTGTTCCAGGTCCTTTCAGGACCGTCGCAGCACATGCAGACCTTGAGCCGGTGTGGCTGCCAGGCCAGGTCTGTGAAGATCCTCAGCCGTTGAGTGTTCCGGGCCCCTTCAGCATCAAGCAAACAGCAGATGTGCCGAATGCAGAACCGGCCCGTCCTGAGTCCTCAACGGCCCTCACAGATCATGTTGACCCTGAGCAGATGTGTCCGCCAGTCCAGGTCTGTGACCGCCTCGAGTCGTTGGCTGTTGAAGAACCATCCAGAATCAAGTCAACGACCATCGAAGATCATGTTGACCCTGAGCAGATGCTGCCAGGCCAGATCTTTGAAGATCCTCAGCTGTTGAGTGTTCCGGGCCCCTCCAGGATCAAGCAAACAGCAGATCCGGCCCGTCCTGAGTCACCAACGGCCCTGACCGGTCATGTTGATACTGAGCTAGTGTGTCTGCCAGGCCAGATCTGGGAAGATCCTCAGCCAATCAGTGTCCATGGCCTCACCAATATTAAGAAAACGACGGATGCAGATTCGGCCTGTCCTGAGTCGCCTCCGTCTGTTCAACACCCCTCTAAAATTGATGGGACTGATGGTGAGTCATCCTGAATTTGGTTCATCTGTTATTTTTATGCTTTGTTGTTTTTAGCTTGTAAATCAGACAGTGTCATTTGTTGTGCTGTTAATTGTGTATTAATTACTAGCTGCAGCTCTGTTCATGAAGATGTTTCTGTTTGTTTTCTTCATTTTAGAAAAACCCAAGAAAGGAAGGAAAGGGAAAAGAGTCTCTGCTTTCTTTAAGAGAGTATGGAAGGCTGTAACGCGCCCTTTCCTGTGCTGTGACACAGATATAGTCCAGCATTTTACGCCACAACCAGAGCTAAAGGAAGCTAACAAGGCTTCTGGACCTCCTCGTGGTAAGTCATCATTTCCATCTATTTTCTGTAAATCATATTATTATAAATTAGTAATCAATTTACTCCTGCATTTCTGATAGAAGTTACTGCTTTCAGCTTATTGCATTAAATCCAGATTCAAATGCTAGGAGTGATTTATTTGATCCGTTTCATACCAGACAATCCAAGTAAATCTCCCTGCTTTTTTTCTGTGTTTTTCAGGATTAGATCTGTCTGATTTTAAAGTAGGAGCCTTGATTGGAGAAGGAGGTTTTGGCCAGGTGTTTGTGGCATCTTACAAGCATCGTAAAAGAGTAAAGGTAGAGAATTATTTTTTAAATTCAATCAACATTTTCCTCCTGATTATTGAATATATTAAATTTGTTTGCTTTAATTTAATTTGTTGTTTTTTCTCTGCAGGTTGCCCTGAAGTTTATCAACAAGGATGAAGACGACCGCTATCTCGACATTGTAAGTTGAATAATTCACACAACAGTGAAAATGTGCTGACCATTTACTCGTCCTTCACTTGTCCTTCTCTTGTACTGACTTCCATTGTAGAAACAGAAAATACTTTTAAAGTCACTGCTTACTGGTTTTCAACATTAAATATCTTCTTTTGTGTTCAGCAGAAGAAATAAACCCAGAGATTAGTTTTGAACACATGAATGTAGGGCTGTGGAGTTAATGAAAATTCATTTAACATTAATGCAGATTAAAATGATCATTGCGTCATATCCTGGCCCCTTGTAAAGCAGTCTGCATATTTTATTTTATTTCTACACACAGCTCAGTTTCACGTGGACATCAGTGAAATCATGTAGCGTGACTTTTGCAGCATGGGATGTGCTTGATTTATTAGAGTGTTGATGATTCATTCATGTCTTCAATAGTGCTGAGGAGAGCTTGTGCTGTTGTGTGCATGTGCTCAGCCATAGAGACGGACAGAACACACACATGTAGATTCCTCTTTTAGCTTAAACTGCATGATTAAATGTTCAAATACAAGCAAACCTGTCGAAACATGGAGCTCAGTGATTATTTACTTAGTGAAGATTTTGTTGCTGTACTTTGTGCCATTCTGCTCTGGTAATATCTTTGAAATCTGTTTTTCTTTCTAGGATGGTCATTCCACACCTGTGCTCGCGGAAGTGGCAGTGATGCTTAAGTTGGCGAATGCTCCGCAATGTCCAAACATCATCGGATTACACGACTGGGTTGAGAATGAGAACAACTTCATTCTCAGTCTGGAGTACGCAGAGTCATACCAGACCTTGGAACAGTACATCAATGAAACATTTGACGTTGGTGAAAAGCGAGCACGCCGGTTAATGCGTCAGTTGATCCAAGCTGTAAAGTTCTGCACTGAGCGTGGAGTTTTCCATGGAGATATACACACGCAGAACATCCTGGTGTCGAAATCCCGATTACAGCTCAAATTAATCGACTTTGGTTGTGCTTGGCCAATTACCAGCGAGCCTTTCGACAGCGATGATTATCAAGGTGAGTTGGCATTTTGTGTTAGATTCTTTGCTCACAGTATTGTCTTATGAAATGACTGAATTCTGAAAATGTCTCTCTTACAGGAGCTGCTATATGCACGCCACCTGAGGTTTTCACGCTCCCCATATTCTATGCTGACCCAGTAAACGTCTGGACAATTGGCATCGTGCTGTATGAAATCTTGCATGCATATATGCCCTTTACTGACGAACGTTCAATAATGTTTGAATCCGCTGAGATACGCCCCAGGTTCTCTACAGGTAATCAGACACCTCTGATAAATCTCAGCCTCAGTGACAGAATAAAATATGTCAGTCATGAGTAAAAAAGGATTAAATATAATGGTTACTGTAGATATTACAGTTATTTCATTGTGGATGTTTTGTAATTTGATGTAGTAAGATATAAACACGTTCATGGATCTTGAGTATGCAGACATATTTCACACTCTCTGTGTCACTTTTCAGAATGCCAGGACCTGATTTCCCAGTGTTTCATCCGTAATCCAGTTAACCGGCTAAAGTTACATCAGGTAGAAGAGCACGAGTGGTTCAATCCTGCGCAGCAGTTAAACAAGAGGAGGTAGAGGAACACACCGAGCACAAAACTACATCTTCATTCTTTCTTTGCTTCATGCTATTCCTGTTGTTTTCTCTTCTGCTTTTTTTAGAGTCACAAGTCTTATTTGACAGCCCTTCATATCACTGCTTAAATAACTTTGTGTTGTTTCTGCTTGTTTTTCTTCATTTTAGAAAAAAACTAAAGATCCCAAGAAGAGGAAAGCATCATTAAAGTCACTAAACTAGCATTATCGGTTATTAATTACTCCCTCATGTCATTCCAAACCCCTAAGATCTTACTTTTCTTCAGTGTCAGTTTATGATGTGTGTTGATGAGAGCTCTGTCCTGCACTGTGTGTGTGTCGCACTGCTGACGTTTACCTCAGATGTGCCCACGCTTTGTTTAAATGAGAGGAAGTCGCGCAGGCCTCTGGGTTAAACGTCAGCAGTGCGACGCTCTTCTTAACGTGCGGTTTAAGGGTCAGAAAGCTCTCAGATTTCATCTCAAATGTTTTAATTTGTGTTCTCAATATGAACTAAACATGAATATGAACTAAGGACATGAGGTGAGTAACTAATGACAATAATGGTAATGAATGGTGCCTAGACCGCAGCTCTGCACAAGACCTTTGGCCACAGGAGAAATGGTCGTGCCCAACCGAGCCTGGTTTCTCTCGAGGTTTTTTTCCTTCACTTTTGTCAATTGGTGAAGTTTTGTTCCTCGCCACTGTCGCCGCTGGCTTGCTTGGTTGGGACTTGTGGAGCTGCGCATCGATGGATTTGCTCTTCAGTGTTTGGACTTTCAGAAGTGACAATTAAACCACACTGAACTGAACTGAACTTCAACTGTGAAAACTGGACCGACACAGTTTCAATTTACTTCTACGTTAAGCTGCTTTGACACAATCCACATTGTAAAAGCGCTATAGAAATGAAGATGAATTGAACTGAATTAATGATGAAACTCTATCAGGAAATCCAGTGCTGTCACAGTTTTCTCCTCTAAAGTGTCATCAAAGATCTGCTCAACTATTTTCTACCTCATAAATGAATCTGGTGTTCTGTCATAAGAGAGACTGATTGTTTTATAATTAAGTGTTCATGATTGTTTTGTAATGAATTGTTCTTTGAATTGTTTTGTGATGAACTGCTTTTATATATTGTTAATAAGTCAAATAAAATCCTGTGAATCAAACTGAAGCTCTGATCATCATTTCTGTGAGTTTTCTAAATGACTCCTTACTCAATTAATGAGAGAGTTCTCCCAAAACTATTTACTCAAGTGCTTCCAAACTGATGAGGTTCTTTCATCTGTTGAACACTGAAGAAGATACAAATCTGAAAATCTGTAACCATTGATGTCCATAGTAGGAAAACGAATACAATGGAAGTTGATAGGGTATATGCCAAAGCATGCTAATAGGACTAAGGATTTGTCAGTAACCTGGGTTATTTGCTTCTGGTCAACTGTATGTCAATGAAAAAATCTGCACATTTAAGGTCAGTTCTTTTTAAAAATCAGCGATCTCCACTGGCTGAGCGATATCCGATTTAAAGTGGGTCTCAGATTGTACAAGAAGCACTGGATTAATTTACATTTCCCCTGCCATGTTTTCATAATATGAGCATTTTTTCCCCCAAGTATATTCAATGGAGCTGCGCTAGCCTGCCGATTCTGACGGGCTTGCATGAGTAAAAAGCTTTTTGTCTCGTTTTATGCTTGAGCAACTAAATGAATGCTAAAGTTGATTTTTTTGTCAAATAAGTTTTTTATTTGGTCGTTGAATAAACTTACAATAATCACAGGATTAGCTTTCTGATATGCATACATTTACAAAAACAAAACAAACAAACAAACAAACAAAAAAAACAAACACCCCAAGCCCAGCCTGTAAGTATACACTACAGTGATAATCAAAACAACTTTTAGTTACAATACATTGCTTTGGGGGGAAGAATTCCCCATGAAGTAATAAAAGAAAGGGCCCCAAAATTTCTGAAATTGTCCAATATTGCCTTTTAAAATAAATCTTGTTCGTTCCAGGTGCAGAGTAGATATCAATTCTTCAAGCCATAGTTTGGCAGTTGGAGGATTAACATTTTTCCAATACAACAATAGCAGCTTTTTGGCTGTAATCAAACAATATGCAAGGAATTTCTGTTGTGGACTGCTCAATGAATATGTATAATCAGAATGTTCTAATATAATAAGCATTGGGTCAGGATCTATATGTTGATCAAGAACATCTGAAAGCACTTTAAAGACCTCATTCCAGAATCCCTGTATTTTATGACAGAATACAAAACTATGAGCTAAATCAGCTTCTTCTGATTTGCACTTATCACAAATGGGAGATATGTTGGGGAAAATCCTATGTAATTTCTTTTTGGAGAAATGTAGCCTATGTAAGACCTTGAACTGGATGAGGCATAATCTAGTGTTGATTGATTGTTTATCAATGTCCTCTAAGCTATTCTGCCAAATCTCTTCTGAAATTTTGATGCCAAACTCTCGTTCCCATTCTTCTCTGATCATCTTTGTAGTGGGGGCATTAGCTGCAAATAACCTTTCATAAATTAGAGATAATTGATGTTTTTGTCCCCTGCACTGTGTGAGACAATCATCAGCAATTGAGGGCGGGACCTCCTCTAGGGAAACATTATGTGTGCGCAGGTAATTTCTTATTTGTAAAAATCTGAAAAAATGTATTTTTGGAAGGTTATATTTCTGTTGTAATTGAGTAAAGGAACCTAAAACCCCATCTATATAAAGATCCTTAACTGTGTTTATACCCAACTTCTTCCATTGATTAAAGGTTGTATCTAATTTTGAAGGGAGAAATGATGGGTTATTTGCAATTGGGATTAGGAGAGAAAGTGATTTTATCTTAAGATATTCTCTTATCTGTCTCCAAATACGTAACTGATTCTTTGTAACAATACTATTAACTACTGTTTGGTCTGTTATCACTGGAGATAATAACATTGCTCCAAGATCATAAGGATGGCAGTAATCTCGCTCTATCTGAAGCCAGTCTGGGGCAGTAGCCGATTGTTCCAACCATAATGTGAAGATTTCAACAATAAGGGGTTAAAATTAGCTTTGAAGAGTAGAGAGTATTTACGAGTAACTACAATTCCAAGGTATACAATTTTTTTTGTGGACACCTTAAATGGAGAAGTATGTATTATAGATAGGTCTTTTAAACCAATGGGCATGAGTTCACTTTTTTCTAAATTAACTTTAAAGCCAGAAAACTTCCCAAGAGTATTAATAATCTTGAGTACAGCTGGGAGACTCACTTGTGGTTGGGTGATATAAAGCAAAATATCATCTGCATACAATGTTATTTTATTAATAGTATTTGAAGTATGAAAGCCATGTATGCAAGAATTGGATCGAATGGCTTCTGCAAGAGGCTCTACCGTCAATGTGAACAAAAGAGGCGAGAGAGGGCAACCCTGTCTGGTTCCTCTTTTAAGATAAAAAGAGTCTGAAATTGTTCTATTTGTTAAAACACGTGCTAATGGACTATTGTACAAAATTTTTATCCAAGTTATAAAATCATCACCCAAATCAAATTTCTCCAGGACAGCGAACAAGTAACCCCACTCGACTCGGTCGAATGCCTTTTCGGCATCTAATGGTATTACAATCAAATTGTCTCGGATTGCCTTAGGGTGATAAATTATGTTAAATAATCTTCTTATATTATGGATAGTGCTTCTTCCTGGAATAAATCCATTCTGATCTACGTTAACCAATTTATTGATAAATTTACAGAGCCTATTAGCGAGTGTTTTAGACAATATTTTTTGATCAACATTGAGGAGAGAGATAGGTCTATACGCCTCAACTTCTTCTGGATTTTTATCTTTTTTAGGAATTACTGTAATAATAGCCTTAGAGAAAGTTGGAGGTAGTCCAGTTTTTAATGCCTGTTGAAAGGTTTTAAGCAAATATGGAGTAAGTATGTGGCCGAATTTTTTATATAGTTCAGCAGGCAGCCCATCTGGACCAGGAGTTTTACAGTTTTTTAAAGTATTTATAGTGATCTTTAATTCCTCCAAAGTAATGTTTTTATTAAGACATGCTTTGTCCTCTGGAGATAACTTGAGGAGATTACATTTATAAAGAAATAAGTCCATTGTTTGTGAGTCAAACTCAGTGTCTGAGGAGTGTAACTTTGAATAAAATTCCTTAAAACATTTGTTTATCTCTTTATTTGCGATACAGTGAGTCCCATGTTTGGTTTTTATTTTATGGATTGTTCTTTCACTATCAATTTTGCGCAACTGTCTAGCTAGTAATTTATGGGGTTTCTCTCCAAATTCAAAATATTTCTGTTTTACATAATGAAAAGTTCTATAAATTTTAGCAGAGACTATATTATTGTATTCGTACCTTAACTGTAAAATTTTCTTGTAAACATCTAATGAGGGGTTTATTGCATTTTCAATGTCTAGCTGGTGGATTTGTTTTTCCAAATCACTTAGTTTTGTTTTGTATAGTTTATTCTTGGACCCTTGATATGATAAAACACAACCTCTTATATACGCTTTTAACGTTTCCCAGAGTAATGCTGGTGATGTTTCTGGCTTATCATTACAATCAAAAAATATGTTTAGTTGCAAATTCATATAATCTATGAATTTAGGATCAGCTGTTAACTGAGGGTCCATCCTCCACAATGGACGAGTAAAAGATGTTTGATCAAGAATGACTTCAAATGAAACAGGGGCGTGGTCTGAAATCAGTATGTCATGATCATTAGAGTTTAAAACATTAGAAATGAGATTGCTGTCTACTAAAATAAAATCAATACGGGTATATACATTATGCACATGTGAGTGAAATGTATAATCCCTTTCAGTTGGGTACATAAGTCTCCATATGTCAACCAAATTAGAATTATCGATAAAAGCATTCAAAAAATGTCTTGAATTAGAATGTGGGGCAATTTTAATCGAGGATCTATCAAGATCCGTCAAGGACACAATTAAAGTCCCCGCCTATGACAAGATTGGTTTGGGATAGTTTGGGGATTAAAGAGAATATTTTTCTAAAAAATTCTGGTTCGTCATGGTTTGGACCGTACAAATTTATTCACGTAATTGGTAAGCCACAGATCTCACCAGATAGAATGATGTAGCGTCCTTCCCTGTCTGTTTCCAGGTTGTTTAGTTTAAATGGAACCCCTTTTCTAAATAAAATAGCAACCCCCCTAGATTTAACTGAAAAATCGGATTGATATATCTTTCCTATTCAGCTACCCTTCAGTTTATTTTTGGAATCTTTTTTTAGATGAGTTTCCTGCAAAAATATTATATCTGAGGAAAGAGATTTTAAATGCGCTATTGTTTTGCTTCTCTTAACCGGATGATTTAATCCTTTTACATTCCACGAGACAAATTTGAGACCCTTCCTATTACATTTAGTTGTTATTTTTTCTTGATTTAAAAAAGATCATATCAATAATCTTCACTGTTCGTTTACTATAAGGTAAGGTATAAGGTTAAAATAAACGTTATTCAAAAACAGACAGACAATTACTTTCAAAATTATCAAACCTTAAACTTCCAAAAACAAACTCGCATCAGCAGCACAGCTCCGTAATAAAGAGTTTTGAAGAACATCTCAATATAACATAACGAAACAAGAGTCCTTTAGAGAATAATGTTCAAAATTAAAGTTCAACAGTTACGTTATTCTTATCTTGACTTATCTTGAGTCTGACATCCTTTCCACTGTTCCTGGTATTTCAAAGTTGCTTTCAGCAAACCTAACCGCTTTGTCTGGGTCGGTAAAGTAGAACTCTTTGCCGTTGTGTGATACCCTCAGTTTAGCAGGGTATTGCAGTCCGTATTTCACTCCTGGTTTATCCTTCAGCAACTCCCTCGCGCGCTTGAAAAGTGCGCGTCGTTTTACCACAGCAGGTGGATAGTCCGGAAAGATATTAATTCTTTGTGCCTTGAAGACAATCTGTTGCATCCTAGCCGCTTTTTGCATTATTTCTTCCATCTCGTGGACATAATGCAGGCGCAAAATGAAAGCGCGAGGTGGTTCATCATTTCCAGGGCGGGCGCGTAGAGCTCGGTGGGCACGATCCACAAGTGGAGGATTCTCAAGTGACAAGGTTTCTGTCATGAGTTGAGCAACAAAATCTCTAGGCTTCACTCCGAATTCAGCACCCTCTTTAATGTTCAGTATGCGTATATTTTGTCTTCCGCTGCGGCTTTCGAGGTCTATGCATTTTTCAGTTAGTTGCTCCACGGTGAGCTTCAGTTTGAGCTGTCTTGACGTGCGTGCTACTCGCTCATATCGAAACCGGAAGTCGCTAAAGTTTATTTAACTGAAGGTATTTTAATTACACTACAACATCCATGCTGTAAATTGGACCATGTAACAACAACCGTGTAAATTGGAAAAAAAAAATCACAATAACAGTTCACCGCAAGTTTATCAGTATGGAAAAAAGTGCAGGTGTAGAACGAGCGGAGGATGTGGAGGCTCATTCCAAACCTCCTGAGATGCCTGAGGAAGAAGAGGCGTTGTTGTGCCTTCCTCAGCACTGCGTCTGTTTGAGCAGTCCATGTCAAATCCTCATCGATGTGGACTCCAAGAAACTTGAAAGTGCTGACTGTCTCCACTGGTGTCCCGTTGATGGTGATGGGGTGTGTTCTCTGTTCTCTCTCCTGAAATCCACCAACAGCTCCTTGGTTTTGCTGATGTTCAGTAAGAGGTGGTTTTCCTCACACCACTGCGTCAGAGTGTGCACCTCCTCTCTGTAGGCCGTCTCATCATTATCAGTGATTAGGCCCACCACTGTTGTGTCATCAGAAAATTTAACGATGACGTTGGAGCTGTGTTTGTCTGTAGTCATGTGTGTACATGAAGTACAGGAATGGGCAGAGAACACAGCCCTGTGGAGCACCAGTGTTGAGGATCAGTGTGGATGAGGTAATGTTGTTCATTCTGACCACCTGGCGTCTGCCTGACAGGAAGTCCAGGATTCAGTTGCACAGAGAGCTGTGTGTACCCAGATCCTGAAGCTTCACCGCCTGCTTGGCAGGCCCTATGGTGTTGAATGCTGAGCTGTAGCCCACAAACAGCATTCTCAAATATGTGATTTGTTTTCCAGGTGAGACAGAGCAGTGTGGAAGGTGAAAGCAATTGCATCATCAGTGAAGCGGTTATTCCTGTATGCAAATTGCAGAGGGTCAGTGTGAGCGGGCAGTACAGAGCAGATGTGCTTTTTAATCAGCTTCTCAAAGCACTTGCTGAAGATGGGTGTCAAAGCGACTGGACATCAGTCATTCAAGCATGTGGTTTTAGCTGATTTCGGCATGGGCACAATAGTAGCTGTCTTAAAGTATGTGGGAACCAGAGACCGAGAGCGAGAGGTTAAAGATGTCCATGAAAACTCCCGTCTGCTGGTGTGCGCATGCTTTAGGTACACGTCCAGGGATGCCATTTGAGCCCGTAGCTTTCCGGATGTTCATGCGACGTACACGTCAATGTCGTAGTCACACGCTGTCTTGAAGTATGGAATCCGATTGGTCCGTCCATGATGGTCCATAATGATCCTTACATTTGGGCAGTACCGCTGAAATTTCACAGGCATTGTCCGTCGCACCAGCTCCTGGGTCATCCAGATTTTAATTGATCCCAACACAAGCTATAAGTAGTTTGACCATGTTATTACAACGCGACTCACTGTAGAAGTACTAAGTTTAAATATTTCAGCCAAAACTCTCTCTCTAAACCAACAGCAACACGCAGGCAAAACATGAAGTGATGTTTTGTAAACAAATTTCGGGAGGAGCATGCGCAGTAGTTTCAGTATCGAGTACGTCATTGACAATTATCCCATCATCAAATCAGTTCTTGAGCAACCCCTATATATACCAAAGCTGTCTTACCTGCAGAATCTCACGACTTTAGCATCCCTCCACCACCCCTTCACCTCACCTCTTGCATTACATTCCCGGGGGTAGCGTTCTGGGGCCGGACTAGATACTTCGCTCGAATCCCAACTCCTCTTTGTTTCCTGATAAGGGGAATAACTCGAGTTGGGGTGTCTCCTCGAGCTCAGAGCCCTCCCCCCGGACAGCAATCCAAATATACTTTATACTTAAATGAATGCAAGTGTGAACTTGTGAAAAACTCATCAATTAGTTGCAACTTGCGCTTGAGGCTTGGCATCACAACCTCTTTCTCTGCAGTTGAAATTACAACCCTCTTAGCTTTGGACCAGAACACAATATGGGATGCTGATGGCTCAATAGATCTCCAAAAAACAAAAAAGATGTTTTTGTTTGGAAACCTCATGAAATACGTGAAGTCAACATCAGAAACGCACCATGTATCTAGCAGGGCTCCTGAGGTATTAAGACTTGCCACCAGTTCCTCCAGCTCCTTTATTTTTTCCAGTGCCTTATCAAGAGCACCTAATTTAAAAAAAAAGTGCATATGGTAAACGTTAAACATGAAAATGTATTATTGGAGAACATTTCTCATAAAGGTGAAAAAATTGGTATTTTATCATTACAGTTTTGTGCAATTTAACAGTATACAACATGACTGTAAATTCTTAATTCAATTATTGTACTTTTCAATTCAATTATTGTACATTTGTTTTCGACTTTAAATATCTTTGCTATCCCTTATCAGTCCCCCCAATTTGGCAATTATGTCATAATTCACTCACCCTCAGGTTTTTCCAAGCCTGTATTTATTTATTTATGTATTTATTTATTTATTTATTTGTCTTAACATTACAGAAGAATTGGGTATTTTGAAGAATGTCAGTAAACAAATAGACATTAAAATCGATTTACTACTATAATTAATGAATTACTGACATTCTAACAAAATTGCCTTTGTAGAAAAACTAGGCATGAGTATGTAATGACAATTTTAATTCTGAACTATCCCTTTAATTAAAATGCTTGAAATGGGTGGTTCAGGTAGTTTAAATCAGAACTGACGAAAATGTTATAAGTGGGTTTAAATGTACTAATGGTAAGTTATGCATTTAAACGGGAAATTACTAAAAGACTAAAGTAACGTTTATGCAACACAATACCAATGCTCCACGACATAACTATGCTAGTAATTTCATATTACTAAATAAAATGCAATATACTTTCTGTTTAACTAATAATTAATTACTGTGATATCACTCTTGACAGTGGTGTTTTTCCCCTGCTCATAACAGACTGTGCTTTTTGCAGTCCTCGTCTGACGCGATTTAACCTCTCTCCAGTTGTTCCATAAAAACCTCGAAGGCACAGCCTGTGGTGTAAGAAATTTGCGACCGGACTGTGGATGGACGTGAACTTCATACTCCGTGAAGTGCATAGCACACACAAAAGTGCTGCCCTTCCTCACAGTAAATTCCACCCCTCATCTCTCCGAATAGCCCAAATCCAACACCTCTGAATAGTTTCATTGCTGGGAAAGCAATGAAATGACAAATATGGCTGTTTCGTTTTGGAATTAGTACAAAAAGGTACGCTGTAGGGTTGGTCTAAGATGGCGACCTGAGTAGACGTAATTTTGCGCTCAGGCACCAAACATTTTTATATATGTCGCAAATAAGCTTTTTTCGAATCATCTAGCTGCTTTGCCTCATTATAATCTTGCTAATTAGCTCTGGCTTTACTATGGGTCGAAAGCGTGGACTGTTGGCTCTCTCTGAAAAAGTTAAGACTGTAAGTAATAGCACATGATCTCAGGCTAGCGGCGGCCACGACTACGTTGCTATGAGCGAGGAGGATTCGTTTTGTATAACCGAAGAGGAGTTTCCAAGTTTACACCATGTCTTCTGAACTACACTCTGTAGTGATAAAGGTGACACACGAATAACTCGAGTTGAGGAACCAGTAATTCAAATGCAAAGGCGGCTGGAAGATTTAGAAACGTACACAAGGCGACGTAACCTCAGGCTTGTTGGTATTCCAGAGAAAATTAACGAGGATATTCACAACTAAGCTGCTAAAATCTGTCAGACACTCTTACCCACGGAGAAAGTAAAGCTATTGGGAAGTATCGATGTTGCTCATCGCCTTTAAAGACCAGCGCAGAATGGCAACAACAACAAACCTAGAGACGTCATTATCCAGTTCACCTCGCGCACAATCAGAGATGCTGTCTGGAAAGCCGCCAAAACGTCTTCCTTTTTGCGGGAAAAAGAGAAGCGTTTCCAAGAAGACCTTCCTAAAAGTGCCCATGAAAGAAGAATGAAACTCTGGCCAGAGGTGCAAAAAACACGCAAGGCTGGGAAAATAGCCTACTTTATAGGAGCTAAAGCTTTTGTGAAGGGAGAAGGAGAAATCATCCTCGACATTTAAAACATCCTCGACAGGCTTCTTTAACTGCCTCTCTTTAATTACCTCTTTAAGGACTTTAAAAATAATCATCAATAATTCTTTATGGGCAAACGTTACTGAGGACTTTTTTTGTGTAATTTCACCTTGAGAATTTCATCGCGAATCCACCTTTTTTATTATGACGAACCAAGCAGTATGACAAAATACTTGTTTATTTGCGTTTAAAGATTTTTGATGGTGCCATGTGAAAATAACGTTACTGACCTTTTGTAAATCTCGTTAATTAGAATCACAACTTGTAGGTTATAAGGTTTATGTTATAAGTTTTATGTCACTTTCTATCATTTCTTTGAATGTCAGGGGTTTAAGGGATAATGTTAAATGTAAGGCCTTATTTTTGTTTACGAAACTTTTTAATTCTGACTTTGTTTTTATTCAAGAGTCACATTCTATTACTACAGAGAATTTTTGGCGGTCACAATGGGGCGGTGATGTCTGGCTATCTCACGGTTCAGAGCGTTCGGCTGGGGTTTCCTGCTTAAAGAATAATTTCAGAGGTGAAGTTTTGTTTTCAGAGCGTCATGAAAATGGTCATTTTGTATTATTAATTTTAAAATATGTATAATATTATTAAAATAATATTAAAAAATAATATTAAAATGATCACTTTGAAAAAAATTCTTTACTGGGTTTCTAAATTTCCTAATGCTTTCCTAATTTTAGGAGGCGACTTTAATGTTGTTTTAAATGAGATCAGGGACAGATGGCCTCCTGGTAAAACTTCAGTGCTGCATTCTAATTTAAAATTGTTTATGAATCGATTGGACCTTATTGATGTATGGAGGGAAAAACACCCAACTGACTTAGAATACACTTGGAGCAATAAAGATGGTTCTAGACGGTCCAGAATTGATTTTTGGCTAGTGTCAAATAATATTGATAAAAATTACATTGATGTCAAAATTTGTCCGACCCCTCTAACTGACCATGAATTGATTTCGATCAATATTAATTTGTCCCCTAACCTAAATATGAAATATAACTCATACTGGAAAATGAATAGCTCTTTACTTAAACTAAATGAGGTAAAACAAGAATTAGAAAGACAGATAACTTTTTATTGGAATAAAGCTAAAGAAGAAAAAATATTTAGTAGTAATTGGGAACTTTTGAAATTTGAAATAGGAAAATATATGAGAAAGTTTAGCAGCACATTAGCTAAAGAGCAACGAATTAAAGAAGAAAAACTTGTACAAGACATTCTATCTATTTCCAGTATTCCACCTGATAACATTTCATCTTTAGAAAAACAGCGCTTAACTGATCTACAAACTGAACTTGATATTATGTACAAAATGAAAGCCCAAGGAGCTTTTGTAAGGTCAAGAAAGAATTGGTTGGAACACGGCGAACGGATGTCCGCTTACTTTTTTAAACTCGAAAAGTCTAGAGCGAAATTAAATTCAATTTCTAAGTTAAATGTTAATGGTAACATCACAGATAATTTTAATAAATTTCAAATTTCTGCTTCAGTTAATATTCTAATCTTTATTCTTCCTCATATAATGAAACTAATGTGTCGGCCTTCTGTAAACAATTAGGTAATATAAAGAAAATTAGTCAAGAAGACAAAATGTTTTGCGACTCTCCAATTTCCACTAATGAGATCATACACAGCAAATTCATCAGAGTTAAATTCTCGGTGTTGAAGCATTTCAGAGTAAAGTGTTGACGTTAAAGAGTTAGATTTTGATAAATGAATATAATAAGAGTTAGAATTGATTTAATTCAGTGCGAAAATCAAGGATTTAAGTTTTCAACACTTGGTGGTGTTATTTTCCAACATCCGGGAATTCATGCAGCCCCAGTCACTAAAGAATTTTCCAGACGCCATTTTCCATCTGAGGTTTAGAACAGCAACTGGTGAGTCAAACTACCTAAATGTTGGTATTTTACTGACTTTCTTTAAGGAAATACAGTTGTAAACATATTGTTAAGCTAATAACTTTAGAATGGAGTGACAATTTTAATCTTCTGCGGTTCATTCATGGTCGTTTGTGTATCTAGCTTAACTGCATTACTATTCACTTCTTTTCAAGAATGTTATTATATATGCTCACGCATACATAGTGCATAAAAACATCAAATGTACATGTTCAACACATTTCTGTCACGCTTAATGCCATTTTGTGCATTGTTACCCATCTGTAAAATAAAATCGACACTTCTCCTTTAATTCGAAGCAAACTAGCGAGGGAATCCCCGGACTCCGAGCCGCCTAGCCTAACTTACTCTGCCCGGATGCTAACAGGAACAGAGGACGGTATCCATGAGCTCTGGAGAGTTTCTAAAACATATCTGGTGAGTAAATCAACATATGCTTACTTGTAAAAGGCTTCCTGACTGAAACATATGATTGTTTGTTATTCGTGTACGTTAATTTGGTTATTTTAAACACCGCGGCCCTTTTAAACTGGTTCTTTCGTGGTCGTCCATATACCGTTAGTCCATAGACTCGTGTGATAACGTACGCTTGAATTATATTAAGTGTTGACAACCATTAAAGTCGGAATGTTATTATTAATGTCTTTAAATGACCGCGTTTGCACATTATCAGACATTTAACGTTACAGAAGTCTCCCGGAACTTGCGGGACTAACGTTAACGTTATCCCGCAAATGCACAGAGACTCCCAGATGCCCAAGTAGATGCCCGCAAATGAATGATAATCTCCCAGAAATCGCGCGTCTCCCGCCCGGTCATTTAACACTTTGCACACCCCTCTCTATGGAAGGCCGTTGGGGCCAAAACGTCTGCAACAAACGTGTTAACGCGTAATTGCGTGTTAACACGTCATTTACGCGTTAACACGTCATTTACGCGTTAACACGTTGGTACGTGTTAACACGTCATTTACGTGTTAACACGCAATTTACGTGTTAACACGTTTTTTTTAACTAGTCTCATTTTTAAAGTGCTATCATTTATTCATTTCTCCAATTAACCTACTTATTATAATATGTGTAAAGTAATTTCACTTAAATCACAATAAATGCTTTGCAGTCAATGATCTGTAGCAGATATTTAGCATTATAAAAGGCCAGACATCTTCTGTAATGTTATGTTTGATGGCATAATAATGTAAAATAATAATGTTTGTTATTCAGCTGCTGTGATTTCTTTGAAATGTGTGCAGAGAAATCAGAATGAGATTAATTTGACAAGTGTGTGCAAACACACTTTTTTTTCAGGAACACAAACATACAGTATATACAAATCAACACAAGAACACAGAATGACATAAGTGGATAAAGTAAATAATAAAACATTGGTTACAAAATCATATACAGTAAGGGTTGTGTATATGTATGACTAAAAACAAGTAGCAACTTATCTAATAAAAAAAGATCTATAGAGATAAAGATGTGTAGAGATCTGGAGGTTGGGCAGCAACCTTGGGCAGAAAGCAATAATCCTCTCCGCTGTCCTGACAGTCCACTGCAGTCTTTTTGTGTCTGATTTGCTGATTTCTAGATGGCACTTAAGAGTTTTTTTATTTTTTTATTTGAACTTTTTATACATTTATTGTTTGCAAAACTTTACACTATATACTTTTAGTCTCTGTACTGGAAGCTCCAAATCACCAAGACAAAACACTCTTGTGTGCAAACAATTGACAATAAATAATTGACAAGTTTTGATAAAACTGTAAGCTCTTTTCTGCCTGGTAAGAACAGCCCAAGTTATGATATACTAAATCAAAATTACAAGACAAAAAGTCGAAATAATGATTTATTAACTCAAAATATGACTAAAATCTGTAGAAATTACATAACGACAATAGATGGCGACAAATCACCATCTAAATGTGTAACTTAATTCTCTAAAGATGATTAATCTAATCAAACTTTTTTTTTTTTTTTTTTTTTTTTAAAGAGTTATTGAATCTTTAACTGAATGTCATTTTTTTCATTCATTAGCTTGTTTATGAAAACTGCATGCAAGAACTTAAACTCAAATGGTCCATGGTAATTTTGTCAAGTAACTTTGCAATGTAGTGGGTAACACATGCAGTTTAGGTCAATTCAATATGAAGTGAATTTAAAATAATATTTCTCACATTATCTTTAACTAACCAAGGACATTTTCACAGTATTATGCCACAGTATCCAATAAAACAAAAATTCTTCTGGAGTCATAAGTCTTATTTCTTATAGTTTATATAAGTGATATGGGTCGATCAATTGTTACTTATGCAAACTTCAATACTTTCTTTAAAATATTAAAGGTGCTGTAAGCAATTTTTCATCTTAACAGGCTGACACAATTCGGCGACTCTCAAAAAAATAAAATAAAAATTGTGGTTAGGCATGCACAGAGCATCTTCTTTCTCACAATGAGTTTCTTCTATCATTCATCCAACCAAGTTCGTTCTTCCGAAGTGATCTGGGAACAAGGTCAGTGCTGCAAAGAGCTTGTAAAGCCTGCCCTGGCTCATTTAAAGTGACCAGCGCAGTGAATGATAAATGTCAGTAATAATCAAAACAGTTTAAAACGGGCTTCTCTAGAAATGTAAATATTGCACATAATATGAAAGATTGTGTTCAAGCATATAGCTGACTTGTGCACTTCTAGCTATTCTTTCTTCTTGCTCATTTTGTAGATAACAGACCAACAAAAAATTCATTAAAATAAAGATACAAATTATATCAAATGAGTTTTAAAAAGATATATTTTCCAAGAAAGATACAAGTGTATGTTTTTGTTCTTGCCCATGAATAGATAATTTCTTTTGTTCTGTGGGAAATAAGGGTTTCTTTAATGCTCCACTGTAATTGGGTCACAAGCCCCAGTCATTGGTTTGCTACATTTTTAATTTGTCATTATGTTAAAGATTGTCATAAGCATCTGATTTTTCCTCATTCTAATGTGCTTTCATTTTCTCCTAACTTGCTGCAGGAGTTTTAAAATCCCAACCGATAATGAAATCTGGTTAAAGTGCACACAAACCTTAAACGTGCACACACTACAAGACAAAGAAAACTGTGGCATAACACACTACAAGATACTATTAAGATTGTGCCTGATGGAGCACATAACCTGATTGCAGAATAACTCTGCTTTTTAATGATAGGCTAGCTAACAAATATTTGACCAACTGCCAAAGCGAACAGCCTGCAGAATGAAAAAAAATGCTGCTTGAAAAGAGCACGTCTAAACAAATGTCTAATATTATGAATAACTATAATAAAAACTACTACTATTATTATTATTATTATTATGGATCAGAGAGAAGACAAAGGCAGATTAACAGAGAATGGATATTTAATGATACTTTAAACAATTTTGAGGTTGTTCAGAAAAGAAATATCATCAATACCAACAAAAAGAAAACAAACAAACAGAACTTAACTTCGGGTTGTAACTGAAACAAGATGATGCCAGTGGAGGTAAACACCGTACAGGATTCACAGGACAAGATAACAGACAGGATAACAAACTGGTGAGCAGGCAGGCAGGCAGGCAGGCAGGCAGGCTACATTATCAGGTAAATGCTGTCACACTGTAGAGAAATGAGTCTGGATAATAACAAATAAATCAGACCATAAATGAGTGATTGTTCCAGGCTTACAGGGTTATGTAGTGTGAGCGATGATGAGCAACAGGTGAAGGTGATTGGTGATTGGTCTGGTGATTGGGGCTGTGCAGGTGCAGTGAATGAATCTGATTGTCCAGAAGGATTCCTGACAATTATTATTATAAGCTAATATCATAATACTGGGATGTGCCGTGCTTTGACTGGCTATTTATTTCAAAAGAAAAATTGTTAGTTGTTGCACTGCATAGCCTATAGTGTGGAAAAATATAATTTACAATGCAATGAAACCCTGGTCTGCAGTAACAGTAATGTCTCTCCCTGGGAATTTTATTTTCTATACTTTAATTTTCTAAACCTTACATATTAATGTTTAAGCATTTTGTTTCATTGGCTACACATCTGGGTCATAGCAACCACACACACAGAATAAAGTGTGGCTAATAAAAAAAAAAGATGGTTTAAGCATATTATAAATTAGCTTATTAATTTATTCATTTGTTAAAACCAACACAATTCCCACCAGCTTTTCTTTTTAGGCTTTCAGGATGTTGTCACAGCCATGAACAGAATTACTGGCTTTATTAATAGCCTTATTGTTATTATTTGATCAACTGCCTATAGGCACAACCACAAAATGGTTTCTGGCAGTTATAAAAAAAAAAAAACAAATGCATGCACTCAAGGTGTGCTGCAATTGTCTTTCATATATAAAATAAAAGTTTGTATGTTAGAGAGAAACAGAATTGCGGCTCATCTCGTGCATTTACTTAATTTTATAACAGCCAGTAAGAGATATGCAAACTGGGACATAATGACACCTATTTTAAGGTTTTGCTTATAGTGGCAGGTAATCAAATATTACCATAATAATAATAATAATATTTTATTATTATTATTATTATTATTAGCAGGTTGTTGTTATTCTGTTCATTGTTGTGACAAGGTCCTGTAAGCCTAAAAAGAACAGCTGGGGAGAATCGTGTCACTTTTAACAAATAAATAAATATATATAAGCTAATTTATAATAAGATTAAATGATAGTTTTTTTATAAAATAGTGTAAGTATAAAAAAAAATTTAGTCCCATAGCCTAAACTGAAACGAGTAGGCTATAGGCTATAAGATTTTTTTTTTTCAGAGAGAGATAACTGCAGGGCCAGGGTTTTGCATTGTGAATTATATTTTTTCAATACTATAGCTAACAATTTTGCTTTTAAACTACATAGCCAGTCAAAGCACAGTATAATAAGTAAAACTGGCCACAATTTAGTTTGGATGCGATAAATTGGAAGAAAATATATACATTAAATACAAAGGCTGGTTATTTTACTGGTGATAAGGCACACTACAGTGTAACCTTACATTTTACTCATTATTTTAATTGATAATTTGTTAATTAATACTGGGCGAGGCAGTGGCGCAGTAGGTAGTGCTGTCGCCTCACAGCAAGGTTGCTGGTTCGAACCTCGGCTCAGTTGGTGTTTCTGTGTGGAGTTTGCATGTTCTCCCTGCCTTCGCGTGGGTTTCCTCCAAGTGCTCTGGTTTCCCCCACACTCCAAACACATGCGGTACAGGTGAATTGGGTAGGCTAAATTGTCCGTAGTGTATGAGTGTGTATGTGAATGTGTGTATGGATGTTTCCCAAAGATGGGTTGTGGCTGGAAGGGCATCCGCTGCATAAAAACTTGCTGGATAAGTTGGCGGTTCATTCTGCTGTGGCGACCCCAGATTAATAAAGGGACTAAGCCGACAAGAAAATGAATGAATAAATAATACTTAAATGTAAAAATGGTATTGAATCTACTTAGAAAGATTTTTTATTTACTTAAAAAAATGTCTGGTGCAAAGTTTAATGGCTGTTAGTTGTGAAAGTTATTGATGTACTCTGGCTCCTTTAAGGGAGGTGCACCGGAAAGTAGGAGAGAGGGAAAAAAAGGAAGTGGAGAAAAGTTCGGCAGATGCAATGCTGTAGTAATGCTGTTTGTGAATGTTATGTTGATGCTCCAGATTAAAGACAAAGAAATGAATTATCACCCTGGTAACCCGCGTTTAATTATGATACCCACGTTGGAGAGACTGGTTTGTAAACAGCCAGAAACATGGGTTACAACAGATTTTCAACAAAAATATTATAAGGAAACTTATTTGACAACAACAGATCCTATAAATGTTATAACAAATGCCCTTAATTACCTAGCCTAGTTGACAGCAAGCATCAAGTGTTTATTGAGATTGTGTCTGTCATCTTTCTTTATGAAGCATTAAACAGAAGGGCGTACGTTGACCAGAGTGATGTTCAGCTGACGAGGTGCATTTATTTAGCCTGTAACCTACCCTATAGATTTTTTTTTTTTTGCATATAATGTTCTTAAAATTTCATTAAAATGTATATTTATAGTTTTATATAAAATATAAATATATAAAAGGCCTGGATAAATTATGTATTTTATAAAAGGTTTGTTTATGGACTATGCGCGTCTTGCTGACGCATCTGTGACCAAGACAGAACGTGTTTGTTTGAGATGATCAAGACCCACGGTATCCAGAGTAAACCACCAAATGAAAAAGAAGAATAAGAACCACATCCATCAGGAGGAACTGTGGATGCCAAAGGAATCTGTCTGAAATAGATGTCTTTTTAGTGAACAAGCATGAATAACATGCAGGTTTTTGAGTATGAGGAATTCCCAGCTTCAACTTACATGTTTTTCATGTTTGTTAACCATTTATTAATATGATTTACCATTAACAAAGCATTTGTTAGTGTAATTATAAACCTTATTATAGTCTGAACTCCAGCATTATAATGTAATATTTGTTCATTAATGGTTCTTGTAAGCACTAATTTGTTAACTAACGTATTAATTAACACTGTAACAGACGTAAATAAGCGTTATCTTACATTTCTTTATGCTGAAGGATAATTTTATTTCTATTGTTTATGGGGGACTTTTATTTTGACAAGAAATCGTTTTTTCAGAGCTAAAAAGTTATGATGAGAGAACAGTATGGATAGCGGACATTTCATGACGGTTTAACAGAGCTCGTATTAAAAAGGACGGTTTATAAGTTTATTCCTTGCTGCCAAATATGTTGAGCTCCTTTTAAAGGAAGTGGAGCAGATGACGTAGGCTCAACGTAGCCATTGTGTAACGAAACGATTGAGCGCATCACCACATTAATATTCACGAGAAGGATTACAAGCTGCTACGACAGACACAATCATCGTGACACCACAGCTACGTTTTACTTGAATTATTCATGATGCAGTGACCGAAGCACTACGCTGAGCTTACGGTGACCTTACCTCATCATCCAAGATCATGACGAGAGAGTAACGAACGCGGAAGTGCGTTAAGAAATACAAACCGAAAGCAGCAAAATACAAAGCAACAGAGTTTTGCTGCTGCTTAATGTCTTGTTCATCATGGGTAACACTTTACAATAACAGTACATGAATAATGATGTATTAATATGTTAACTAAACATTACTTTATTATGAACTAATGATGAGTTAATGCATGCCAATCGTGAATTAACTTTAACTACAGCATGAGTCACGAGTTCATGTGTGAATAACGGCTACCTTAATTGTTAGTACATGTTTATGCCTAATTTAACCATCATGTACTCATGATATCTTAATGTATAATTATATTGTGACTTTACTTGGAGGGTCACATCATCATTAATCCATTCTTAACTACTCATGAACTCCTTATGCACGTCCATCTAGTATGTTACACTGAATAACAATAGAAAAGTGTTCTGGCAGCATAAACATGAACAGGAATTCATGAGTAGTTAAGGATGAGTTAACAGTAATGTGCCCCTCCAAGTCATGACATAATTATACATTAACAACTTATGAGTTCACGTTAATTACTTTTAGCTTAAACTTAAATGTGAATTAATACATTAATCAACAGCATGTACTAACAAGTAATTAAGGTAGCTGTTATTCACACATGAACTCATGTGACTCATGTTGTAGTTTACGTTAGTTCATGATTACTGCATGCATTAGCTTATCATAAAATCATTCATTCGTTTTCTATTCGGCTAACTCCCTTTATTAATCTATGTTCGCCACAGTAGAATGAACCGCCAACTCATCTAGCATATGTTCTATGCAGCAGATGCCCTTCCAGCTGCAATCCATCTCTGGGAAACATCCATTCACACTCATTGACACTCATACACTACGAACAATTTAGCCTAATTTAACTGTATCGCATGTGTTTGGACTGTGGGGGAAACCAAAGCACCCGGAGGAAACCCAAGCGAACCCAGGGAGAACATGCACACAGAACTCCACACAGAAACACCAACTGACCCAGCCGAGGCTCAAACCAGCGACCTTCTTGCTGTGATTCAACAGCACTACTGTGCCACCACGTCGCCATCATGAATTATGAATTTATAATAAACTAATGTTTAGTTTGCATATTAATACATCATTATTAAAGTACTGTTATTGTAAAGTATTACCAAATCAATTATATAATATAAAACAGTATATAATTACAAATAAATATCATATAAATAAATTTATAAATGTATCATTTAATTTTATATATATATATATATATATATATATATATATATATATATATATATATATATATTCATTTTCAGATAATGATAACTCTTATAAAGACATATTTCTTTTATTCTTTTTTTTTTTTAATTATGCAGTGACACATTTAGTTGGATCTTATATGAAAGCAAGCAGCATGACTAGAACGCTATTAAAAGGATTTTCACTCCAGTGTGGTGATACATTAAAGTATTTAGAGGCCTAAAAACACCAATAATACACATGGCCACATCTTATAGTACACATATATCACACAGAATAATGGAAATATAAATACTTTGTGCATGATGTATTCAAATAACTGTAAATATGATTTGCTATCAAGCCATATAAAATGTGATAAAATGTGAATATCTGCAAAGTATATGAAATACAAGTTCATATTTAAATTATATATATATATATATATATATATATATATATATATATATATATATATATATATATATATATATATATATATATTATTTTTTTAAATTTTGAAAAAATGGGCAACACGGTGGCGCAGTGGGTAGTACTGTCGCCTCACAGCAGGAAGATTACTGGTTTGAACCTCGGCTGGGTCAGTTGGTGTTTCTGTGTGAAGTTTGCATGCTTTATGAAAATGGTTTTATATTTTGTATCAAAATACTTTAGTGTCTTGTATTTTGTATTTTTTAAATACTGTAAAATACTTTGAAAGTCTACATAATGACATAAAATGCGGCCTCTGATTGATGTTTTCTCAGTTGTTTGCCCAGACTTGAGATCAGAACAGAAAATGTATTAAGAAGGTCATCAATGCTTGAAGTATTGATGGAAATTATGCTCATATAAAGAAAATAACAGACAAATGGCAGGGGTATATTTGAGAGCAAGGCAACAATCATTGAAAATGGTATACTGCACAATACCATGAAAAAATATAATATAATGGAAAAAAAACACCTAAAGACGGTGTACTGGAGTTCACCAAGGGGGTAAACGAAGACTTTAAGTTAAAGAAGAACTGAAAAAATCTTCAGAAAATGAGTAAACTGCACAAATGGATGGATTGCTGATGTAGATGCCAAGACAATAAGACACACCACATAAAAATAAGTCCTACAGTGGTGACACCTACTTCATTGGTTCTTTCAAATGTCAGAATTTTGATGTGCAGGTGCACTTATATAGTTAATGAAGAGGAAAGATGTCAGTCTAAAGATAGCAAAGTGGCACAATACATTATATGAGACACATATTTAATAATACTCCAGCCTATACAGACAGGTCAAAAACTGTAGACTCCAGACTTCGCAAAAACAGATAAGTCCATTTTTACAGATGTCATGTTTTTACAGATGTCATGTTTTATGTTTTGCAGTTGTTACCGCTAAAACACAATTTTATGTGTAGGCCCTGCATATTGTGTTGTGCTCCACCCTGCTTTTCCACCCTGGTCTCTCACCAGCTCTCAGGTTAATTAGCTCCCAGCTGCTAATCATTATGAATCTGCCTGAATCAGAGTGTTTTGGCTTTAAATACAGCCCTCTGAAGCTAGAGAGCTGAGGAACACTTCTCCCCAGCTCGGAATAGGAATAGGAATAGGAATAGGAATAGGAATAGGAATAGGAATAGGAATAGGAATAGGAATAGTAGCAGTAGCAGTAGCAATTAATTAATTTTATATTTCTTATAATTTTATTGTTCACTTGTGGTTGTGATATTGGTCACTAGTGTTTTTGTAGTTGGATCAAGCCTTAAAGCCAAATAACCTTTATTGTACCATTATTGCGTTTCCGTTGCTATATAGTATTTTGTGTACTTTGAGATTTAAGTTCTAATTCCATATTATTTCACAAATATATTGTGTATTTATATTTTTACAAATTCTTTGTTACACCTTTTAAACAAAACTAGACTTAATGTAAACAATTTTAATAACCTCTTTATATAACACCCTTTTAAAATATAAGACTGTTAAGAGATTGTGTAAATTTTACTGGCCACTCAATGGATGAAAACACAATGATGAGATCTAGTCTAACTCATTATCTGCAATACATGTTTTTTTTTTTAAAGAGATCATTTTCAAGACAGAACTTTCTGTATGTATTTTGTACAATTTTTTTTTTTTTTTTTTTAATGAAAGAGAAACACGAGTTTATAAATGCCTCATGTAGAGGTAAATGCGTTGACCGGTAAGCTGATTTAAACTTGCTCAAGCCCTGTTGCTGTCAAACATTGTTTACTTAATGTAGTCAGTGTAACGGTGAACGGTGACCAAATATGCCTATTTCATGACGAAATTTCCTGCTCGCTTGTAAAAGTATTTTGTGTATTTTAAAATAAAAGATATATAGAACTTTACTTTGATACATTTGTGGCTGCTGTATTTTGTAGTTTATATTGATACATGTAAAATTGATGGATTTGGGATTTTATTTTAAAATGTGGTTCAGTGTATTTTTGCCCATTCCTGCTCCCTGTGTTGGCTTGTGTTTCCTCTGGGTGCTCTGGTTTCCCCCACAAGTTCAAAGGTAAAGGTGTGTGTGTGTGTGTGTGTGTGTGTGTGTGTGTGTGTGTGTGTGTGTGTCCATTTATGATCACAAATATGTACATGAATGTTCAATTATGTAAAACATTTTAACTATATCAGGTTTTATTATACAAAATATTTAGATAATTGTTACACATTTAGATTGTTTTTTTTACCGCCTGTTGTTGTAATGTAATTTTTACAGAATTATTCAATCATAAATTTGAGTTATTAAATCATTATTTTGACTTTATCTTGTACTTTTGATTTAGTAAATCATAATTTTGGCTTTTTTTTTTTTTTTACCTCAATCGTTTACACAAAGGAGTGTTTTGTCTTGGTGATTGGAGCTTCCAGTACAGAGACAAAAATATCTAGTGCAAAGTTCTGCAAACAAATATATATTACATGCATAAATATATATTATAAAGAAAACAGGATTGCTATAAAATGTTAGTCATACAATATGTAAATTATTTGCAGACATAAACCTCAGCAAGATAAGTTACTCTGCATTTAATAATTTGTGCTTAGTAATTTATGACATGTTGTATACAGTATGAGAATGTAGAATCTGCAGCCATTTCCTCTGACAAAAATTCAATTACTGTCTGGTTTGGATCGGCCACCAAATCAGACATAAGACTGCAGCGGACTGTCAGCACAGAGGATTATTTCTGTGCACCTGCCTGACCTTTCTACACATCTTTATCTCTATAGATCTTCATTATTAGATCAGTTGCTGCCTGTTTTTATAGTCATAAATATACACAACCCTTACTGTTTATGATTTTGTTACCAAAATGTTGTATTTACTTTATCCACTTATGTCATTCTGTTTTCTTGTGTTGATTTGTATTTATGTATCTGTGCTCCTGAGAAGAAAAAAAACATTTGTGTGTTTGCACACCCTTGTCAAATAAATCTCATTCTGATTTCTCTGGACTCATTTTTCAAAGTAATCTCAGCAGCTGAATAACAAACATTATTATTATTATTATACATTATTATACCATCAAACATAACATTACAGAAGATGTCTGGCCTTTCATAATACAATACATGACATTATACATTTTTTAAAAAGCAGTTTGGAGAATGAATAAATGATAGCACTTTAAAAAATGAGACTAGTTTAAAAAAAACGTGTTAACACGTAAATTGCGTGTTAACACGTAAATGACGTGTTAACACGTACCAACGTGTTAACGCGTAAATGACGTGTTAACGCGTAAATTACGCGTTAACACGCAATTACGCGTTAACACGTTTGTTGCAGACGTTTTGGCCCCAACGGCCTTCCATACCTCTCCACCGCATCCCTCCCAGCTCTTCAGGTACGTCGCGCGCAAGTCACCCCCACCGCTCTTTATGTACGTCGCGCGCAACTCATCCCATTGCTCGTCAGGTACTCATCTCTCCCGCTACCTCCCGCAAATCAACTCTGTATTCCCCGAAAATGACTTTTCCCAACTCGGGATGTATGAGGTTAGTAAGTTAGGCTATTTCTGTAGTCAGGAACATCTTAGTCAAGCTTTTTCTCCCGCATGATATTGTGCTTAAAACTATAGGCTAAACTTAGCATCTACTGTACACAACATTTCCGTTTTATTAAAGACAATTTAGTGCGTTGTAAACAGCCACCTGTCTGTAAAATTAATCAACTGATTCATATTTGAGCAGCCTAAAGATGATACAGGTTTGATTTGTAGATTCATTATCAATAATCAACATCTGAATCAAAAGATATCTGAAAAAGTGTGAGGCATACTTTGTGATGTTTATCTCTCTTTTTATCTGAAGGTTATGCATATGTGTTTGATACTAATGTGTTGTTGTTTTTTAACAGCCACAGTTCTCTATACAATAACACAAGACCCTGTGACAGTGGCTGATTAGAGACGGATGGTGTATTTCCAGAGTTGGTGAAATGACCAAGCACACCTTCTTGGTCATATGTGGTGATAATAATGAAGGTATGTTTGATAAAGTTCTGTATTTGTTTCACAATAAGCTGAGAGGGTATTAGAGCATTAGAGAATAACAAATGACATGAAGGTGTTAAGTTTTGTATTGTGGGTGAACTGTTACTTAAATAATGTTTTGCTCTTTGCTTTGCACTTTTCCTCCTCTGCGTATCCTAATATTTTAGATTCTATTTGGACCTGAAATATCTGTTAGACTCCAGGAAAGGTGGCGTCAATACTGGACCTGAAAGGGCCTAACAAGTTGAATCTGGTAAAGAAACACGCACGCACACACACACACACACACACACACACACGCACACGCTTACCGAAAACTGTAAGTTTATGAATATTTTTTACACTGTGGCCAATATTTTGGGGAAGTCAGCATCACTAAATGATATAAAAGATTTTAAGCTCCTCTAAATTTTGCTCCAAGTGTTGTGTTAAATTCTGGATTCTAGACAGACAGCTGCCTGTTTCTCCAGTTCTAGTCATAGTGGGTAACCTAATTGTTTTTGGAGATCCAACAGTGATATATGTGTTTTTTCTACTTTTCCATATCCTGTCACCTCAACCAGCTGGGAGAGTCAAGTTTTGGATCATCATGAAGATTTTCAAAAGGTGAGTTTAGATTTCTTAAGTGTTTTATTTACTTTAAATGTTTTTTTAAATAGATCATAGAATTTGATTGCAATTTGTTTTCAAACATTTTTCTTAGTCATGCTGGAGTCTTGAAGAGTTCTTAGATGAGCATCACCCTACAGTATATCCGTGCATCAGGAACCACCAGACGAGCGATCAGCAGCTACTACTGTACATCGTCATGGATAAAAAGGTCATCCTGTGGCTGGGAAGCACTTCATTCACAGGACATGCTTGATGAGATTTCCTAGCTCCAGTTTGTTTTCACACAAGTAAGAAACAGCATTTATACCTTCATTTAAACTGCTGTGTTTGATATGGAGGACCAAGGAAACACCAGAAGTGAAAGATTTGCACGCCAAGTTGTTTAAAATGTAATTTCAGAAGAAAACTATGCGTTCAGAAGAAAACTATGAGTGACGCTATATTGAACTTTCAAATTGCTCTGATGAAACATCAAGTTTGGACCAAAGGACTGAAACAGCCTTTTTGAGCACTGGTCATACATATTTTGTTGATACTGTCTGTACCAATAAAACATTTAAAGCATATTTGACATTGTTGCATTTTAAAAACTGAATGAATTGTTGAAGTTGTGAATGTTTTCAAATAAAATGTTTTTTCTTTTGTAATTTACAGTCTATTTGACCTTTTTACCATATTTACACTCAAGAGAGTTTAATAAAATAACAATATATTACACCAGGTGGTTACATGTTTTAACTCTGCCCAGAGTTAAAATTAACCCTTACTTCGGTGTCAGTGTGCCAACCCTTTTGAAAGTGTTGATTTAACTCTGTTTTGAAAATTGATTGAAATTGCTAAAAATTGTTTTAACAGTTGGTTACAAAGAGATCTTTCATTAAGAGGCAGTGTCTTATTAACCAAAGCAGAAGGTATTTCTAGGCTGACATACATAGCTTCCTGTTTACATACAGATAATAAAATAAACAAGATAACTGATTAAATAATGATAAAATTCCTATGGAAAAACCGAGTGCATTATATTAAAAAGTCTGTGATAGTTAATTCATACAAAGATGGTGGTTTAGACTATTTAGATATTTCTACTTTAAATAATAACTTCAAAATTAAATGGCTAAAATACTTCTCAAATAATTACTCCTCAGTTTGGAATATAGTTTCTAAAGTTGTTTTTGATCGAATGGGTGGTCTTCCTTACTTGCTGTGTGTGACTATTAAGCAGAGAAATTTCCAATTAAACTCTCAGCCTTTCACAAACAAGCTCTTTTAGCTTGAAAATTAATATACAAACATAACTTCTCCCCACACCAATGTTATATTTGGAACAACTGTAACATTTTGTACAAACATAAAAGCTTGTTCTTAAAAAATTGGTTTGAAAAGTGATTTTTTTTGGTGGGACAGGTACTAAATTCCCAAGGTTACTTAATGACTTATGAAGAATTTTTTATCACACTTTAGTTTTCCTGTATCCCATAAAGCGGTTTTTCTTAAAGTTTTAAAACTGCGTGTATAAATCTGCCTATATAGTATTTTCATCGGACATATATAAATAAGTGTATCGCTCGCGCACACAGCCTGCTTACCTTAACAGATGACAGAAATGAGGCGTGAGGAGGAACAAGTCTATCAAATGGCTGCAAGTTCCATCATGATGGACACAGAGCAACATTCAATATTCATTTTATTTCACGACGTACAGCGAAAAGCAGCCCATACAGTCACATCTGCTATACATTTTATGGAGGAGTGTAAATATTGCAGTTATGACTGAGTAAAATGTGTTCAGATGAATAAAAAAAGACGAAAAATCACTTGATCACGTTAAAATATGTCTGTATTTTTACACATTTATTCACACGTTTGCATTACTGAGGGCAGGAGAGAGACAGGCTTGCACTGGTGAGCAGTATCTTCATAATGTAGTTTAATTAAAATAAATGATCAACAAATGAATCTGTCTCGACAGCCTTTACATGTGAAGGCATTATCTATACACAATCTGAATTCTTAATTAGAAAAACACAAAAAAACTATAAAATACTATTCATGAAAATACCTAAATAACAGACAAATCCAAATGCCCAACACAAGCGAGCTGCGCTCCAGACCAGATCAGCTCGATGACGTATAATGTCTTTGACACCACCTATAGTCCCATTTAGCAACTTGATAGCAACCGTCTTTTTAAAGAAGCATGGCCGAATTAAAAATTCAAAAGTGTGCTGTAACTGATGTGTTTTATGTCGTAGAACAAAACGTGAAAATATCTTGAATTTGTGTTTGCCACGGACCTTATTTAAGCGATTTTACTGAAACCCCATTCAAAAAAACCCATTGACTTTGGGACGAGGGAACTGGAAGTGCTAAAATGCTAACTCGCTTCCGGGTTTCTGCATACAAATTGACGTCATAGTTCCTCCACTCTATAGTCATGTGTGTACAGGGAGTACAGGAGTGGGCAGAGAACACAGCCTTGTGGAGCACCAGTGTTGAGGATCAGTGTGGATGAGGTAATGTTGTTCATTTTGACCACCTGGCATCTGCCTGACAGGAAGTCCAGGCTCCAGTTGCACAGAGAGCTGTGTAGACCCAGATCCTGAAGCTTCACCACCTGCTTGGCAGGCACTATGGTGTTGAATGCTGAGCTGTAGCCCACAAACAGCATTCTCAAATATGTGATTTGTTTTCCAGGTGAGACAGAGCAGTGTGCAAGGTGAAAGCAATTGCATCATCAGTGAAGCGGTTATTCCTGTATGCAAATTGCAGAGGGTCAGTGTGAGCGGGCAGTACAGAGCAGATGTGCTTTTTAATCAGCTTCTCAAAGCACTTGCTGAAGATGGGTGTCAAAGCAACTGGACACCAGTCATTCAAGCATGTGGTTTTAGCTGATTTCGGTATGGGCAACTGTCTTAAAGCATGTGGGAGCCACAGACCGAGAGAGCCCGTAGCTTTCTGGATGTTCACGCGACGGAAAGATCTTACGTCCGCTACAGAAACAGAGAGTGTGTTGGCGGTTTTGGTTTCAGCCATTGGAGCGTGCAGTGTGTGCGCGCTGTCCTGGGCTTCAAAGCGGGCATAGAACGAGTTAAGCTCGTCTGGGAGAGATGCAGCAATGTTTACAGTGCCGGGTTGGTTACTTTTAAAGTCTGTGATGTAATTAAGTCCCTGCCACATGCTCCTTGTGTTATTGGTATTAAATTGACCCTCTACCTTGTCTCTGTATTGTAGTTTTGCTGCTTTGATGGTTTTTCTGAGGTTGTAATTTGCTTGTTTTTGTTCCTCAGCATTTCTGGATTTATAGGCGGAAGCTCACACTGATAGGGCTGTTCGAACTTCGCCATTAATCCATGGTTTTTGGTTGGGGTAGATACAGACAGTTTTTGTTGGGACCACGTCTTCTACGCATTTCCTGATGAAGCATTTAACTGTGTCTGCGTACACGTCAATGTCGTAGTCACACGCTGTCTTGAAGTATGGAAACCGATTGGTCCGTCCATGATGGTCCATAATGATCCTCACATTTGGGCAGTACCGCTGAAATTTCACAGGCATTGTCCGTCGCACCAGCTCCTGGGTCATCCAGATTTGAATTGATCCCAACACAAGCTATAAGTAGTTTGACCATGTTATTACAACGCTAAGTACTAAGAAGTACTAAGTTTAAATATTCCAGCCCAAACTCTCTCTCTAAGACCAACAGCAACACGCAGGCAAAACATGAAAAACTCATCAATGAGTTGCAACTTGCGCTTGAGGCTTGGCATCACAACCTCTTTCTCTGCAGTTGAAATTACAACCCTCTTAGCTTTGGACCAGAACACAATATGGGATGCTGATGGCTCAACAGATCTCCAAAAAACAAAAAAGAAGTTTTTGTTTGGAAACCTCATGAAAGTCAACATCAGACACGCACCATGTATCTAGCAGGGCTCCTGAGGTATTAAGGCTTGCCACCAGTTCCTTCAGCTCCTTTATTTTTTCCAGTGCCTTATCAAGAGCACCTAATTTAAAAAAAAATGTGCATATGGTAAACGTTAAACATGAAAATGTATTATTGGAGAACATTTCTCATAAAGGTGAAAAAATTGGTATTTTATCATTACATTTTGTGCAATTTTACAATTTACAACATGACTGTAAATTCTTAATTCAATTATTGTACTGTTCAATTCAATTATTGTACATTTGTTTTTAACTTTGAATATCTTTGCTATCTCCTATCAGTCCCCCCCAATTTGACAATTATGTCATAATTCACTGACCCTCAGGTTTTTCCAAGCCTGTATTTATTTATTTATGTATTTATTTATTTATTTATTTGTCTGAACACTACAAAAGAATTGGGTATTTTGAAGAATGTCAGTAAACAAATAGACATTAAAATCGATTTACTACTATAATTAATGAATTACTGACATTCTAACAAAATTGCCTTTGTGGAAAAACTAGGCATGAGTATGTAATGACAATTTTAATTCTGAACTATCCCTTTAATTAAAATGCTTGAAATGGGTGGTTCAGGTAGTTTAAAGCAGAACTGATGAAAATGTTATAAGTGGGTTTAAATGTACTAATGGTAAGTTATGCATTTAAACGGGAAATTACTAAAAGACTAAAGTAACGTTTATGCAACACAATACCAATGCTCCACGACATAACTATGCTAGTAATTTCATATTACTAAATATAATGCAATATACTTTCTGTTTAACTAATAATTAATTACTGTGATATCACTCTTGACAGTGGTGTTTTTCCCCCTGCTCATAACAGACCGTGCTTTTTGCAGTCCTCGTCTGGCGTGATTTAACCTCTCTCCAGTTGTTCCATGAAAACCTTGAAGGCACAGCCTGTGGTGTAAGAAATTTGCGACCGGACTGTGGATGGACGTGAACTTCATGCTCCGTGAAGTGCATAGCACACACAAAAGTGCTGCCCTTCCTCACAGTAAATTCCACCCCTCATCTCTCTGAATAGCCCAAATCCAACGCCTCTGAATAGTTTCATTACTGGGAAAGCAATGAAATGACAAATATGGCTGTTTCGTTTTGGAATTAGTACAAAAAGGTACGCTGTAAGATTGGTTACTTTTAGCCTCCGCCATTGCACTTTGCTTCTACCGGAACAAAGTTTTCCCTACTTCCGGTCTCGATCGCCATTTTGTGAAATAGGCCTAATCTCAGAAATCCTCGAACAGTTTCAGAAATCTCAGGATCCGCACAGAAATATTCTAAAAAGTCGCCTCGTCTCTCAACCAACAGATTGCGATGGGTTTGATTGTGTTTATAAGCACTTATTCAGTCGTCTCTCAACAGGCCTTACATTTCCGCAAGAAGTGACGTCAGGGACGTCAGTCACATGACCTTTCGTAATGCACTGCTTTAAAATCGACAATAATCTCATATTTAGCGTAAATAATAATAAATATGATCCTCAGAAAATAATCCAATAATTGTTCTGAAAGCAGTTTATGTTGCCTGTAGATTTCACGAATGGAGAATAATATCATCATCGTCCACTTCTTTATTATGGTACAGGTACATTTATAGATGAGCTCGTTTGTTTGCTGTTGTTGTAAAAAGTTTATTCACTTGAATTTCTGCGAGACTTTGGATAAATGTAAAGATTTCTCTCCTACTAATAAAGGTGATGACGCAAGGAAATTTTACTCAAAGCTGATTGGCCTCTTGAAAATATTTGGTTATAATGTATATAGTTATTTAATTTTATAACAAGAGCTTTTTAATTAAAGCAAGTTTATTGTATCATATTTTGTCTTTCTGACGCATTTTAAACAGAACTAATAATTGTAGGTGCACTAAGCAGGCAGGGGCTGTTCAGGTGGTTCAAACGACGGCCAAAATGTCCAGAATTTGTTCTTTAATTATTTTCTGTAATTTTTTTAATTATTGTTTAGTAATAAATGCATTTTTTAAATAAATATGGTCAGTAGTTTGAATCCCATGGAGCCTCAAAGCCACATTAATGTGACGCGAGTCACGTGACATAACCGAGCGGTAACTTTAACTGACATTTGAATCTTTGATGCGGCATCCATAGTGAATAACGTTATTATGGGGCGAAAAGAGCAAGAGAGACGAAGAGAAAGCAGGCAGCAGCGTCATTGTCGCAGAATATTGAACATATGTTCAAAAAGACTGGCAAACAGGGTAAGGCTGGCTGACGTTACTTCCTAACAGATCTGTCCCGTTCAGGTTCTAGGCTGGCCGCATTAGCCGGGGCGTCCTGTATATTTGCCGTTATTGATATGTCTCATACATGACCTCACTTTCCCTATTTATTTTTTGACTGCTGTGCCATTACAATTTTGGAAAATAACTGTCCGATAAAGGCTTTACTACCAAGCGAAGTCCTCCGCTGTCAACTGTCACAGCAAAAAGCGCTGATCCCGTCCCGTCCATGTTATGAGGCTGTTTACACCTGCTCAC
Organism: Danio rerio; assembly: GCF_052040795.2. Lineage (NCBI taxonomy): Eukaryota > Metazoa > Chordata > Actinopteri > Cypriniformes > Danionidae > Danio > Danio rerio. Next base: position 17,683,308 of record NC_141030.1, read on the forward strand.
TTCATTCGCTTTATTCTGATCTGATATTAATCCAATCGCTCAAACCACTTCAGATTGCGGTCTGGGACACACTCCAGACGACACTGGACAGGTCTAATTAATGTATTCTTTTACACAAAATGAATTTAAATTAAATAAATGATGACCTGGAGAAAATCTGACCTGCGCCTGTTTAGAGAAACAGCTGTAGGTGCGCTTTTACAGCCAAACACACGTAAAGTGCCAAATAAATCAAGACACATTTACCATAAGCATAAAACATGTGTTCTGACTTTCCTTCATCTGCCAAAATAGTCAACTAGTCATGTTCAACTACACGGTCTTTAGGCTAATATGAAGCATTTTCTCTTCATTCAACATTTTTACTTTTATTTCTTTAAGTATTTATTTCATTATATTATTATTTCATTACATTAAATTCGTTTTATTTTTATACAGAAATTATCAAATTAAAATGTTCAATTAATAATAAATGGCAGCTGTTGTTAAACACAAAACGATGAATAAAAAGTGTCCAGCACCAAAAGCAGTCCATAAATCAACACGTTTTAAATGGAGTTTTTATAATGAGTCAAATCCACTGATAATGATCATATTTTAGCGATAATATAATGATCGTCATTATCAGTGAATTTGACTTATTTACAAGAGAGGCATTAAAAGGGAAGGACATTATTATAATTATTACTGTTGTTATTGTTTTAATATTCACATGGCCAATTTCTAGTGAGGTTATTTGTGCGGTTCGGTTTGTTATTTGCCTAATAAATCATAAAACATTTTGTCTTTCTCTTGTGGACTAATAATTTATAGACTATTTTAGCCCAACCCTTCATATTTCTTATTCAACCTTTTACATGTGAAGCACAAATGTCCACTTATTATTGACTGTGATATAAAACTTTAATACATGTTTGTAAATTTATTGCTAAATACATTTAATACAGGTTTATATATTTATTGGTAAAAATAATGAATGTATCTTCGCTGGTGCTGCTCAGCTGCAGTTTATACTGATATTTCTGATATAATTTAATAATAATTGCTGAAGCTTTCATCACGGTATATGTCACACTTTATTTGTTGTAAATTTATTATCTGACATAAACAGCAACTGAGTTGTGGAGCTCAACAAAACTTGACCGAGCAGAGCGCCGTCTTGGATCACCCCGCACAGCTCACCTCACCGATTTTTATTTATTATTATTTTTTCTTCTTTTTTGATACCGATTTTATTTTTTATTGGCTTCAATAACAAACATACAAAATCCAATTTCACACACACACACAAAAAAACCCATAATGATAAACAGATCAGGAGAAATAGTGTAGACATGTAAAAAAAAATTAATTAAAAGAGAAACAAAACAGAGATTTTTTTTTATTAAACAGAGATACATACATAACACAAATTCAGCAAGAGGAAACAAGGACTTATGTATCTGTGATATTCCCAAAATGTTTATCATAATAATCCATGAATCTATCACTTTTCTTGTTATTAACTAGTCTAAGAGATTTAATAAAAACATCAATTTCAATTAAATAATGTGAAAAATAAGTCTGCGAATTAGAAAATATTTGTTTATGAATAAAATATTTTCCATACAAAATAAAAAAGTTAATAATGTAGTTCTCTGATATATCAGTTTTATCTTCATAGTGACAAAAATATCTTGAATTTTTAAGCGTCTGGAAGAAGCAATGTAGCTCACTTCACCTATGATGACATAAATAGAACGCCGTTACGTCATAGGACAGAACAAGTTCAGAATTTTCTCAGAGTGACAAACGAACGAGTACAGTGAACAGTGATTAACGACTTTAGCGACTTGTTTTGCATTTTAAATGGCAAATAACATGTCAGCTGTGTTTTGTACTCGAGTTAATTTGATTGAGCCTGTATTTGTCAACGATAATCATCAAAGTAACACGATGGCTTCTCCTACATCTTCTACCATGACGAGAAGCCCAACAGGTGAGATAAAAGTTTACAAAAACGCTGTATTCCCACGTATTGTTTAATAAAAAGTACAATAATAATAATAATATCGCCACATAAGGCGACTTGCTGGCTTAAAAGGCAAATATTCAACCTCTCGTGTTTGTAATTGTTTAGTGTAGTTCTGATATTGTATATTTTCTGACTGTGATTTGAGCTCTGCTGATATTTTATGTACTGACATTCTGCCTTTTAAGTTTCTCATTTCCACTCAACAGAAATTGTGCCTTGTTAACTTTACTGATAAAAATAATTTTAATATTACTTTAATTTAAATCCTATGTGTAGACCTGCACAGTAATTTTCTTATTTTTGATGGCGTGGAGGAATATTTGTTATATTTTAGCAAACTGAGTGAGAATATTATATTTAAGTCTTCATTTGATCAATCGGGATGAATTATTACAATTGAGGTAAAGTTGGTTTTATATTCACACATTCTGACTTTCTCAGAATGTTCTGACTTTCTTATAATAACAGAAAAATATTGTTTCAAATTCTAAATGGGGAAATATTTTTAACAGCCAGTGACTATCATCGTATAACAGTGTTTACAATCAATTAAATAGTGCTAATGTTGATTTGAAGTCATACTTACATGCGGTTTCCAACCCAATATTTCAATTAGCATGGTAAACAATATAGAGACTGTTAAATGAACAAATGTGCAAATATAAAACCAACTTCACCTCTATATTAATAAATGTCTAGAGCTCTGTTTCTGTAACTGAAGTTCTGGATTAAGACTTCTGTTTTATTTAGATTTCTAAGACAGATTGTTAAATGTTTAAAGTTATAATTTACTCACAGATTTCTTAACTGAAGCTCCAGAGCGAGATAAATTGTTCTCTTTGAATTTGACGATTGCTAATAGAAAGCTGAACAATGTTGATTTAGTTTTATTAGTTTTTTTTTTTTTGTGGTGGTGGAGAAGTTGTGCTTGAGGAAGAATGTAGATGTAGATGTAGCACCCACTGACAAACAAATAAAAGGCCAAATGAATTTGATTAAACATTGTGATGGTGATTGTTAAATAGCTCAAACTATAACTGGTAAAACTCAGAATATTGACTCAAAATCAGTTCTTATAATAGTTTGCATTTTGTGTGAGCAGGAGTGAAATGTTTATTTTTGCTAAATAGTTGCTTTTAGGATTTTTCCTGATGTCTAATATGGACATATGACTTGACGACTATTTGTCAGCTTGTGTTTGTCATTTTACATCATAGAAATGATTTGCAATTCCACAAAATAAATTCAGTTTTCAAACATTTTCTATTATAATTGTACATTTATTATTGTTGTTTCTTTTGTGTGATTGTCTTTTATATGTCTAATTTACAGCAGTTTGTCTATTTTAAACCTGTGGTAAAAGAGTTTTCTAATATTTTCCTGTTCATTTCCTTTATTTTAGAAAACCCAGAGAAAAAGAGGAAAGGGAATAAAGTCTCTGCTTTCTTTAAGAGAGCATGGAAGGCTGTAAAGCGCCCTTTCCTTTGCTGTGACTGGAACAGAGTGGCTCCCTTTGAACCACAGTCGGATGTCGATGATTTTGAGCATCTGCCTGTTCCAGGTCCTTTCAGGACCGTCGCAGCACATGCAGACCTTGAGCCGGTGTGGCTGCCAGGCCAGGTCTGTGAAGATCCTCAGCCGTTGAGTGTTCCGGGCCCCTTCAGCATCAAGCAAACAGCAGATGTGCCGAATGCAGAACCGGCCCGTCCTGAGTCCTCGACGGTCCTCACAGGTCATGTTGACCCTGAGCAGATGCATCTGCCAGTCCAGGTCTGTGAAGATCCTCAGCCGTTGAGTGTTCCCGGCCCCTTCAGCATCAAGCAAACAGCAGATGTGCCGAATGCAGAACCGGCCCGTCCTGAGTCCTCAACGGCCCTCACAGATCATGTTGACCCTGAGCAGATGTGTCCGCCAGTCCAGGTCTGTGACCGCCTCGAGTCGTTGGCTGTTGAAGAACCATCCAGAATCAAGTCAACGACCATCGAAGATCATGTTGACCCTGAGCAGATGCTGCCAGGCCAGATCTTTGAAGATCCTCAGCCGTTGAGTGTTCCGGGCCCCTCCAGGATCAAGCAAACAGCAGATCCGGCCCGTCCTGAGTCACCAACGGCCCTGACCGGTCATGTTGATACTGAGCTAGTGTGTCTGCCAGACCAGATCTGGGAAGATCCTCAGCCAATCAGTGTCCATGGCCTCACCAATATTAAGAAAACGACGGATGCAGATTCGGCCTGTCCTGAGTCGCCTCCGTCTGTTCAACACCCCTCTAAAATTGATGGGACTGATGGTGAGTCATCCTGAATTTGGTTCATCTGTTATTTTTATGCTTTGTTGTTTTTAGCTTGTAAATCAGACAGTGTCATTTGTTGTGCTGTTAATTGTGTATTAATTACTAGCTGCAGCTCTGTTCATGAAGATGTTTCTGTTTGTTTTCTTCATTTTAGAAAAACCCAAGAAAGGAAGGAAAGGGAAAAGAGTCTCTGCTTTCTTTAAGAGAGTATGGAAGGCTGTAACGCGCCCTTTCCTGTGCTGTGACACAGATATAGTCCAGCATTTTACGCCCCAACCAGAGCTAAAGGAAGCTAACAAGGCTTCTGGACCTCCTCGTGGTAAGTCATCATTTCCATCTATTTTCTGTAAATCATATTATTATAAATTAGTAATCAATTTACTCCTGCATTTCTGATAGAAGTTACTGCTTTCAGCTTATTGCATTAAATCCAGATTCAAAAGCTAGGAGTGATTTATTTGACCTGTTTCATACCAGACAATCCAAGTAAATCTCCCTGCTTTTTTTCTGTGTTTTTCAGGATTAGATCTGTCTGATTTTAAAGTAGGAGCCTTGATTGGAGAAGGAGGTTTTGGCCAGGTGTTTGTGGCATCTTACAAGCATCGTAAAAGAGTAAAGGTAGAGAATTATTTTTTAAATTCAATCAACATTTTCCTCCTGATTATTGAATATATTAAATTTGTTTGCTTTAATTTAATTTGTTGTTTTTTCTCTGCAGGTTGCCCTGAAGTTTATCAACAAGGATGAAGACGACCGCTATCTCGACACTGTAAGTTGAATAATTCACACAACAGTGAAAATGTGCTGACCATTTACTCGTCCTTCACTTGTCCTTCTCTTGCACTGACTTCCATTGTAGAAACAGAAAATACTTTTAAAGTCACTGCTTACTGGTTTTCAACATTAAATATCTTCTTTTGTGTTCAGCAGAAGAAATAAACCCAGAGATTAGTTTTGAACACATGAATGTAGGGCTGTGGAGTTAATGAAAATTCATTTAACATTTATGCAGATAAAAATGATCATTGCGTCATATCCTGGCCCCTTGTAAAGCAGTCTGCATTCATTTCTACACAAAGCTCAGTTTCACGTGGACATCAGTGAAATCATGTAGCGTGACTTTTGCAGCATTGGATGTGCTTGATTTATTAGAGTGTAGATGATTCATTCATGTCTTCAATAGTGCTGAGGAGAGCTTGTGCTGTTGTGTGCATGTGCTCAGCCACAGAGACGGACAGAACACACACATGTAGACCCCTCTTTTAGCTTAAACTGCATGATTAAATGTTCAAATACAAGCAAACCTGTCGAAACATGGAGCTCAGTGATTATTTACTTAGTGAAGATTTTGTTGCTGTACTTTGTGCCATTCTGCTCTGGTAATATCTTTGAATTCTGTTTTTCTTTCTAGGATGGTCATTCCACACCTGTGCTCGCGGAAGTGGCAGTGATGCTTAAGTTGGCGAATGCTCCGCAATGTCCAAACATCATCGGATTACATGACTGGGTTGAGAATGAGAACAACTTCATTCTCAGTCTGGAGTACGCAGAGTCATACCAGACCTTGGAACAGTACATCAATGAAACATTTGACGTTGGTGAAAAGCGAGCACGCCGGTTAATGCGTCAGTTGATCCAAGCTGTAAAGTTCTGCACTGAGCGTGGAGTTTTCCATGGAGATATACACACGCAGAACATCCTGGTGTCGAAATCCCGATTACAGCTCAAATTAATCGACTTTGGTTGTGCTTGGCCAATTACCAGCGAGCCTTTCGACAGCGATGATTATCAAGGTGAGTTGGCATTTTGTGTTAGATTCTTTGCTCACAGTATTGTCTTATGAAATGACTGAATTCTGAAAATGTCTCTCTTACAGGAGCTGCTATATGCACGCCACCTGAGGTTTTCACGCTCCCCATATTCTATGCTGACCCAGTAAACGTCTGGACAATTGGCATCGTGCTGTATGAAATCTTGCATGCATATATGCCCTTTACTGACGAACGTTCAATAATGTTTGAATCCGCTGAGATACGCCCCAGGTTCTCTACAGGTAATCAAGACACCTCTGATAAATCTCAGCCTCAGTGACAGAATAAAATATGTCAGTCATGAGTAAAAAAGGATTAAATATAATGGTTACTGTAGATATTACAGTTATTTCATTGTGGATGTTTTGTAATTTGATGTAGTAAGATTTAAACACGTTCATGGATCTTGAGTATGCAGACATATTTCACACTCTGTGTCACTTTTCAGAATGCCAGGACCTGATTTCCCAGTGTTTCATCCGTAATCCAGTTAACCGGCTAAAGTTACATCAGGTAGAAGAGCACGAGTGGTTCAATCCTGCGCAGCAGTTAAACAAGAGGAGGTAGAGGAACACACCGAGCACAAAACTACATCTTCATTCTTTCTTTGCTTCATGCTATTCCTGTTGTTTTCTCTTCTGCTTTTTTTAGAGTCACAAGTCTTATTTGACAGCCCTTCATATCACTGCTTAAATAACTTTGTGTTGTTTCTGCTTGTTTTTCTTCATTTTAGAAAAAAACTAAAGATCCCAAGAAGAGGAAAGCATCATTAAAGTCACTAAACTAGCATTATCGGTTATTAATTACTCCCTCATGTCATTCCAAACCCCTAAGATCTTACTTTTCTTCAGTGTCAGTTCATGATGTGTGTTGATGAGCGCTCTGTCCTGCACTGTGTGTGTGTCGCACTGCTGACGTTTACCTCAGATGTGCCCACGCTTTGTTTAAATGAGAGGAAGTCGCGCAGGCCTCTGGGTTATCCGTCAGCAGGGCGACACACATCCAGTGCAGTACAGGACTTCTGAAGTCATTATTTTTGTTTTATTATTGTATATGTTTTTCTTTCTGCATAAAGAAGTTTCGTTTAAAAATGACAGCTGTAGCTCCAAACCCCTGACACCTTTCCTCATCTTCAGAAAACAAATGAAAACATTTGAGATGAAATCAAATCATCAAACCATGAGAGCTCTGTCCTGCACTGTATGTGTGTCCACTGCTGACGTTTACCTCAGATGTGCCCACGCTTTGTTTAAATGAGAGGAAGTCGCGCAGGCCTCTGGGTTAAACGTCAGCAGTGCGACGCTCTTCTTAACGTGCGGTTTGAGGGTCAGAGAGCTCTCAGATTTCATCTCAAATGTTTTAATTTGTGTTCTCAATATGAACTAAACATGAATATGAACTAAGGACATGAGGTGAGTAACTAATGACAATAATGGTAATGAATGGTGCCTAGACCGCAGCTCTGCACAAGACCTTTGGCCACAGGAGAAATGGTCGTGCCCAACCGAGCCTGGTTTCTCTCGAGGTTTTTTTCCTTCACTTTTGTCAATTGGTGAAGTTTTGTTCCTCGCCACTGTCGCCGCTGGCTTGCTTGGTTGGGACTTGTGGAGCTGCGCATCGATGGATTTGCTCTTCAGTGTTTGGACTTTCAGCAGTGACAATTAAACCACACTGAACTGAACTGAACTTCAACTGTGAAAACTGGACTGACACAGTTTCAATTTACTTCTACGTTAAGCTGCTTTGACACAATCCACATTGTAAAAGCGCTATAGAAATGAAGATGAACTGAACTGAATTAACGATGAATCTTCATCAGGAAATCCAGTGCTGTCACAGTTTTCTCCTCTAAAGTGTAATCAAAGATCTGCTCAACTATTTTCTACCTCATTAATGAATCTGGTGTTCTGTCGTAAGAGAGACTGATTGTTTTATAATTAAGTGTTCATGATTGTTTTGTAATGAATTGTTCTTTGAATTGTTTTGTGATGAACTGCATTTATATATTGTTAATAAGTCAAATAAAATCCTGTGAATCAAACTGAAGCTCTGATCATCATTTCTGTGAGTTTTCTAAATGACTCCTTACTCAATTAAAGAGAGAGTTCTCCCTAAACTATTTACTCAAGTGCTTCCAAACCGATGAGGTTCTTTCCTCTGTTTAACACTGAAGAAGATAAAAATCTGAAAATCTGTAACCATTGATGTCCTTAGTAGGATAACGAATACAATGGAAGTCGATAGGGAATCTGCTGAAGCATGCTAATAGGACTTAGGATTTGTCCCGTCAACTGTATGCCAATGAAACAATCTGCACATTTAAGGTCGGTTTTCTTTCAAAATCAGCGATCTCCACTGGCTGAGTGATATCCGATATAAAGTGGGTCTCAGATTGTACAAGAGGCACTGCATTAAATGACATTTTCCCTGCCATGTTTTTATAATATGAGCATTTATTTTTCTCCAGTATATTTAATGGAGCTGCGCTAGCCTGCCGATTCTGACGGGCGTGCATGAGTAATAAGCTTTTTCATGTCAAAGTTTATTTAACTGAAGGTATTTTAATTACACTACAACATCCATGCTGTAAAAGGAACCGTGTAAATTGGAAATTTTTTTAAAAAAAATCATAATAACAGGTAACCGGAAGTTTATCAGTATGGGGAAAAACAGTTCGGCATGTACCCTATAGTTACAGATTTCCAGCATTTTTCAAGATATCTTCTTTTGTGTATAACAGAAGAAAGAAAACAGTAAGGGCTGACAGAATATTCATTATTGGCTGAAGGAATCTCTTTAACCCAGTAGTGCCATATACTATGTTTACTATGATTTAACACTAATTTGTGGAGTCTGTTTAGCCAAATGGAACAACTGAGAAGGTTTTACTGTTAGACAATATGTTGTTATTACAATATCAATATACTAATACAACAAATATTTCCCCCCTGGTCAAGATTGCAGACTACCCTTTGAGACTGTTCATACTTTGACAATCTCAGTTTAAAGCAACAGTTTAGACTTGAGTAACTGGACTGTGTTTGACAGCTTTCATGTATACGACTCCAAGAGAAGTTCCTGAATACCTGAGGTCTACTGTTTAGATGCCAAGCAGATACACTGCATAGGTCAAACATTGGGAACACAAGCAGCTCTGGGTTCAGGCCCGGAAGAACATTATCATGATGATCTCAGTGTGATTTGGGCTGTCGCATGTGGAAGCAGCTCTTCTGCTCAGTTACTGCCATCACAGGCTGTCCAGTTCCTGTCTGTTCTTCATTGTCCAGCAACATCAAGACAAAATCTACAAAAATAACAGATAAAAGAGAAACATGTTCAATCATTATTAAAAGAAACACAAGACACCAGTCAATAACATTACAGCATCTTTTAGAAGTAACCAACAATAACTTTTAAATACATTTCTGTCCTCAATTTAAATGTCTGAATGTAAAAGAATAAGGAGAGCAATAGTGCTCAAAATACATGAAGAAATTTATACGCCCTCCTTGTTTATTTGTGTATCACTACTGACAGATATCTAGTCAATTGTTACTTGCAGTTCATCAGTCTTGCAGTAGCCAAAAATACACTGAGTCAAAATGAGTGATTTTACTTTAATGCTGAAAATCATTAGAAGTAAAGATCATATTCCATTAATATATATATAAATTCAAATCAAATCACTTTTATTGTTACATCATCAGCAGCATGTGTGCTATGATGAGTGAAAAGCTTAGGTGCTGGCTCCAGACAGTACAAAATACAGATAGCACAAATACAACAACATAAATACAACAGCATACTCGACAATAAAACAGGAAAATGTAAAATTGACAACAATATGTACAATGAATAGGTGTACCCATAGCTGTAGACAGTGTTGTTCAAGTATGGATTGGTTAAAGTGCAGTGCATGCTACATATTGATTGTGTAGTGAGGGGCATGGAAGAGTCTGTGTGTGATGTTTTAAGTGTTCATCAGTCTGATAGTCTGAGGAAAGAAGCTTTCCTTCAGTCGACTGGTGCGTGACGGGATGCTGCAGAACCGTCTGCCTGAGGGTAGCAGGGAGAAAAGTCTATGGCTTGAGTAGCTGGAGTCTCTTATGATTCTCTTAGCTTTCCTCATGCACCGCCTGGTGTAGATGTCCTGACGGGAGGGAAGCTCACCTCCTACTACACGCCCAGCAGTTCGCACAATCCTATGTAGGCCTTTGCGATTGCTGATGGTGCTGTTTCCATACTAGGTGGTAGAGATGCGCGGTTGGCGGTTATAGCCGCGGACTCCGCGGATAAACCGCGGATCGGGCGGATGACGTTACGAAAAAATAATATTTTAATTAAATTCGGGCGGGTGGCGGGCGGTTGTACTGTTTTTATAGGCATAGCTGGCGCACCAACAAAAAAGCCTAGGACTGACTTTACAGAATGGGAGGAGGAATCGGATACACTAATTCTGGATGAAGTACAGAAGTATTCCTCTACAAACTTCCGTATAGACGGATCAGCAGAGGAAAATCTACTTTCCTTTTGGGAGAAATAAGGCCAGTCATTCCCACGACTACAGAACCTTTCCAAGAGAATTCTATGCATTTCAGCAACAAGTGCTGCGAGCGAGCGCTCCTTCAGTGCAGCAGGGCGCATTATAGTGGCTATGCAGGCGCTCCCGTCTGAATCCTGACACAGATGCTATTTTATTCCTGCATTGTGCCAAGAAAAAATCAAACTAGACATAAATCAGGCATATTAAACCAATTAGCCTATGTTATTTAGGCTACACATATGTTCAATATAAACTTTTGAGTTCGGTCAGCTGATAATTTTACGTTCATATTGGTTTAGCCTATTCTATTCTAGACATGTTGGCCTCGCTTTTACGTTCCGAGGCTAAGGTTATTTTGCCAGAATTTCTTTGTCGCAACTTTAATGGCGTAGTATTTCTTTATGCTTCAAGTTTGAGGGGAATGGGGATGATCCTCCATGGGTTATTGGGGCACTTGTCATACATGCACTTTAGCCTGGTCAGACTTTGTGTTCACTCAAAGAGGGATGGCATATCTGTTTTTCTAATTTAATTTCTAATTGTGGGGGTGACTGAGCCTACAAGGTTTAGGCACGATATGACGTTTTTATTAAAACTTTTTTCAACTGTTTGCCAAAGCATGCGACTATAGCCTATGCCTACATTAAGATATTTATGTTAATATTTTTTTATTGCCTGTTGTTTCTTTTGGAATATAAAATAGGTATTGTCTGATAGAGATATCAATAAAGGTTCATCTGTGTCGCAGAACTGGTGTTGTTTCCGATTTCTACAAGCTCAATAACATCCACAGCAAAAAATAAAAAATAAATAAATAAAAAAATAGTCGAAAAACTGTGCCCATTAATTAGATGTGGAAGGCAAGCAGGTACGTTTTTGGGGTTGCTATGGACAACTACAAATGTAAACATTATTAGGCTTTAATGTAAATGACTTATTATTCTATCTATTTACTAAAAAATAAAGTAAAATAGGCATTTAGTAGTAGGCTAAATAGCAGCATGTTGAAATGATGTGTCAATGCGTTTTCTATTAGACTACAATAAAAAAAGTTGTATAGTACAGTGCGTTTAATTTAGGCTAGTTATTTATTTTTGTCCCTGTGTGCCGATTGGAGACGGAGTTCACTGCTGATATTCTGAGAGCTCGGGTGCTTCTCATTTCTTATTTGTGCATCCTCGTTTCCTTTCCTTGCTTTCTTTCCCGTGTTTCCACCCCACCGGGATAACGGTACGAGGGAAGGACGCAAGGAAAAGACTCAAGGACCGAGGAATCGAATCAAGTGAAAAGACCCGTCCTCGTATCTTTAGCGTCACTTCAAAGCGTCGTCAATTAATGACTTGCACGTTTGGATTAACTGCATGTCTACATTAAAGTCATTCTCTATTCTATAATGATCAATAAAGAAACATTCATTTAATAACAAAAAGTAATAAGCCATTCAAATAAAGAGCCCAATCAGCAGATGGCGGGCGGGTGCGGTTTTAAAAATTGGTCAAAAATGTTAGTGCGGATGGATGGCGGACGGATGCATGCGGTTGTGGATGAAATAATAGCCCATCCGCGCATCTCTACCAGGTGGTAATACAGCCAGACAGGATGCTCTCCACAGTGCAGGTGTAGAACGAGCGGAGGATGTGGAGGCTCATTCCAAACCTCCTGAGACACCTGAGGAAGAAGAGGCGTTGTTGTGCCTTCCTCAGCACTGCGTCTGTGTGAGCAGTCCATGTCAAATTCTCAGCGATGTGGACTCCAAGAAACTTGAAAGTGCTGACTCTCTCCACTGGTGTCCCGTTGATGGTGATGGGGTGTGTTCTCTTTTTTCTCTTCTGAAATCCACCAACAGCTCCTTGGTTTTGCTGATGTTCAGTAAGAGTTGGTTTTCCTCACACCACTGCGTCAGACTGTGCACCTCCTCTCTGTAGGCCGTCTTATCATTATCGGTGATTAGGCCCACCACCGTTGTGTCATCAGAAAATTTAACGATGATGTTGGAGCTGTGTTTGTCTGTATTGACCTTATTCTCCGCAGACGAGCGGGCGCTGCCATTTGAATCTTTTTGGCACGAGACTTCCGGTCTCATTCACTTCCATTCATTTTTAGACATTAAAAACTGCTCGTTTCCCTGTTTGATGTTGTAAACTGATATTTCCTTGTTATATTATTCTACTTGGTCTGTATAGTCATGCAAACATTTGTTTGTAGAGCAAGTAGTTTGACCGTTTTTTTGCCGTTTATTGTTCCTTGTCATTTCTCCCATAGGCGACTGAAACGGAAGTTCTAAGACAATCGCGAAAACAGGCGCACTTCCGCATTTTAGAATAAGGTCAATAGAGTGGAGGAACTATGACGTCACTTTGTAGGCTAATCGGCTGCTAGCATAAAACTGGTTCCCTCGTGAAAATCCCTATAGGATTTTCCCATAGGCTTTTCGAAGATTGCAAATAATAAGCTCTGTGTTCAAACACAGTTCATTACACTTACACGTTTTGTCCAGCCGGATAATCCTCACACGAAAATACAACTTGGAACACTTTTGGATCTTAAATGCAAACGCAAGAGTTAAAAAACTAACATTAGGCTATAAACGGACTACAGTGCCCTCGGGGCGCTCGTCTGTGACGTCAGCCCCACCCTGCTACAGACAACTTATCAAGCTTATTTTTAGAAATAATGTCCATGACAAAGAGTTAATCTCTCTGTATATTATATTATAATCCACGCTATATATTATAAACAAATAAATACGCAAAAAAAAAAAAACATAGACCTATATGCCTTTTGGATAGTTTTTACGTGGGAAATACATCTGTTTTGCTTTGCGGTTTTTCTTAAAGTTTTAAAACTGCGTGTATAAATCTGCCTATATAGTATTTTCATCGGACATATATAAATAAGTGTATCGCTCGCGCACACAGCCTGCTTACCTTAACAGATGACAGAAATGAGGCGTGAGGAGGAACAAGTCTATCAAATGGCTGCAAGTTCCATCATGATGGACACAGAGCAACATTCAATATTCATTTTATTTCACGACGTACAGCGAAAAGCAGCCCATACAGTCACATCTGCTATACATTTTATGGAGGAGTGTAAATATTGCAGTTATGACTGAGTAAAATGTGTTCAGATGAATAAAAAAAGACGAAAAATCACTTGATCACGTTAAAATATGTCTGTATTTTTACACATTTATTCACACGTTTGCATTACTGAGGGCAGGAGAGAGACAGGCTTGCACTGGTGAGCAGTATCTTCATAATATAGTTTAATTAAAATAAATGATCAACAAATGAATCTGTCTCGACAGCCTTTACATGTGAAGGCATTATCTATACACAATCTGAATTCTTAATTAGAAAAACACAAAAAAACTATAAAATACTATTCATGAAAATACCTAAATAACAGACAAATCCAAATGCCCAACACAAGCGAGCTGCGCTCCAGACCAGATCAGCTCGATGACGTATAATGTCTTTGACACCACCTATAGTCCCATTTAGCAACTTGATAGCAACCGTCTTTTTAAAGAAGCATGGCCGAATTAAAAATTCAAAAGTGTGCTGTAACTGATGTGTTTTATGTCGTAGAACAAAACGTGAAAATATCTTGAATTTGTGTTTGCCACGGACCTTATTTAAGCGATTTTACTGAAACCCCATTCAAAAAAACCCATTGACTTTGGGACGAGGGAACTGGAAGTGCTAAAATGCTAACTCGCTTCCGGGTTTCTGCATACAAATTGACGTCATAGTTCCTCCACTCTATAGTCATGTGTGTACAGGGAGTACAGGAGTGGGCAGAGAACACAGCCTTGTGGAGCACCAGTGTTGAGGATCAGTGTGGATGAGGTAATGTTGTTCATTTTGACCACCTGGCATCTGCCTGACAGGAAGTCCAGGCTCCAGTTGCACAGAGAGCTGTGTAGACCCAGATTCTGAAGCTTCACCACCTGCTTGGCAGGCACTATAGTGTTGAATGCTGAGCTGTAGCCCACAAACAGCATTCTCAAATATGTGATTTGTTTTCCAGGTGAGACAGAGCAGTGTGCAAGGTGAAAGCAATTGCATCATCAGTGAAGCGGTTATTCCTGTATGCAAATTGCAGAGGGTCAGTGTGAGCGGGCAGTACAGAGCAGATGTGCTTTTAATCAGCTTCTCAAAGCACTTGCTGAAGATGGGTGTCAAAGCAACTGGACACCAGTCATTCAAGCATGTGGTTTTAGCTGATTTCGGTATGGGCAACTGTCTTAAAGCATGTGGGAGCCACAGACCAAGAGAGCCCGTAGCTTTCCGGATGTTCACGCGACGGAAAGATCTTACATCCGCTACAGAAACAGAGAGTGTGCTGGCGGTTTTGGTTTCAGCCATTGGAGCGTGCAGTGTGTGCGCGCTGTCCTGGGCTTCAAAGCGGGCATAGAACGAGTTAAGCTCGTCTGGGAGAGATGCAGCAATGTTTACAGTGCCGGGTTGGTTACTTTTAAAGTCTGTGATGTAATTAAGTCCCTGCCACATGCTCCTTGTGTTATTGGTATTAAATTGACCCTCTACCTTGTCTCTGTATTGTAGTTTTGCTGCTTTGATGGTTTTTCTGAGGTTGTAATTTGCTTGTTTTTGTTCCTCAGCATTTCTGGATTTATAGGCGGAAGCTCACACTGATAGGGCTGTTCGAACTTCGCCATTAATCCATGGTTTTTGGTTGGGGTAGATACAGACAGTTTTTGTTGGGACCACGTCTTCTACGCATTTCCTGATGAAGCATTTAACTGTGTCTGCGTACACGTCAATGTCGTAGTCACACGCTGTCTTGAAGTATGGAAACCGATTGGTCCGTCCATGATGGTCCATAATGATCCTCACATTTGGGCAGTACCGCTGAAATTTCACAGGCATTGTCCGTCGCACCAGCTCCTGGGTCATCCAGATTTGAATTGATCCCAACACAAGCTATAAGTAGTTTGACCATGTTATTACAACGCTAAGTACTAAGAAGTACTAAGTTTAAATATTCCAGCCCAAACTCTCTCTCTAAGACCAACAGCAACACGCAGGCAAAACATGAAAAACTCATCAATGAGTTGCAACTTGCGCTTGGGGCTTGGCATCACAACCTCTTTCTCTGCAGTTAAAATTACAACCCTCTTAGCTTTGGACCAGAACACAATATGGGATGCTGATGGCTCAACAGATCTCCAAAAAACAAAAAAGATGTTTTTGTTTGGAAACCTCATGAAATACTTGAAGTCAACATCAGACACGCACCATGTATCTAGCAGGGCTCCTGAGGTATTAAGACTTGCCACCAGTTCCTCCAGCTCCTTTATTTTTTCCAGTGCCTTATCAAGAGCACCTAATTTTAAAAAAAATGTGCATATGGTAAACGTTAAACATGAAAATGTATTATTGGAGAACATTTCTCATAAAGGTGAAAAAATTGGTATTTTATCATTACATTTTGTGCAATTTTACAATTTACAACATGACTGTAAATTCTTAATTCAATTATTGTACTGTTCAATTCAATTATTGTACATTTGTTTTTAACTTTGAATATCTTTGCTATCTCCTATCAGTCCCCCCAATTTGACAATTATGTCATAATTCACTCACCCTTAGGTTTTTCCAAGCCTGTATTTATTTATTTATGTATTTATTTATTTGTCTGAACACTACAGAAGAATTGGGTATTTTGAAGAATGTCAGTAAACAAATAGACATTAAAACTGATTTACTACTATAATTAATGAATTACTGACATTCTAACAAAATTGCCTTTGTGGAAAAACTGGGCATGAGTATATAATGACAATTTTAATTCTGAACTATCCCTTTAATTAAAATGCTTGAAATGGGTGGTTCAGGTAGTTTAAAGCAGAACTGATGAAAATGTTATAAGTGGGTTTAAATGTACTAATGGTAAGTTATGCATTTAAACGGGAAATTACTAAAATAGTAAAGTAACGTTTATGCAACACAGAACCAATGCTCCACGACATAACTATGCTAGTAATTTCATATTACTAAATAAAATGCAATATACTTTCTTTTTAACTAATAATTAATTACTGTGATATCACTCTTGACTGTGGTGTTTTTCCCCTGCTCATAACAGACCGTGCTTTTTGCAGTCCTCGTCTGGCGCGATTTAACCTCTCCCCAGTTGTTCCATGAAAACCTTGAAGGCACAGCCTGTGGTGTAAGAAATTTGCGACTAATCTGTGGATGGACGTGAACTTCATGCTCCGTGAAGTGCATAGCACACACAAAAGTGCTGCCCTTCCTCACAGTAAATTCCACCCCTCATCTCTCTGAATAGCCCAAATCCAACACCTCTGAATAGTTTCATTACTGGGAAAGCAATGAAATGACAAATATGGCTGTTTCGTTTTGGAATTAGTACAAAAAGGTACGCTGTAAGATTGGTTACTTTTAGCCTCCGCCATTGCACTTTGCTTCTACCGGAACAAAGTTTTCCCTACTTCCGGTCTCGATCGCCATTTTGTGAAATAGGCCTAATCTCAGAAATCCTCGAACAGTTTCAGAAATCTCAGGATCCGCACAGAAATATTCTACAAAGTCGCCTCGTCTCTCAACCAACAGATTGCGGTGGGTTTGATTGTGTTTATAAGCACTTATTCAGTCGTCTCTCAACAGGCCTTACATTTCCGCAAGAAGTGACGTCAGGGACGTCAGTCACATGACCTTTCGTAATGCCCTGCTTTAAAATCGACAATAATCTCATATTTAGCGTAAATAATATTAAATATGATCCTCAGAAAATAATCCAATAATTGTTCTGAAAGCAGTTTATGTTGCCTGTAGATTTCACGAATGGAGAATAATATTATCATCGTCCACTTCTTTATTATGGTACAGGTACATTTATAGATGAGCTCGTTTGTTTGCTGTTGTTGTAAAAAGTTTATTCACTTGAATTTCTGCGAGACGTTGGATAAATGTAAAGATTTCTCTCCTACTAATAAAGGTGATGACGCAAGGAAATTTTACTCATAGCTGATTGGCCTCTTGAAAATATTTGGTTATAATGTATATAGTTATTTAATTTTATAACAAGAGCTTTTTAATTAAAACAAGTTTATTGTATCATATTTTCTCTTTCTGACGCATTTTAAACAGAACTAATAGTTGTAGGTGCACTATGCAGGCAGGGGCTGTTCAGGTGGTTCAAACGACGGCCAAAATGTCCAGAATTTGTTCTTTAATTATTTTCTGTAATTTTTTAAATTATTGTTTAGTAATAAATGCATTTTTTAAATAAATATGGTCAGTAGTTTGAATCCCATGGAGCCTCAAAGCCACATTGATGTGACGCGAGTCACGTGACATAACCGAGCGGTAACTTTAACTGACATTTGAATCTTTGATGCGGCATCCATAGTGAATAACGTTATTATGGGGCGAAAAGAGCAAGAGAGACGAAGAGAAAGCAGGCAGCAGCGTCATTGTCGCAGAATATTGAACATATGTTCAAAAAGACTGGCAAACAGGGTAAGGCTGGCTGACGTTACTTCCTAACAGATCTGTCCCGTTCAGGTTCTAGGCTGGCCGCATTAGCCGGGGCGTCCTGTATATTTGCCGTTATTGATATGTCTCATACATGACCTCACTTTCCCTATTTATTTTTTGACTGCTGTGCCATTACAATTTTGGAAAATAACTGTCCGATAAAGGCTTTACTACCAAGCGAAGTCCTCCGCTGTCAACTGTCACAGCAAAAAGCGCTGATCCCGTCCCGTCCATGTTATGAGGCTGTTTACACCTGCTCACTTCATTCGCTTTATTCTGATCTGATATTAATCCAATCGCTCAAACCACTTCAGATTGCGGTCTGGGACACACTCCAGACGACACTGGACAGGTCTAATTAATGTATTCTTTTACACAAAATGAATTTAAATTAAATAAATGATGACCTGGAGAAAATCTGACCTGCGCCTGTTTAGAGAAACACCTGTAGGTGCGCTTTTACAGCCAAACACACGTAAAGTGCCAAATAAATCAAGACACATTTACCATAAGCATAAAACATGTGTTCTGACTTTCCTTCATCTGCCAAAAAAGTCAACTAGTCATGTTCAACTACACAGTCTTTAGGCTAATATGAAGCATTTTCTCTTCATTCATCATTTTTACTTTTATTTCTTTAAGTATTTATTTCGTTTTATTATTATTTCATTACATTAAATTCGTTTTATTTTTATACAGAAATTATCAAATTAAAATGTTCAATTAATAATAAATGGCAGCTGTTGTTAAACACAAAACGATGAATAAAAAGTGTCCAGCACCAAAAGCAGTCCATAAATCAACACGTTTTAAATGGAGTTTTTATAATGAGTCAAATCCACTGATAATGATCATATTTTAACGATAATATAATGATCGTCATTATCAGTGAATTTGACTTATTTACAAGAGAGGCATTAAAAGGGAAGGACATTATTATAATTATTACTGTTGTTATTGTTTTAATATTCACATGGCCAATTTCTAGTAAGGTTATTTGTGCGGTTCGGTTTGTTATTTGCCTAATAAATCATAAAACATTTTCTCTTTCTCTTGTGGACTAATAATTTATAGACTATTTTAGCCCAACCTTTCATATTTCTTATTCAACCTTTTACATGTGAAGCACAAATGTCCACTTATTATTGACTGTGATATAAAACTTTAATACATGTTTGTAAATTTATTGCTAAATACATTTAATACAGGTTTATATATTTATTGGTAAAAAAATAATGAATGTATCTTCGCTGGTGCTGCTCAGCTGCAGTTTATACTGATATTTCTGATATAATTTAATAATAATTGCTGAAGCTTTCATCACGGTATATGTCACACTTTATTTGTTGTAAATTTATTATCTGACATAAACAGCAACTGAGTTGTGGAGCTCAACAAAACTTGACCGAGCAGAGCGCCGTCTTGGATCACCCCGCACAGCTCACCTCACCAATTTTTATTTATTATTATTTTTTCTTCTTTGATATCGATTTTATTTTTTATTGGCTTCAATAACAAACATACAAAATCCAATTTCACACACACACACAAAAAAACCCATAATGATAAACAGATCAGGAGAAATAATATAGACATGTAAAAAATTAAATTAAAAGAGAAACAAAACAGAGATTTTTTTTTATTAAACAGAGATACATACATAACACAAATACAGCAAGAGGAAACAAGGACTTATGTATCTGTGATATTCCCAAAATGTTTATCATAATAATCCATGAATCTAACACTTTTCTTGTTATTAACTAGTCTAAGAGATTTAATAAAAACATCAATTTCAATTAAATAATGTGAAAAATAAGTCTGCGAATTGGAGAATTTTTGTTTATGAATAAAATATTTTCCATACAAAATAAAAAAGTTAATAATGTAGTTCTCTGATATATCAGTTTTACCTTCATAGTGACAAAAATATCTTGAATTTTTAAGCGTCTGGAAGAAGCAATGTAGCTCACTTCACCTATGATGACATAAATAGAACGCCGTTACGTCATAGGACAGAACAAGTTCAGAATTTTCTCAGAGTGACAAACGAACGAGTACAGTGAACAGTGATTAACGACTTTAGCGACTTGTTTTGCATCTCAAATGGCAAATAACATGTCAGCTGTGTTTTGTACTCGAGTTAATTTGATTGAGCCTGTATTTGTCAACGATAATCATCAAAGTAACACGATGGCTTCTCCTACATCTTCTACCATGACGAGAAGCCCAACAGGTGAGATAAAAGTTTACAAAAACGCTGTATTCCCACGTATTGTTTAATAAAAAGTACAATAATAATAATAATATCGCCACATAAGGCGACTTGCTGACCTCAAAGGCAAATATTCAACCTCTCGTGTTTGTAATTGTTTAGTGTAGTTCTGATATTGTATATTTTCTGACTCTGTGATTTGAGCTCTGCTGATATTTTATGTACTGACATTCTGCCTTTTAAGTTTCTCATTTCCACTCAATAGAAATTGTGCCTTGTTAACTTTACTGATACATTAATTTTAATATTACTTTAATTTAAATCCTATGTGTAGACCTGCACAGTAATTTTCTTATTTTTGATGGTGTGGAGAAATATTTGTTATATTTTAGCAAACTGAGTGAGAATATTATATTTAAGTCTTCATTTGTTCAATCAGGGATGAATTATTACAATTGAGGTAAAGTTGGTTTTATATTCACACATTCTGACTTTCTCAGAATGTTCTGACTTTCTTATAATAACAGAAAAATATTGTTTCAAATTCTAAATGGGGAAATATTTTTAACAGCCAGTGACTATCATCGTATAACAGTGTTTACAATCAATTAAATAGTGCTAATGTTGATTTGAAGTCATACTTACATGCGGTTTCCAACCCAATATTTCAATTAGCATGGTAAACATTATAGAGACTGTTAAATGAACAAATGTGCAAATATAAAACCAACTTCACCTCTATATTATTAAATGTCTAGAGCTCTGTTTCTGTAACTGAAGTTCTGGATTAAGACTTCTGTTTCATTTGGATTTATAAGACAGATTGTTAAATGTTTAAAGTTATAATTTACTCACAGATTTCTTAACTGAAGCTCCAGAGCGAGATAAATTGTTCTCTTTGAATTTGACGATTGCTAATAGAAAGCTGAACAATGTTGATTTGGTTTTATTAGTTTTTTTTTTTTGTGGTGGAGAAGTTGTGCTTGAGGAAGAATGTAGATGTAGATGTAGCACCCACTGACAAACAAATAAAAGGCCAAATGAATTTGATTAAACATGTGATGGTGATTGTTAAATAGCTCAAACTATAACTGGTAAAACTCAGAATATTGACTCAAAATCAGTTCTTATAATAGTTTGCATTTTGTGTGAGCAGGAGTGAAATGTTTATTTTTGCTAAATAGTTGCTTTTAGGATTTTTCCTGATGTCTAATATGGACATATGACTTGACGACTATTGGTCAGCTTGTGTTTGTCATTTTACATCATAGAAATGATTTGCAATTCCACAAAATAAATTCAGTTTTCAAACATTTTCTATTATAATTGTACATTTATTATTGTTGTTTCTTTTGTGTGATTGTCTTTTATATGTCTAATTTACAGCAGTTTGTCTATTTTAAACCTGTGGTAAAAGAGTTTTCTAATATTTTCCTGTTCATTTCCTTTATTTTAGAAAACCCAGAGAAAAGGAGGAAAGGGAATAAAGTCTCTGCTTTCTTTAAGAGAGCATGGAAGGCTGTAAAGCGCCCTTTCCTTTGCTGTGACTGGAACAGAGTGGCTCCCTTTGAACCACAGTCGGATGTCGATGATTTTGAGCATCTGCCTGTTCCAGGTCCTTTCAGGACCGTCGCAGCACATGCAGATCTTGAGCCGGTGTGGCTGCCAGGCCAGGTCTGTGAAGATCCTCAGCCGTTGAGTGTTCCGGGCCCCTTCAGCATCAAGCAAACAGCAGATGTGCCAGATGCAGAACCGGCCCGTCCTGAGTCCTCGACGGTCCTCACAGGTCATGTTGACCCTGAGCAGATGCATCTGCCAGTCCAGGTCTGTGAAGATCCTCAGCCGTTGAGTGTTCCGGGCCCCTTCAGCATCAAGCAAACAGCAGATGTGCCGAATGCAGAACCGGCCCGTCCTGAGTCCTCAACGGCCCTCACAGATCATGTTGACCCTGAGCAGATGTGTCCGCCAGTCCAGGTCTGTGACCGCCTCGAGTCGTTGGCTGTTGAAGAACCATCCAGAATCAAGTCAACGACCATCGAAGATCATGTTGACCCTGAGCAGATGCTGCCAGGCCAGATCTTTGAAGATCCTCAGCCGTTGAGTGTTCCGGGCCCCTCCAGGATCAAGCAAACAGCAGATCCGGCCCGTCCTGAGTCACCAACGGCCCTGACCGGTCATGTTGATACTGAGCTAGTGTGTCTGCCAGGCCAGATCTGGGAAGATCCTCAGCCAATCAGTGTCCATGGCCTCACCAATATTAAGAAAACGACGGATGCAGATTCGGCCTGTCCTGAGTCGCCTCCGTCTGTTCAACACCCCTCTAAAATTGATGGGACTGATGGTGAGTCATCCTGAATTTGGTTCATCTGTTATTTTTATGCTTTGTTGTTTTTAGCTTGTAAATCAGACAGTGTCATTTGTTGTGCTGTTAATTGTGTATTAATTACTAGCTGCAGCTCTGTTCATGAAGATGTTTCTGCTTGTTTTCTTCATTTTAGAAAAACCCAAGAAAGGAAGGAAAGGGAAAAGAGTCTCTGCTTTCTTTAAGAGAGTATGGAAGGCTGTAACGCGCCCTTTCCTGTGCTGTGACACAGATATAGTCCAGCATTTTACGCCAAAACCAGAGCTGGAGGAAGCTAACAAGGCTTCTGGACCTCCTCGTGGTAAGTCATCATTTCCATCTATTTTCTGTAAATCATATTATTATAAATTATTAATCAATTTACTCCTGCATTTCTGATAGAAGTTACTGCTTTCAGCTTATTGCATTAAATCCAGATTCAAAAGCTAGGAGTGATTTATTTGATCTGTTTCATACCAGACAATCCAAGTAAATCTATCTGCTTTTTTTCTGTGTTTTTCAGGATTAGATCTGTCTGATTTTACAGTAGGAGCCTTGATTGGAGAAGGAGGTTTTGGCCAGGTGTTTGTGGCATCTTACAAGCATCGTAAAAGAGTAAAGGTAGAGAATTATTTTTTAAATTCAATCAACATTTTCCTCCTGATTATTGAATATATTAAATTTGTTTGCTTTAATTTAATTTGTTGTTTTTTCTCCGCAGGTTGCCCTGAAGTTTATCAACAAGGATGAAGACGACCGCTATCTCGACATTGTAAGTTGAATAATTCACACAACAGTGAAAATGTGCTGACCATTTACTCGTCCTTCACTTGTCCCATCCCTGTCTGGACCATTTTAAACTGAGCTCAAAAGCAGATATGTTGGAAACAGGGAGACACTGACTTCCATTGTAGAAACAGAAAATACTTTTAAAGTCACTGCTTACTGGTTTTCAACATTCAATATCTTCTTTTGTGTTCAGCAGAAGAAATAAACCCAGAGATTAGTTTTGAACACATGAATGTAGGGCTCAGTTTCACGTGGACATCAGTGAAATCATGTAGCGTGACTTTTGCAGCATGGGATGTGCTTGATTTATTAGAGTGTAGATGATTCATTCATGTCTTCAATAGTGCTGAGGAGAGCTTGTGCTGTTGTGTGCATGTGCTCAGCCACAGAGACGGACAGAACACACACATGTAGAGCCCTCTTTTAGCTTAAACTGCATGATTAAATGTTCAAATACAAGCAAACCTGTCGAAACATGGAGCTTAGTGATTATTTACTTAGTGAAGATTTTGTTGCTGTACTTTGTGCCATTCTGCTCTGGTAATATCTTTGAAATCTGTTTTTCTTTCTAGGATGGTCATTCCACACCTGTGCTTGCGGAAGTGGCAATGATGCTTAAGTTGGCGAATGCTCCGCAATGTCCAAACATCATCGGATTACATGACTGGGTTGAGAATGAGAACAACTTCATTCTCAGTCTGGAGTACGCAGAGTCATACCAGACCTTGGAACAGTACATCAATGAAACATTTGACGTTGGTGAAAAGCGAGCACGCCGGTTAATGCGTCAGTTGATCCAAGCTGTAAAGTTCTGCACTGAGCGTGGAGTTTTCCATGGAGATATACACACGCAGAACATCCTGGTGTCGAAATCCCGATTACAGCTCAAATTAATCGACTTTGGTTGTGCTTGGCCAATTACCAGCGAGCCTTTCGACAGCGATGATTATCAAGGTGAGTTGGCATTTTGTGTTAGATTCTTTGCTCACAGTATTGTCTTATGAAATGACTGAATTCTGAAAATGTCTCTCTTACAGGAGCTGCTATATGCACGCCACCTGAGGTTTTCACGCTCCCCATATTCTATGCTGACCCAGTAAACGTCTGGACAATTGGCATCGTGCTGTATGAAATCTTGCATGCATATATGCCCTTTACTGACGAACGTTCAATAATGTTTGAATCCGCTGAGATACGCCCCAGGTTCTCTACAGGTAATCAAGACACCTCTGATAAATCTCAGCCTCAGTGACAGAATAAAATATGTCAGTCATGAGTAAAAAAGGATTAAATATAATGGTTACTGTAGATATTACAGTTATTTCATTGTGGATGTTTTGTAATTTGATGTAGTAAGATTTAAACACGTTCATGGATCTTGAGTATGCAGACATATTTCACACTCTCTGTGTCACTTTTCAGAATGCCGGGACCTGATTTCCCAGTGTTTCATCCGTAATCCAGTTAACCGGCTAAAGTTACATCAGGTAGAAGAGCACGAGTGGTTCAATCCTGCGCAGCAGTTAAACAAGAGGAGGTAGAGGAACACACCGAGCACAAAACTACATCTTCATTCTTTCTTTGCTTCATGCTATTCCTGTTGTTTTCTCTTCTGCTTTTTTTAGAGTCACAAGTCTTATTTGACAGCCCTTCATATCACTGCTTAAATAACTTTGTGTTGTTTCTGCTTGTTTTTCTTCATTTTAGAAAAAAACTAAAGATCCCAAGAAGAGGAAAGCATCATTAAAGTCACTAAACTAGCATTATCGGTTATTAATTACTCCCTCATGTCATTCCAAACCCCTAAGATCTTACTTTTCTTCAGTGTCAGTTCATGACGTGTGTTGATGAGCGCTCTGTCCTGCACTGTGTGTGTGTCGCACTGCTGACGTTTACCTCAGATGTGCCCACGCTTTGTTTAAATGAGAGGAAGTCGCGCAGGCCTCTGGGTTATCCGTCAGCAGTGCGACACACATCCAGTGCAGTACAGGACTTCTGAAGTCATTATTTTTGTTTTATTTTTGTGTTTTTCTTTCTGCATAAAGAAGTTTCGTTTAAAAATGACAGCTGTAGCTCCAAACCCCTGACACCTTTCCTCATCTTCAGAAAACAAATGAAAACATTTGAGATGAAATCAAATCATCAAACCATGAGAGCTCTGTCCTGCACTGTATGTGTGTCCACTGCTGATGTTTACCTCAGATGTGCCCACGCTTTGTTTAAATGAGAGGAAGTCGCGCAGGCCTCTGGGTTAAACGTCAGCAGTGCGACGCTCTTCTGAACGTGCGGTTTGAGGGTCAGAGAGCTCTCAGATTTCATCTCAAATGTTTTAATTTGTGTTTTCAATATGAACTAAACATGAATATGAACTAAGGACATGAGGTGAGTAACTAATGACAATAATGGTAATGAATGGTGCCTAGACCGCAGCTCTGCACAAGACCTTTGGCCACAGGAGAAATGGTCGTGCCCAATCGAGCCTGGTTTCTCTCGAGGTTTTTTTCCTTCACTTTTGTCAATTGGTGAAGTTTTGTTCCTCGCCACTGTCGCCGCTGGCTTGCTCGGTTGGGACTTGTGGAGCTGCGCATCGATGGATTTGCTCTTCAGTGTTTGGACTTTCAGCAGTGACAATTAAACCACACTGAACTGAACTGAACTTCAACTGTGAAAACTGGACTGACACAGTTTCAATTTACTTCTACGTTAAGCTGCTTTGACACAATCCACATTGTAAAAGCGCTATAGAAATGAAGATGAATTGAACTGAATTAATGATGAAACTCTATCAGGAAATCCAGTGCTGTCACAGTTTTCTCCTCTAAAGTGTAATCAAAGATCTGCTCAACTATTTTCTACCTCATTAATGAATCTGGTGTTCTGTCGTAAGAGAGACTGATTGTTTTATAATTAAGTGTTCATGATTGTTTTGTAATGAATTGTTCTTTGAATTGTTTTGTGATGAATTGCTTTTATATATTGTTAATAAGTCAAATAAAATCCTGTGAATCAAACTGAAGCTCTGATCATCATTTCTGTGAGTTTTCTAAATGACTCCTTACTCAATTAATGAGAGAGTTCTCCTTGAACTGTTTACTCAAGTGCTTTCAAACCGATGAGGTTCTTTCATCTGTTGAACACTGAAGAAGATAAAAATCTGAAAATTTGTAACCATTGATGTCCATAGTAGGAAAACGAATACAATGGAAGTCGATAGGGAATCTGCTGAAGCATGCTAATAGGACTTAGGATTTGTCCCGTCAACTGTATGCCAATGAAACAATCTGCACATTTAAGGTCGGTTTTCTTTCAAAATCAGCGATCTCCACTGGCTGAGCGATATCCGATATATTTATATATAAAGTAGGTCTCAGATTGTACAAGAAGCACTGGATTAAATTACATTTTCCCTGCCATGTTTTTATAATATGAGCATTTTTTTTTCCCCCCCAGTATATTCAATGGAGCTGCGCTAGCCTGCCGATTCTGTTGGGCTCGTGTGAGTAAAAAGCTTTTTGTCTCGTTTTACGCTTGAGCAACTAAATGAATATCAAAGTTTATTTAACTGAAGGTATTTTAATTACATTACAACATCCATGCTGTAAAAGGAACCGTGTAAATTGGAAATTAAAAAAAAAAAATCACAATACCAGGTAACCGGAAGTTTATCAGTATGGGGAAAAACACTAGCTTGGCATGTACCCTATAGTTACAGGTTTCCAGCATTTTTCAAGATATCTTCTTTTGTGTATACGAAAGAAAGAAAATAGTAAGGGCTGACAGAAAATTCATTATTGGCTGAAGGAATCTCTTTAACCCAGTAGTGCCATATACTATGTTTACTATGATTTAACACTAGTTTGTGGAGTCTGTTTAGCTAAATAGAACAACTGAGAAGGTTTTACTGTTAGACAATATGTTGTTATTACAATATCAATATACTAATACAACAAATATTTCCCCCCTGGTCAAGATTGCAGACTACCCTTTGAGACTGTTCATACTTTGACAATCTCAGTTTAAAGCAACAGTTTAGACTTGAGTAACTGGACTGTGTTTGACAGCTTTCATGTATACGACTCCAAGAGAAGTTCCTGAATACCTGAGGTCTACTGTTTAGATGCCAAGCAGATACACTGCATAGGTCAAACATTGGGAACACAAGCAGCTCTGGGTTCAGGCCCGGAAGAACATTATCATGATGATCTCAGTGTGATTTGGGCTGTCGCATGTGGAAGCAGCTCTTCTGCTCAGTTACTGCCATCACAGGCTGTCCAGTTCCTGTCTGTTCTTCATTGTCCAGCAACATCAAGACAAAATCTACAAAAATAACAGATAAAAGAGAAACATGTTCAATCATTATTAAAAGAAACACAAGACACCAGTCAATAACATTACAGCATCTTTTAGAAATAACCAACAATAACTTTTAAATACATTTCTGTCCTTAATTTAAATGTCTGAATGTAAAGGAATAAGGAGAGCAAAAGTGCTCAAAATAAATGAAGAGATTTATACGTCCTCCTTGTTTATTTGTGTATCACTACTGACAGATATCTAGTCAATTGTTACTTGCAGTTCATCAGTCTTGCAGTAGCCAAAAATACACTGAGTCAAAATGAGTGATTTTACTTTAATGCTGAAAATAATTAGAAGTAAAGATCATATTCCATTAATATATATATATAAATTCAAATCAAATCACTTTTATTGTTACATCATCAGCAGCATGTGTGCTATGACGAGCGAAAAGCTTAGGTGCTGGCTCCAGACAGTACAAAATACAGATAGCACAAATACAACAACATAAATACAACAGCATACTCGACAATAAAGCAAGAAAATGTAAAATTGACAGCGATATGTGTATAAATAGGTGTCCACATAGTTGTAGACAGTGTTGTTTTTATGTGGTTAAAGTGCAGTGCATGCTACATATTGATTGTGTAGTGAGGGGCATGGAAGAGTCTGTGTGTGGTGTGTTAAGTGTTCATCAGTCTGATAGTCTGAGGGAAGAAGCTTTCCTTCAGTCGACTGGTGCGTGACGGGATGCTGCAGAACCGTCTGCCTGAGGGTAGCAGGGAGAAAAGTCTATGGCTTGACTAGCTGGAGTCTCTGATGATTCTCTTAGCTTTCCTCATGCACCGCCTGGTGTAGATGTCCTGACGGGAGGGAAGCTCACCTCCTACTACACATCCAGCAGTTCGCACAATCCTATGTAGGCCTTTCCGATTGCTGCTGGTGCTGTTCCCATACCAGGTGGTGATACAGCCAGACAGGATGCTCTCCACAGTGCAGGTGTAGAACGAGCGGAGGATGTGGAGGCTCATTCCAAACCTCCTGAGACACCTGAGGAAGAAGAGGCGTTGTTGTGCCTTCCTCAGCACTGCGTCTGTGTGAGCAGTCCATGTCAAATCCTCAGCGATGTGGACTCCAAGAAACTTGAAAGTGCTGACTCTCTCCACTGGTGTCCCGTTGATGGTGATGGGGTGTGTTCTCTGTTCTCTCTCCTGAACTCCACCAACAGCTCCTTGGTTTTGCTGATGTTCAGTAAGAGGTGGTTTTCCTGACATCACTGCGTCAGAGTGTGCACCTCCTCTCTGTAGGCCGTCTCATCATTATCTGTGATTAGGCCCACCACCGTTGTGTCATCAGAAAATTTAAAGATGATGTTGGAGCTATGTTTGGCTGTATAGTCATGTGTGTACAGGGAGTACAGGAGTGGGCAGAGAACACAGCCCTTAGGAGCACCAGTGTTGAGGATCAGTGTGGATGAGGTAATGTTGTTCATTCTGACCACCTGGCATCTGCCTGACAGGAAGTCCAGGATCCAGTTGCACAGAGAGCTGTGTAGACCCAGATCCTGAAGCTCCACCACCTGCTTGGCAGGCACTATAGTGTTGAATGCTGAGCTGTAGTCCACAAACAGCATTCTCAAATATGTGATTTTGTTTTTCAGGTGAGACAGAGCAGTGTGCAAGGTGAAAGCAATTGCATCATCAGTGAAGCGGTTATTCCTGTATGCAAATTGCAGAGGGTCAGTGTGAGCGGGCAGTACAGAGCAGATGTGCTTTTTAATCAGCTTCTCAAAGCACTTGCTGAAGATGGGTGTCAAAGCAACTGGACACCAGTCATTCAAGCATGTGGTTTTAGCTGATTTCGGTATGGGCACAATAGTAGCTGTCTTAAAGCATGTGGGAGCCACAGACCAAGAGAGCAAGAGGTTAAAGATGTCCGTGAAAACTCCCGCCTGCTGGTGTGCGCATGCTTTAGGTACACGTCCAGGGATGCCATTTGAGCCCGTAGCTTTCCGGATGTTCATGCGACGGAAAGATCTCCTTACGTCCGCTACAAAAACAGAGTTTGTGCTGGCGGTTTCGGTTTCAGCCATTGGCGCGTGCAGTGTGCGCGCTGTCCTGGGCTTTAAAGCGGGCATTGAACGAGTTAAGCTCATCCGGGAGAGATGCAGCAATTTTTACAGTGCCCTGCCACATGCTCCTTGCGTTATTGGTATTAAATTTACCCTCTACCTTGTCTCTGTAATGACGTTTTGCTGCTTTGATGGTTTTTCTGAGGTTGTAATTTGCTTGTTTTTGTTCCTCAGCATTTCTGGATTTATAGGCGGAAGCTAGCACTGATAGAGCTGTTCGAACTTCGCCATTGATCCATGGTTTTTGGTTGGGACCACGTCTTCTATGCATTTCCTGATAAAGCATGTAACTGTGTCTGCGTACACGTCCATGCCGTAGTCACAAGCTGTCTTGAAGTATGGAATCCGATTGGTCTGACCAGCTCTGAAACGTCCTGAGGGTGGGTAGTTCCCGTTTCAGTTTCTGCCTGTAAGCAGGCAAGAGCAGAACAGAAGGGTGATCTGATTTGCCAAACGGTGGGCCGGGGAAGGATTTGTATGCGTCCTGGAACGGGTAATAGCAATGGTCCAAAATCCGGTGACAACGCGTGTTTGTAGTGATGTGTTGATAGTATTTTGGAGCAATTTTTCTGAGATTTGCATTGTTAAAGTCCCTTGTACCAATAAACGCTGCCTCCGGGTGTGCGGTTTCCTGCTCCCTTATGCTCTCGTAGAGTTCCCTGAGGGCCTGCTCTGTGTTGGCCTTAGGGTGGATGTAGACAGCCGTAATTATAACCGCTGTGAACCCCCTTGGTAGCCAGTATGGTCGACACCGAAGCATAAGATATTCCAGATCAGGAGAACAAAATGATCTAACTGGGTGTATGTTCCTCTCATCACACCATGAGCTGTTAATAAAGAAACACACACCTCCTCCTTTGCTTTTACCTGTAAGTTCTTTCGTTCTATCCACGCAGTGCATGGAGAACCCCGAAAGTTCAACAGCTGTGTTTGGTACCTCCGCAGATAGCCAGGTTTCTGTAAGGCAGATAATGCAGCAGTTTTTGGTTTCCCATTGGAAGGAAATGCGCCCCTGTAGCTTCCAAAGTTTGTTGTCTAGTGACTGAACGTTAGCCAGCAGAATGGTGGGGAGCGGAGGTCGAAATCCACGGCGTCTCAGTCTGACGATGACGCCGGCTCTCTTTCCTCGTTTCCGGCTGCGTTTCCTTCATCACTTCGGTTGTGTGACCCAGACAAAAGGCTTTGTTGATGTGTTTGTAAACAGAGCGTCATTAAAGAACCCAAAATCCAGTCTTTGATGTGCAACGAGGGAGCCAATTTCCCGAAGTGTGTGTCTGTCATAGGTAATGAGAGTATATACATCCAGCACGAAAAACGACAAAAATACAAGTAAAACACAAATCAAAACAAAGTTTGCTAGGAGCTCACAACACGGCGGCCATGCTCGGCACCATCTTGATGACGTAAAGAAGGGGAAGAAGGGGAGAAGACGAATGCGCAAAGATGAAGACAACCATCTGACTTCAATACCGGCCAATGACTGAGATGGGAAAATAAGGCTTTTTTAGTGTCCTTTGATGAGGGGGAACAGGTGCAGGTAATAAGAATACCGGTGAGGGTTTACGGGATTGGATGGAGGTGGTTTGTGAGGGAGAGCAATGATTGGGTGAGCAGAAACGAGCGAGGGGAACAGGGTTTAGACAGCAGTACAAACTACAGAATTTCAAAAAAATTCTATATATTTTTTGTTTCTCTTGATTTTTGCTGTTTTTGAAAAATGCATTTAATATTTTCCCTGACATAAATTTGGGCTACTAATTTTTGAATCATTAATGTAAGTTATCTTTTTAGATTAGCTCAAGATTTGGCTTCAGAACTGACTGAACTAAAGTATATGCACAAATATTATATTGTAAAGCCTCCTCTAGAAAATATTTATTTAAATGAGAAATTTGTGGGGGTGTACTCATATATGCAGAGCACAAGGGTGTAGAATTGGCATTGACAGAGAAGACGTGTCCCCACCAATTACCGAAATGTCCCTACCAATAATTTATTTGACTTTGAAACAACGTAACGCTCCGTCAACTCTTAACCTACGTGCATCAAGTCAAGTTCGCTACAAGTTTACCGCAATACTATTAACCAAAGCTGTACAATTAATTAAAATTCTTTTTCGACTTTGGCCTCATGATTATGAAAAACAACAATTAGGATACAACAGTTAAATTGCGTTACACATCTGTAACCATGACAAAGAAGTGCAGTATTAAAACACAAAACACAAGTTCTTTACTGGACAAAATATTGTATCTATTTTGGGCCACAATAACCAAGCAAAGATCAAACGACCAATTCACTTAGAGCTGTTAATGCAAAAATTTGGCATTATTTTAAAGAAAACCCTTTGAATTATCATAAAACACTATTGAAAGTGTTTAAAATATCTGTATATGTTGTCTGTGTTATAATAAACACCTAAAAAAGAGGCGCTTTTTATATTGTTTTTATAAACCCAAGTTTGAAAGTGTACCTTTTAGGTTCTGTGTGGTCCAGTGTGCTGTAATTAATTTTGCTGGTTCCTGCACATGTCTGTAATCATAAGAAAAAAGAAAAATGTCTCTACCATAATCTATGCAGAAGTTGTTGCATTCCAACTGATGAGAGGTGCTATACAAGCCACAGGGATCGATCATTGTTTTCATATTTCACTATTCTTTTGTTTGATCAAACATAATTCACTGTGTTTGAACCACATCAGACATATAAAAGAATTATTTATGCACATCACCTCAAAAACAGAGGAGAATGTCCCTGAAGCACACAGCATAAGTTAAGAGATGACAGCTGTCTGTGCTATCTGGGGCTGCTTATTGATCATAAATGTATTGTTTTCACTTCTGCGCCATGGAAACACAGCGATTCATTCGGCAACTGTTTGATGTGTGAATATAATTCAGTAAAAAGAATGCTAGAACTGTATGAGCACTGGCAAGAGCTTTCATTTGAGCTATAACTAATACATGTGTCATATGGAAAAATATGAAAATGAACCAATGTAATATAGCTAGTGTGTTTTAGTGTAAATAACTTTTGTAAAGTAGAATAAAAACCAAAGGGATGCCTATGTGCATAAAAATATAGATTCTACACTTTCAAACAAAATTACTTAAGGGGGTCTGGTGCAATGCAAGCCCTTTAAACCTTAAAGCGAAAGTCGATGACGTGAGTTTAAGTGCTTAAAAGTGCGAACCAGAATTTGTGCTGTTTAATGCATGTGCTCTAGTATTTCTAGAGCGAGTCTATGCCCTTGGCTGAGCACTGCATTTACATTTTAGACCTGATTCTACTGAGCGTGGCTTCCCTGAGTGCCACTAATAAAATAATAAATCAATATTTGAGTGATAATTTAAAGAAGATTGTAAACTCCATGCTACAAAAGGCACAGTTTGGTTTAATCAAACCCAAGTTTCGTCACAAAATTACACGTTAAAAATGTTTTCTCCTTGACTTATCAGGGGCCGACACAGTGGAATGAACTGCCAATTAGCAATTTATTTTTCAGCCATGCAAACCAGACTTGCATATTTAAATATTAGATCACTAAATTTCACTGTGGGCGTGGCTGCATTGCATATAGTGTGGCATAAAATAAAAATGAAGCAAAACTTGGTCCATGAAGCAGATTTAAAGGAGGTTTAAAGCAACTTTTTGTTAAGCTCCGCAGAAATGCAATAGTCTTTTGCGGGGTGGGTATGTTGGAAATTTAGGTTTGGTCCTAAAAATGACACTGGTGCGAATGCTCTACAAACCAGATTTGCATATTCAATATTTGGACCAGTCAAATATTAAGGTGGGCGTGGCCACCATGCGCAATGCGACTAATATTAATACAATTTTCTCCGATGCTGCTGGAGTAAAGAAGAGTTCGTCACTGAGACAGGATAAACAGACAATCCACAACACCAGAAAGCTCTCAAGCTAATATATCACATTCTTATATGTCAAATAGACATCTGAACATATTAATAAAAATATGTATTTGTGCAAAAAAAAGTGTAACCGAGTCAAAAGTAGCAGACAGATGGTGCGATCTGTAGTGGGATGGTTTGGGGGCAGGGAGGGTATTTACTGGTGTATAATCCGCTCTGATGTCACTGTATGCCGAAGGAGGGGTCTGAGATCCGCCGCTCCGCTCGCTTTAATCCCACTGTTGATAAGAACAACCGACGGAGATGAAGGCGAGCCGAGCAGGCTTTCTCCAGCGATGCTTTTCATAACAGGTAAGTACAGCGGATAAATGATATTGTAAGCAGCTGTTTGTCGCGCTATTCCGTGTTTTCCGGGCGGTCCTCGATCGCTGCTGCACCTGCTGGATAATTCACTGGGGAGGGATGTGTTTGCCAAAGCGCAGGCCCGTTACGCCAAGAAATAACCGCGTTTTAACTTTTATCACCTATGGAAAGTTTTTAAATCACACCATTTGATCGTATTTTTTGTTTTAATTGGTGTTTAATCGAAAACAAGCACTATGAAAGAGGCGGCGAAATATCCCGTTGGCTAGCGGTGTCTACCTGTACGTGACTGCAGCAGTGAATAATAAATACAGTCATCGACAGACGCGACATTAAAAGCAATGCGGGTTTATTTGGAAGCTTCTGGCTATAAAGTCACTGCTTTTAGAGGT
This sequence comes from Danio rerio, assembly GCF_052040795.2. Taxonomy (NCBI): domain Eukaryota; kingdom Metazoa; phylum Chordata; class Actinopteri; order Cypriniformes; family Danionidae; genus Danio; species Danio rerio. Next base: position 17,717,894 of record NC_141030.1, read on the forward strand.
GTATCTGTGATATTAAAGTGATAATGAGGCGAAATTTCCGTAATATTCACAGAAAATGTCACTGTTTTTGTCTATACAGTTAAAAATACAATTGATTACCAGAACATTAAATGAGACCATGCTAAATATAGGCCTACGTTTTGTTTTAACTGGTAAAAAGTATGAACTATTTAAAGATTTGTGGTAAAAAAAATGCTACTTAGACTACTAGACTATGTTTATTATTGTTATTATATACTTTTTAATGAATGAATGACTACATCTGCTCTACAATTTACAGAAAACACCAAAGAAAATATAATTTAGTCTAACAATAGTTTATGTACTAAATTTTATTTCCACAAGAGTTATTGAAAATTATAAAGTAGACACATTGAATTTGATCAAATATTGTTAAATTGTGTACTTCAGCATTGTCAATAACTTTTGTGGAAATAAAATTTGGTACATAAACTATTGTTACACTAAATTATATTTTCTTTGGTGTTTTCTGTACATTGTGGTGCAAATGTATAATATTAATGTATACTATAATAAATATTAAAATAAATTACAGATGACCTGTAATTTATGCATCATATTAAGTCTATTTTTAGCACTATACACATTATAGTGTTTTAATTTAAGTATCTTTACAGAATTATTTCCACATTTATTGATTAAATGTGTTTTATAAATATGCCTGTTAATTTTAACTCATTATATGACTTTCTGTTTTACAGCCTGTATTATTATTAGGCATAGGACGATAACAGTTTTCAAGGTATACTGCGATTTGGAAAAGTTGAGGTTTGAAAACCGCTAAAATTTTTTGCTATATACTGTTGCCACTTGGAGGTCACCCAACCTACTTGCGGTGTAATCCCTTCCACTGAGGTCTCTGGGCTGCAGCGATTCCAACTTGGTTTTTTAGGACAACAGTATATTCAGCAGAAAAGATATCCAAAGATGCCGTTTTTAATTGTAAAGAAATCTGTGATTCATTTGAATCGTTCTGAAATATCGCTCTAAAATATTTTCTACGTTTCTCGAAATAAAATATATTGTGTTGAAAGGGGGAAAAGTTGTTGTTTTTTACTCAGACATTTATAAAGGATATATTTTAGAGCAATAATTAAAATACCGTGAAACTGTGATATTTTGTCCAAGATTATCATACCGTCAGAATCTTTTACCGGCCCATGCCTAATTATTATATCAGTAAATAGAGTTGTTCAGTTTTACTGATATTAGAGTCAAACAGACTTATGTACTGCAGACTTTACAGACACCAAAGGTCTTCTATAGCCTTGAGCAAAAACATTGTGATTATATTCTTTACAGCAAACCACAGCTGGCAGCTTTTTATTTGACATAGCGGGATTTTGTCAGTTAAAGTGGGATTTAGTGAATTTATAGACTATAGTGAAACTCATTGTATATTAAATCTGCTAGGCTCAATGTAGGCTTCCTGTTGTGCATTTAACCTAATGCTATTAAATTATTATATCTCATGCTCATGCATTTGTGGTCATTGTAAAAGTAAATGTAGAATAGCAAATAAATTGCCAATGATTTTTTTTATAAGATGGACGAAGGATCCCATTTTTACAAACTGAACGTGAGCAACACCACCTGTCACCAGAACGGCATCATGACCCCAACATGCATGCGTGCTCTCAGTTGTAAACAATACAAAGCAATTGCACAGTGAAAGTGCAGATCTCTGTTTAAATAGGGAGGTAAATCCCATGGCTTTGGGTTTTCATAGGAGGTTTGACAGATAAATCTGTTGAACTCCAGGACTGGTGGAGTATGAAGCATGACGGCTGCCAACAGAGAGGCCATCTGTGATATCGTCATTGCCATAAACCACGTCTCTGCGATGGCGAAAACTAATACAGTTTGCTATTCTGTCATCCTACAGAGACATATTATTACATATAACTCACATTTAGGGCTGTGCAATGTGAAGATATAAAGAGTAAGGAACAAATAAAAAGTCTATCAATTCATATTGTGCTCTATCATTTATTTCGGGATTTTACAAAAGACATAGTTTATGGTAATACTTTTTTCTAATTTATATAAGTGCAATATTACACACCATTGCAGGAATGCAGGCAGAAACATGAACAACAGCATCCTGAGAATGTTGCAGTCTTGAAAGTATGATTTGTACATTTTGAATTTTATTTAGCAATATTTTTATGTTGGACATGTATACATTAGTTTTTGCATAGTGTTTTATGTTTAATCAATATTTATTTTATTTTGCTAATAAAAATTTTTGCTTCTTTTAATCAAACATTTGCCCTGAAGTTATAAAAAAGTGAGAAATATGAACAAGTATGAATGAGTCGATTTTAATATCCATTTTGAAATGTAAAAAGAGAAATAGTGGTCAGTAATATGTAACAAGAGCAATATCACAGCCGTAGCAGTGCGATATGGCTGTATATCGGCACTGGTGGGAGTAGTGCGTTGGTGTGATATTATGTTTATACAACAGTTCATTGGCATAATCATGTATAGAAAAATAAAATCAAACACAGAGAGTCTAACAATCCTTTTGTATGAGAAACTATTTTCTTCCGCCATTTAATCACATCTGCAGCTGACATCAGAACAGCAGAAACCGTTGCTCATTCACAAACATCACTTAAGATCTAGTATTTGAATGATTGTCTAGTAGGGTAATATCTAAAGTGATGACAAAACAGGTGATTATGTTGACATTTTAAGATTATACAGCTGAACAGCAAGAAATGCCATCAGTCTACAGAGATTTTCCAGTATTTCTTTGTTTTAGTTGGGAGATCACAATAATTATCTCCCAAAAAGTCAAAGTAGCACAAACACTACCAGATTACTGTTGTGTTTGCAATAAGGAAAAACACTAAGCACATGCAGACATTTCTTCTTTCTTTCTTTTTACTAGACTAGTCTGCAGTAACGAAAACAGGGAGAGGGATCTGGCTCTAGACCAGGTGCAGATGCAATAGGGTATATGCGGAAGTATGCTAAACAGGGCTTTACGCTAACACCCGCCAAATGTGGGTTGATTTCAGCTTTGGCAGGTTAGACAGCCGCTCCCACTAGTCACTTTGGCAGGTTGGAAATCATTTTTACATTGTAGTTTTCTTAATGCAGGGTTCGGCAATAAGGATGGCCCAATATGCATGCAAATGTGATCTTAGAATCGAGAAGCAGCATGACTGAAAACAATAGCTGTTCGCGCGTGACGAAGCAGGTGATGTGATGTTAAAAGCATGCACGCTCCCGTTTACTTGCGCTTTTTTTCCGTTCACTTGCGATCGGTTCTCTTTGGAAAAGACTAGACAAAAAACGATGCTCGTGTACCCAGTTCTTCTGCTTTTAAGAGCTCAAGATTGAAAAATATATATATTTGTAAGCAACAGCAGCAGTCACTGCTTTCGTTTTATTTTGCTCAGGCACGTGATCATCCTTTCATTATCACTCGTGGTATGTTTTTACCTCCTTTCTTTTGCATACAGTTATTTTTGTTAATAGTTTAATTATCATCCTTTAAACACAAAACAAAACTTTCCATCCGGAGCTCCTTCACGGGACTCCACACTTGTAAAAAATCGCTCCATCAGGCTCGCACCATTCACGCGGCTGTCGGTCCCGCCCAGACTCGTCAGCGATACCAAGCCGACTAATCACAGAGCTTGCGCTACGCGTCGTTGCGACATGTAGTTACATTTTTTGAGAGGTGCAAGTCAGCGACGGCCACGGCGAAGAGCTATGTGTCAGGCCGTAGCATATGCCGACGTTTGACGCAGAAGTATAAATCAGCCTTTAGATTGTACAAGAAGCAGTGCATTCATTTAAAACTTTCCCTGCCATGTCTTACCCAAGTATATTCAATGGAGCTTCTGCGCTAGCCCTTATAAAATGAAAAAAAAAAAGTCACATTAACTGTTCACCGGAAGTTTATCAGTATGTGAAGAAACACTAGCTCTGCATACACCCTATTGAGCTGCATGCAATGCTTTTGAATGGGCTTGCCTAACCCCACCCCTAACCCTACCCGTCACAGTGACGTCACTAGCTCCATTGAGTGCATTGTGTCTGACATTGCATCTCTGAGAGATGCAATCTAAGCTTGCATCATAAAGACTGCTTCTAGATACTATTGAAAAAAGGAGACTCATTAGAAACAAACAGATGGCAAACACAAAATGCATACATTCCTGATATGTGATTCCCATCTCAAACTCAACATACCACAATATTACTATGGTATAAATACAGCACTACAATATACAAAAATCATTTACCTGTTTGATATTTGATCGTCTGTAATTAGAAATTATGCTGTTTTTTTCCTCTAAGGGCTTATTATGTGGTCTCCGTCGCCATCTTGTGGATGGACAACGTCAACCGTCTTTGTTCTGCTCAGTGACAGGCTAATTGCCAATTGTCTCGGCAATTAGCCGAGATTGTCTAATTGTCTCTAAGAAATGATAAATATATTTAAAATAGGCACTATCCTTGTAAATAAACTGCAGTGTTGCAATCTAAACAACAACATTCTCATCTAAAATGCCTCAAAAGTGCATTATGTTGTCCAACAGCTGCAATATTTGTATTATTACTATTAACTAGGGCTGTGAAATTAATCGCAATCGCAAAAAAATTGCAACTTAAGCACACGCAATTTCTAAATCGCAAAAGGCTGCAATTTTTATCTATTAATTTATTTAGAATTTTATTGAGAATATGTTCTTGTGCGCATGATATTAATATGTTTACCAATCAGAGCTGACGTAGCGCACCAGGCAAATATACCTATTATGTTAACCAGCTCACTCTGCGCATGACGAAGTTGAGTGGGAAAACCGAATAGGTGAGCAGGAGGAAAGAGCATAAAATATAGATGCAGGTCAAAATAAAAAATGATTTGGTGCCAAGGAGAAATTTAACGAGTACTTTGGATTCAGGATAGAGAATTTATCACAGAGCAATGCAATTTTTAAGACTTGTGAAATGATTATTCCAAAAAAAAGGAGCAATACTACAAATCTGATCCAACACTTAAAACAGTGTCATAAAAAACTGCATGATCAATGCATCTCGACAAGGTCCATCGAAACAAACAAAAGCACACATCAAAGCCAGCCCAAACAGACTAAACTAGTGTCCATTGTTCAAGCATTTGCAAGCGCCGTGCCTTATGGGAAAGGGTCAAAACGGCACAAAGAAATTACTGACTTAATAGTTTTGTTATGCACTTCTTGTGCACTGAATGCATTTAGAATGTATGTAGCTTGTTTGAAAAAGCAAAAACAGTTGCCAAAATCGCAAATAAAAATCGCAATCGCAATATTCGTTTGTAAAATCGCAATATGATTATTTTGTTAATATTGCAGAGCCCTACTATTAACTGATTGAATACACAGAAATGATACTATATTTATATAGAATATATATTTTTAAGAATATAATATTTTTGTAGGATATAAGTTGACATATCAAGATATGAGATTGTTGTTGTCATATCTCCTAGACACGTTGAAGATTTTAAAACTTATAGTTTACACCAGTTTCAGGCAGCTTATAGTTTTAAAATATTTTGCTATTATTTGCATCCCATACATTGCTTGATTTCCCCACACATATTGGGGGATATACTCCTCCCAAACCTCCTAATGTTTGTGTGTGTGTCATTCAGGCAGTTCAGCAGCATCTAGACAATGAGCAGTGAGTGGGTGGAGCCATGAGCCATAGGGAGGAGCCAGAGGAGGCAGGCCTCAGAGGACCTCCCCCTCATCGCAGCAAGCAGCCCAATGGGACTCCTTTAGAGGGGGGCCGTCCCAGATGGAGGCCATGCCAGCTGCACAATCCCGATGCAGAAAGCCAAGGCCAGCACCATCATCACTATCATCACCAAGCCCACCAGCATGCGTCTGGATCTAGTCGAGCTCCACCGCGTCATCGTAGGCGGCATGTTCCTGGTCAAGCACAACGCAGGCGGCCCGAGAGTGGAGATTCAGAAGCTAGAGCTGGCCAGCAACCCAAACCGGGGGCGTCAAAACACCATCGAAGTGGAGAGAGACTCTATCAGCACAGATACAGACAACAGCACAAAGATGAAGAACAACATGTCAAAACTCCCCCAAAAGAGCAAGCTTCAGAGCCATTGTTATCTCCAGATGATTCTTCTCAAGACTTGCTGACCCCTTCTCCTCAGGATGAACCAGTCACTGACGAACTGGATGAGAGCAGTCCAGATTTGTCCCATTCATCTGATACACAGATTAATCGTGATCCAGAACAAGAACAGGCAGAGTCTTCAGTGGATCAGCCGGAGGAGAATGTCCACCGTGAAGAATTCAAGAATCCATGTGAAGAGGAATTAGTAAAAGTGAACGAAGTTGAGGACTTATCCACACAGATTCCTGAGGAAGATTATGTCCCACCTAAGATTGCTTCAAAAAGTCGACCTGAAAGTAAAAGAACTAGTCCTCTACGAGTAGATGTCCCACCATTTGCCACATCTCCTCACCAGATTATCAACAAACCTTTTTTTCAGTCTCCACGAAGCTTCCCTGAGAGTCTTCGAAGGTACAATTCTGATCCGAAGTCATACCCTACCTTTTTCAACAATAATTATGCTTGTACAAGAAATGATAAAGAGTTTGATAGTCCTAGATCCCACGATGAAGGTGACCTCTCAGACTCTGAAGCCTATACAGATTCTTACCCAGAGTCTCACCCTAAAGACACAGAAACAGACCTTAACCCAGCCTTTGAAGAACCTCAAGCATATGAGATGAACTACAGCATGTCAATGGATGAATGCGATGACCAGCAGGATCTAGAGGAAGAGCCTAATCCACATAGTGCAGTGGGCTCCAGACTCCACCACTACGATGAGCAATCAGGAGATGAAGCTGAAAGTTTCAGCAGAAGCAGAGCCCATCTCAGGGAGACATCAAGCTCAACTAGCCTTCCATTGGAAGTTCATCCCCAAGATGACGAGACATCAGAAATGACTCAAAATTCAACTGACTTGCAGGAAGAAGTTGAGGACGTACCTGAAAAGCAAGATCAAATAACTGAGTCTTGCAGAGCTACGGGCGACGCTGTGTCTTTGGCCATCAGGGATATTAAGGAAGCCATCGAGGAGGTGAAGACCAAGACTGTGCGTTCACCCTACATGCCTGACAAGATCACTGAGCCGGTGTGGGTGATGAGACAAGACGTGAGCCCTGTTGAGGAGAGCCATCCTCAGATTCACTCATACCCACAATCTCCATGCCAGATATTGCAGTCTTCTCCACAGTATGCGGTGAGTGAGCATCAGTTGGATCTTTTCTTTTATTACGTTTGTTGCAAAAACATGAAATGTAAATGTGCATTGAAAGATATTGGACAATTCTAATGTTAGCCTGATAGCATCGAAAGCCAGCATCCCACCCTCTAAATGCTATCCAAAGCCAGACCTGCTGAATGCATGAGCATGCACTAGACCAGTGTTTCTCAATCAAGTTCCTGGTGGACGGCCAACACTGCATGTTTTAGATTTCTCCTTTGGCTGTCACAACCATTACAGGTCTTTCAGTTTTTGCTAATGAGCTGATGATCTGAATCAGGTGTGTTTGGTTAAGGACACATGGAAAATGTGCAGTGCTGCAGTGCTTTGAGAAACACTGTACTAGACATCACCTAACATTTACCAGAGAGAAAACTTTATAGTACAGTTAGTAACTGCAATACCAAGATTTTAAAATAGGGTAGGGTGTTGATGTTTGCCTGCCATTCACTGTCTGAACTGCAATAGTGAACGGGTGATGTCGTTATCCTTTCTGCATAAACAGGGTGCACAGAGATCTGCAATTGCATATTTTAAAAGCCAGGTAGGACTTACTATAGTAATGTTTTAATAAAACGTTTTGATTGGACGAACTTTTCTTAGTCCTACACCTTTCACAAAATATTCAAATGCGTATTTGGACCACTTAATTTAATGATTGCGATAAGGATGTAAATCCAGAAATACTTTAAAGAAATACAAATGACAAACTACAATTGACAGGAAATTTTAAGCAAATCATTTCCAGTTGTGGAAATATCATTTAAATTATATTTGGAATTAAATTTGTGTTAACAGCTAGAAATACATTTTCTCAGATGTAGTTGCCATAAAAAAAATTTGTGTAGTCATGGAATTCTATTGATCAACACAAAGTAGACAGCGGGATAATGACCATAAAATATTTGCTTTTTGGTATAATTTTATGTTTACATCCACTTTGAGATTATTCTTTGTAAATTGATAAAAATGTTATTAATTATAATGTAATAGGCATTCTGCTGTAAACTAGAAAGAAATAGCTTGTCTTCAGAAAGGAGTAGTTAGGAGAGACCAGATCTTTGAACAAACCATTTCAAATACTGTAAGAATAGAGCTGATAAGTGTTTTTTGACTGTTGTGATGGATGTGAACATACATCCTTAACAAAGATAGCAACATTTCAAATAGCACAAAAGCCACATTGAATGGGTGTGATGAAAAGATGTGCTTCTATTTGTTTTGTACAGGCTCCAATTCAAGATGCTGAACCTCCTTTAGGAGCAGAATCCTCTGGAGTGCTTCATCAGGACCAGGATCAGGAGCTCTGTCCTAATGTGCCAAGTGAAGAAGTCAGTGTTCATATATGACTTGCAGTCAACTTAATTAGTCCTCTTTATTTCCTACACTTTTACTGTTATTGTAACAATACTGTGCTTTTTTCCCACAGCAAAGGAAAAGTTTGGCCTCTTTTCCTACATATGTGGATGGTGAGTTTAATTAAGTCAAATAAAACTCAAAATAATGTCTAAGAATGGCCGATGAGTACATCAGGGTTATTTTTAAAACTAGTGCATTTTAGTCTACGCTTTTAAGGATAGTAATGTGTTACTTTGTCATCTGGGCTGGGATTGCTTTTTTGAAATGGGGATGAGCCGGTATAAGTTTCTGATGGTATGATAACCTTGGATAAAAATATCACGGTTTCACGGTATTGTGATTACTGCTCTAAAATAAATTCTTTTTAAATTGTGTGGGTAAAAAAAACTTTCTCCCCATTGAACAAAATACATTGATAATATTTTAGACCAATAAAAATGTGTTAAATAATTAAAATAAATAGAGTTCTGCTCTCTTCATTACTTTCAAAAATCTTATAAAACCTTAAAAACCCTTAGGAAGGGTATAGCAGAAAAAAGGCCCTTTTACAGAAAAAGTGAATTCGATAAAAACATTTAGTGAATTTCCTACCATAAATATATCAGATTGTCATTTTTGATTAGTAGTGTGCCTCGCTAAGAGCTTAATTTGGACAACATTAAAACAACATATGTTTTTCTTAGTGTTTCGATTTTTTTGAACCCTCAGATTCCAGATTTTCAAATAGTTGCATTTGGATGATGATCAGATCATGCATAAATCTCAATTTTCTAAAAACGTATCCTTCTAAATGGTTTTGTGGTCCAGGGTAGCATTTAAGCTATAACAACTGTAAACATCATGTTTACTTATTGTACTTTAGTACATTCTGCTGATTTCTCTCAACATTTAAAAAAAAAGTAATTCTAAAAGTAATGAGTTACCTTACTAGTTACTTAAAAAAGTAATCTGATTACATAATTCAAGTTACTTGTTATCACATTTCCCTCAACACTGCTTTATAATTACACTAAATTAAAAAAAAAGAATTCTACATAAAATGCAGTCATAGTTAATGGCCGTTTGCACAGAACATCAGATCAAAAGAATTAAAACTTTTACACGCAACTTCACTCTTCAAAAGCCCCTTTCACACATACAGACTTTTTCCGGAAAATTACTGACAATTTTCTGGAAAGAGATCACGTGAACAGCCCCTTTTTGAAAATACCGGTAAATTTGTTCCAGCAATTTTCTGAAAAGAAAAGTTGTAACATTACCGGTAATTTGCCAGAATGCTGCTCTGTGTGAACTCAGAAGGAAGATTGCCGGAAAAAGCACGTTCACGTTTAGAACTTGCTGACGTGGACATCTACCTCCGCTAATCAGACGCATTTACATACGTGCTGTTTGTAATAATAAACACCTTTAAATACTTCTCCAGACAGGTTTAGCTGCTGCTTGATAGTCAGATTATGTTTCTATGTTCCTTCTTAATGCCAACTGTGAAAAAAAAAAAAAGATCAACAAAATGCTTAGGTAAACTCACAGCGTTTATCATGAGTTTAGCTGCGTGACGCGCGTACATGTGAAGGAGCGATACTGTTAGTCAGTTTTCAGTTGTCTACTCTACAACACCAAGAGTCTTTCTTTTAAAAAAAAATCTCAAAAGCTGCAGCACAAACTCAAATGTACATTTTGGTATGGGAAAGTGTTTTTCCAAATCTTTTCATCGATGTTGTTCACAATATACATTCTTTAGTCCGTCTCTTGGATAAAAACAGCTACATGAATGCTAAAGTTTTAAATTAAAGTGAAACCGTCAAGAAAAAGGCAGACCCCCTTCATGTTTAATATGAGCATGGCTGTTAGAGCTCATTTTCGGTTAATGATGTCAGAATTGATTTTTTTTTTTCGGAAGAAATCTGTAATGTTCTTGCATGTGTGAACAGCAAATATTTGTAAATATAAGTAAAGTTGTTCTGGAAATTTTCAAGACAGTCGACACTGCAGCCCACAGCTTGATGACGTAGTTTACCTGGTCCACTATGTAGTTAAGGATCGCTTACACCTCCCCCTACCCTAAACCCAACAATCACAGTAGCGTGTGTGCCAGATTTCTGCGGCGCTGTAATAAATTTCCGAAAAAAGCGTGGGAGCTGTCTGTAATTGGTGTATTTTTGGACGGGAGGGGGCGCTCTAGCAATATCGCTCCCGACTCCTGAGCGAGCAAGCATGCGTATGTATGTGTGTGAATGGAAATTTTAATGCTGCATTTAGCTTGTTTGTTGCTGTGTGTGTGCGTGTGCGTTTGTGTGTGCGCGAATGAGAGGTGGGTGTGTGTGTGTGAATGAGAGAGAAAGCGTATTTGTGTGTGTGTGTGTGTGAATGAGAGAGAGAGAGTGTGATTTCTATGTGTGTGTGTCACTTACTTGGTGTGTGTGTGTGTGTTTATACAGACAGCTTGTTATAGGCTGTCTGGACTCTGTATAGCTGGGCGGTTTTCGTTTTTGTTCTCCCCCGCTCAGTAGCGGGAACGGGCGCGGCAGGTAGAAAACAGGGCAGCAGGACAACAAATTCTGAATATAAGCTGAAAGGTCAGGTTCGGTCTAAAACCTGGCGGGAGCGGGATTCAAAATTTTGTTCCGCGCAAATCTCTAGTCTACACCTCCCCCTATCCTAAACCCAACCGTCAGAGTAGCATGGGCACTATCTTAGTGGGCTGTATAAGGTACACGACAAAGTTCCTTAAACCTCCCTCTACCTTAAACCCAATTATCACAGTAGCGTGGGCGCTGCCTTAGTGGGCGATACAAGGTCCACTACGTAGTTGATGATCGCCTACACCTCCCCCTACCCTAAACCCAACCGTCACCCAATCGTCATGGGGGCTATCGTAGTGGGCTGCATAAGGTCCGCTATGTAGATTGCCTACCTCATCAAGCTGTGGACTGCAGCGAGGACATCTTGAATTTTTCGCATATTTACCGGTATCACTGTGTGAAAGAGAGCTAATGTCTGTTTCAAAGCAGTGGACCAATCAGAAAAACACAGAGGCGTGGCAAGCATTGCCAAATTTAGTTTACAGTAGCAAGTTGGTTAGACAAATCTATTATTTGACTGCACACATGCTTTTTAAAACTGCAATCTTGCAAAAAATGCAAAAAAGTTTGATGCGTTCTGGGGCAATGACACCAGTTTAGTACTTCTGGTCTGGCTGTTTCCGCAGTTCCTGGCCCTTGTGATCCTGAGGATTTGATCGACGGCATCATATTTGCTGCAAACTATCTGGGTTCCACCCAACTGCTGTCAGAGAGAACGCCCACAAAGAGCGCCCGCATGCAGCAAGCCCAGGAGGCCATGAGCCGTGTCCGGGTGAGCAACGCACCAACATATGCAGAGCTGGAGTTTCCTCTAGTGCACCAATTATCCCATGCTCTTGTCTCTTCTCATTATGAGCGTGCCCAAACATGCACTTACCCACTAATATACTGATTCATCTGAGGTCGTACGAGGTTAGGGACCAAAAATATGTCACGAACGTTTCTGGATATCCAGCATCTGTGTTAACAAACAAATGTGAGTGGCAGTCTGCTGAATCGGAGTGTCAGTTTGAGTCTCTGGGGCCACTGATGTCATTCTGATCAGAGCTGAAAGGTTGATAGTGTTTCCCACAATACCCACCACAACACCCCACCCACCTCTCCCCCTTCAGCCAAATTATCCTGTTTTATTTCAGTTGGGTGTATTCATCGTCTTTAAACCAATCACGCTGTGCTTGAGCCACCCCCAATTTTCCCTTTCTGTTTGTGGGCTTCATTTGATCGTTCTCTTTTATTTGTCTCTTGTTGAGCAGACAGCGCAGGCACAGGCTAAAATCAGAAACAAGGTATGCTATCTGTTCCTGTAGACATGCAGGGCTTTAATAGCAGTGGTATTTCGTTTTTCTTTGATATTGTGTTGTTTGAGAGTCTTACATGTATGATTGGATGGATCTAGAGAGTGGTGTATTTGGCATTCTAGGATATAATGTTGTGTTTTAACAGTTTTTTTCTTCTCTGGTGTTTTTAGCAGGGCACTGAGAGTGGGCCGCCGTCTTGCACAGAAGTGGACCTCTTCATTTCAACACAGAGGATCAAAGTGCTCAGCGCTTACACACAGGTGCACGACACACTTTTATGCCAGTCTCACTTTAAATTATCTTTTTAAAGCTGCTTTGAGATGTTGTTTGCTTTTAGTGTGGAGTTTGCTTTTAGGGGTGTCAAAATTAATTGTTTCTTCGGTGCACCGCGATGCAGACGCGGACAATTCGGTATCGATTTAGTAATAACCATAACCGGTTATTATGTAGTGACGTCATTTATCTCCTATGCACTCTGTCGCGAGGGAGGTGAGCACCGTTATTTACAACACTCAGCCAACTCAGGGCCGGTCCGTGGCATAGGCACCATTGGCAAATGCTTAGGGCGCTGTATATCCAGTGGGGCGCCAGAAATGAGCGCGCTTCAGTTGGTTTTGTTTTCGATTTTCCTGACACACATTCAGTTATAGACGGCAATAACTCAAAAAACGCTTACCCTAAAAAGATCTAAAGTGTGTTTCCTACAGAAAGACAAAGCTGGTTATGTTTCACAGCTGTCTTTCTTTTTTTCGCTCGACATTACGAGCACTGCTCCGTTTAAGCCCTCGCAGTCTGCGTTTACTTTGGCCGGCAGAGCTCGCGCTGAGAGGAGCTCTCTGTAAGGGACCGTCCGAAAAGTGCTTATTTTTTTCGTTTTTTTTGTTTTTCTGCTCCGCGCAGCGCGAGTTCTCCCTGTTGCAAGGGCTTAAGTGTGTGTGTTTGTGTGTGTGTGTGTGTGTGTGTGTGTGTTTGTTTGTTTGATGCTGTCTATTTTTGTGAATGTGTTTGAATGAGAGACAGTGTGTTGCTGTGTGTCTGTGTGTTTATACAGACAGCTTGTTATAGCCTCCCCCCTAAAATATAACACTATATATGGAAAGCATTGTCAATGCACCGTGATGCACCGAGATATCAAATTGAACCGAATCGAAGGCATGATAATCGTAACCGAACCGAACCGTGAGACCAGTATAGGTTCACACCTCTATTATGCATGTATAAAACCTCTCGCAAAATGCTCTGAAAACTGCTCAGATATTTGATTAAATTTCTGGTTATATATATGAGCAATATCACACGAGTAGCAATGCGATATACAGCCATATCGCACTGCTACAAGTGTGATATTGCGTTTATACAACAGATTGACAGCATAATTTTGTATATAAAAACAAAATCAAACTTGGAGATTCTCAAAACCCTTTTGTATGAGGAACTACTTTCTTCCGCGTTGGATTCAAATCATAAGCTGACAGTTAAACAGTTGAGCAAGCATCTTTTAAACTTTAGATCTGTAGTGTCTGCTTTTTGCTGGCTGTATATGGGCGGAGTAATACACAAAGGGTAAAGAGGCTGTACGGGTGCTGATATTACTTAAATACATCACGACTATCAGCCAATCAGATTCGAGAACCATACAGAACTGTTGTATAAATATACATATATATATATATATATTTACATACACTCACCGGCTACTTTATTAAGTATACCTGTACAACTGCTCGTTAACACAAATTCCTAATCAGCCAATCACATGGCAGCAACTTAGTGCATTCAGGCTTGTAGGCGTGGTCAAGATGATCTGCTGATGCAAGATGATTTAAGTGACTCTGAGCGTGTCATAGTTGTTGGTGCCAGTAGGGCTGGTCTGAGTATTTCAGAAACTGCTGATCTACTGGGATTTCACGCACAACCATCTCTAGGGTTTACAGAGAATGGTCAGAAAGAGAGAAAACATCCAGTGAGTGGCAGTTCTGTGCAGTGTTGCCATCTTTATCGCTAGATTTAGCGACTTTTCAGACCCCTATAACAACAAATTTTCAAAAAAGCAACTAGCGACAAATCAAGCGCTTTTTTTTGTGCTACTGGAGATTTTTATAGACTGTTATTTGTCCATACTGTACCGTCCTTACGCTTCTCAACGAGCTGCGGGTGATGCAGCCAGCGCCTCCCCCTCCTCAGAGCACTCACAGGCAGCCCAGTCCTACAGTAGTCTCTCCCACCTGTAGCCTGACAGCAGAACACTCCTCTGTGGACTGACAGCAAATGATTTAGCACTGGCAGTGTAAAGGTATTTCCCTCGTACAGTCAAACTGATCTGCTTCTCCTTTATTTTAATAATTTAATTTGACTGCTTATTCTTTCCTTCTTCACAATCACAGATATTTTAAGTAAGAGTTTTGGAACTTGTCTGAGTTTATTACATCTGAGTGATTAGCCTACTGCAAATTCACTACACATCTATAATGATATACTGTATTCAAGCAGCTATCAGTTTTGTTAAATTGACATGCTTACATAAAGCGTAGTGCAAAAAAAATATGTTCATAGGTCCATAAACAAACAGAAATGGTAGAACGTGATGACGTCAGTAATATACAAATTGATATATGACATAATCTAGCGACTTTTAGTGACTTTAAGTGGTTTGCGCTAATAGAAAGGCAACAGTAACTCAAATAACCACTGGTTACAACTGAGGTATGCAGAAGAGCATCTCTAAACACACAAAACGTCCTACTTTGAGGTGGATGGGCTAAAGCAGCAGAAGACCACACCGGGTGCCACTCCTGTCAGCTAATAACAGGAAATCGAGGCTACAATTCGCACAGGCTCACCAAAATTGGACAGTAGAAGAAATGATAGAAATGTTGCCTGGTCTGAAAAGTCTTGATTTCCGCTGCGACATTCAGATGGTAGGGTCAGAATTTGGTGTCAATAAAAGATGGAGTCATCATACCTTGTATCAACAGTTCAGGCTGATGGTGGTGGTGGTGGTATAATGGTGTCGGGGGTATTTTCTTGGCACACATTGGGGCCATTAGTACCAATATGGACCAAAATCCGTGAGGAATATTTCCAGTACTTTGTTGAATCTATGTCATGAAGGATTAATGCAGTTCTGAATGCAAAAGGGTTTCCATCTTTTCCATCCAATTGGTTTCCATACCAATTGTCTTTGTAACTTTATCTGTGTCAAATACTCTAATATAACCATTGAGTTTAGTTAATTAGAATAGTTTAAATTACTATCAAAGAATTGTTATGTTACCAGCATTGTATAAAACTGTATACTTGAACTCATTAGCAGGGCTGCGATTATATTTCAAAAAAGTTGTTTATTTGTCTAAAAATGTTGCTTATTTCTCTAGTTCACCCAAAAAGAGCATTCTGTCACTGTTTACTCACCTTTCACTTGTTCCACATCTGTTTAAGATTTTATCTTGTGTTGAACACAAAATAAGATATGCTGAATAATGTTGGGGTGACACTACGGCTTGTTTGCATGTTCTTCCCGTGACTTCGATAGCATTTTTTTTCCTACTGTGGATGTCAATAAGAGCTGGTTTCCAACATTCTTATGAATATTTAGTTTTGTGTTCAACAGAAGAAAGTTGTTGAGTGAACTATTCCTTTCAAATTGTAAATCATAAATAGTTAAAAGAAAAAAAATGTTTCTTCCATATAATGTTAAATATTTAACTTTAACATTAGTCTTCCAGAAACTTCACACTGAACACAAACTGAAAAGAACTCTGAATTTAGTCAAAGTAAAAATACACTAAAAATACATTTTGTATACACAGTGATCTATAGTGTAACTACATTTCTTCTAAGACAAGATAAACTAAAATTTATTTAGATGTTTATATTGCATTCAATTAAAAATGTCAAAATTATTCAATGAATTTATAATTCTGTTATATAATAAAATAAAAATTATATAAAACCTGTAAAATATAATAAATAAAAATATAATATAATTTTTAAAAATCGGTTTTAGAAATATAATTTCTTTTTCACAACAAACATGTTTTCCTTTATTTCTCATTACTTTTATGCAATAATTAAGTAGTGAGTAACTAAACAATTTCAGTTGCAAAAAGTATTTATATTAATGTTCTACATGTTCATGATTTAACTAATGTAAAATGAAAAGCACTCAACCTCAGAATTAAAGTTATTAAAGGTTAATTCAATTTCGAACCGAAATTGTACAATATTTGTGAATTAACTTTTATTTATATTTATAAAAATATGAAGGAGATTTTGTAATTTAAGTTCAAAGCATTAGTTTAACCCAGAATGAAAAGGACCTCATCGTTTATTCTACATCAGGCGTGCACAAACTTGGTCCTGGAGGGTCGGTGTCCTGCAAAGTTTAGTTCCAACAATAATCAGACACATCTGGGCTAGCAAATCAAGCTCTTACCAGGCTTTCTAGAAACATCCATGCAGGTATGTTGAGGCAAGTTGGAGCTAAATTATGCAGGACACCGGCCCTCCAGTACTGAGTTTGGGCACCCTTGCTCTACATCATGTGGCTTTAAACCTTTATACCATTTTTTGTTTATTTTAAATATTTTCTGTTTATTTCTGTTTATTTTTTGTTTATTTATCTTTAGTAAAGCTGTGATCGGGCCATAAAAGTTAGGGCCCAAGCCCGACAGAATTCAGCCTGAGCCTGATAAGCTTATTTTGATTGACAGCTTTTTAAAAGCCTAAACCCGTTTACAGCCCGACATTATTCAAATGTGCACATGCACACAGCTCCTTTGCCTTTTTTCATGAATGAGTTGTTTACATGTGTTTTAACATTATTTATTCATAACAAACGTAGGCTATAGGCCACTTAGAAGTTGGAATGAAGAAATAAAAATAAGTCTTCTGTAACATCGTAACATCTCAGCATTCTAAATCAGCCTAGGTACATACACTTAGCCTATAAATTGGCCAACACACCAATAAAAATAAGTGTTTCTCAACAAATTAAATTAAAATAAATTCTAAATTATGACAGGTATTTGGCAATAAAGAAATTAAGATAAAGGCTCAGTGGGATTTTTTCGCCACTTTTTCGAACTGGCGAGTAGCCTGATTGCAGTCATAGTTCGCTCTTTTTGACTTCTCCGTCATCATTTGTTTGACATTTGTAGGGATAGATTTTAATGTTGTAACAAACGATTTGATTACTTTCTCGTGTTAATCGAAATGCATCACATGTTCATTTACCGAGCAAGCCCAAGCCTGACCCGACCCCGTTTAAAATGTTAGAAATTAAGCCCAAACCCACCCAAACCCGTTGGGTCCCGCCAGGCCCCGTCGGGCTAGGGCAAAGATCTTCAGCTCTCATTTGTAGTTCGGGTAATAAGCTACAGTAAATTTTTATTAAATGTTCCTCAAAAAAAAAACATGCTTACTGTCCTCGTTTTGGCAGGACACCATGATGGACCATCCTCTGAGGACCATCTCGTACATCGCAGACATCGGGAACATGGTTGTGCTGATGGCTCGCAGGAAGATGATCCGCTCTCAAAGCGCACAGGAAAACCTGGACACCGCCGAGACGCAACACACAAACCCAGCTCGAGACGACCGGCGCCAGTACAAGATGATCTGCCATGTCTTCGAGTCAGAAGATGTGAGTGACTCCATATCATTTCTGCAAATCTGCAAGCTCTTGGTGTGTGTTGTATTATTATGGTTCTCTCGATCCGCCAGGCTCAGCTAATCGCTCAGTCCATCGGCCAGGCCTTCAGTGTGGCGTATCAGGAGTTTCTGAGGGCCAATGGCATCGATCCAGAAGACCTGAGCCAGAGAGAGTACAGCGACCTGCTCAACACTCAGGACATGTACAACGACGACCTCATTCACTTCTCCAAGTCTGAAAACTGCAGAGATGTAAGTTCACCACTGGCTGTCCTCAAATACAACAGTACGAATATGTTCAAAGCTCACACTTAAAGGTAAGAAGGTGACTGGAACCGGCGGATGTTTAAACACTTTTAAGAGTTCACACTTAGCTGACCATTGATTATAGAACTTTTTTGGCCGTCCCGGCAGAGAGCTCTGAGCTTTTAAGATCAGCAGGGCAAGAGGGGAGTTTGAGGTCAGGCTGTTCTTTATGAACTCCCCTGACTTATTTCTGGCTAATATAGGGATGGTTAGGGAGAGATATAAACCTTACTAAAAGCTTGACTATGGCCGCATTTACACTGCACTGTTCAAGTGACTCAATTCCGATTTTTTACCTCCCATGTGGCACAGATCGGATATGGCCCATGGACGTGTAAGCAAAAAGAAATTACATGGATTCTGATTTACTCAAATCAGATTCAGGCCTCGTTCATATGTGGAAATTTATCCGATATGAATTGGCTCTGTTTCTCGTGTCTGCAGTGTAAGCAGGTAGATCGGATTTTCACCTGTCAATGCGAGTCGTCCGTCATTAAAAACCATAGCTAATGATGTCAAGTCTGACGCATTCATTTTAGAACAGACTTCAGAAGAGTCCCACACCTTATATCTCATACACGAGGACCTAAACAGCTTTTATATTGTCATATAGCACAGGTATTTAAGCATGTTAACGAGAGCGAGAGCGCAATGTCCGCCACGTAACCATTATAAACTAATATAAAACTAGTGCATACATCACGTGCATAAATCACGCTATAACATTGCCTAAAGGTTTAAAAATGCCTATATATGAAAAGAAGATACACAAATGAGAACCTTTCTGTCATAAACTATATAAGACAGCTTGTCCAAAGCTGCGAACAGATTACATACAGGAATAGAGAAAAGAGCTCTCTTTAATTATTAGCTGTTTGTCAGCACCCGCTCTTTTTTTCCAGGTCATTGCGCCTTTGCCGTGTGCTGTGTAAATGCAGACAAACGGATAAGAGTCGCTTTTAAAAGATGATGTAAGCAGGTCATCAAACAAATCGGATACAGTCACAAAATCGGAACTGACCATCAAGATCTGCAGTGTAAATGCAGCCTGTGAAGATAATTTGGTATGTTCAATTTACTTAGGTCTTGTGTATTTAGACTCTGGGAGGAACCCGGGGGAAACCCATGTGAGCACTGGGAGAACGAGCAAACTCCGCACAGAAATGTTGACTGGTTCAGTAGGGACTTTATCCAGTGACATTCTACTGTGAGGCAACAGTGCTAATCACTGGGCCACTGTGTCGTCCAATCTGGAAAGGAGGTGGAGTAGGGGTAGGAAGGGGGATTTCTTCAAGACAAAAGGTGCGTTCGACATGAAACACAGCTGCAGCCGGTGATCAACGAATTTAGAAGAGCGCAGGCAGAGCGGAGTTGAAAACGGAGCCGTCAAGCCGGACACTTCGGGGCTCAAAGTTGCTGCAGTCATGATGACCGATCACATGGCGCCATCATATTATTATTATTATTATTTTTATTTATAACAACAAAACATTTACAAATAAAACAGAATACAGTCTCTACAAACTATAGTTCATTTTTAAACAATAATTATGAATAAAATATATAACAAATGCAGGAGAGAAATAAGGGGAAATGAGAGGTTAATATAAATATAAAAATGGACAGGTCTATTAAATACAAAGCAATAAGCACAAATTCTAAGAGTTTAAACATCACTCCAATACTTCTTTTTTGAATATGCTAGAAAGGGGCTTACATTTATGTACATTTATAGATATAAATCTTTCCTATGTAAAACGCAAAACAAGGTGTTTTGATTAAATCTTAATAAATAAGATTATTTTGGATAATGAAAGCATTTTCAAAAAAAGCACTTTAATCCAAAAAGATTGAACAAAAGGTAAAATAAGTGAGCTACACTTTAAGCAGATGTTTCCCAGAAAGAGCAGGTATAAACTGCTAGACAGGAACTAAAACATATATTTATATTAAAATCATAAAACCATTTTATAATTATTTAATAAAATAGTTCTTTAACTTAATTTGTTAAGAAAGCTTTAGGGTGGCACGATCAATGATGATCGTTATTTTATTTCAAGTCTGTAAGACTTATTTGAGTTCATATTTAGGTTATTCACTAAATCGTTCGTCGAGCTGAATGCAGTAAATAGTCTGTATAAAAAAGTTGAAAAAAACAATCTATCAATTGTTTATTGTTTGCACAATCTGTGCAAACAATCCAGCCTTTATAACCAGATTATTTCACAAAAGATGATACTGCGGTAAAATATTTGTAGTTTTTTAATAAGCATGATGTGTACAAGATAGAGAGGGGATGAAAAGTGAATTGTTTGTTTTGAAACTTTTGAATCGGAAGTTGTCCAATAATAAACCTGAAATACACGTGTTTGTTGTCATGTGGTGAACTTGGCTAATCGTGTAATATCGGTGTCGTCATCAGAGCTCCTGCAGTCGCTCTTCAGATGCTGCACGGTCTGAATCAGCCGTCTGATCTCGGAGCGTTGTCGCAGTACTTTGATGCCACATGTGACAGTCCTATGGTGTCAGTGCAGCATCAATCCGGACAAGATTTCTAACCAGCATGCACCGCTTTAAGACAGATTTCGATCGATCTGCGCAGCGCTGCATGAAGTCGAACGCACCTAAAGATACTGAAGTGTAAGAACCTCTGGTTATTTAGTCAGTTAGGAATCATCTGATTGGAGAATTATGCGTTAGCTAATGCAGGACCAGCCATGAACAATTATAAGCATGTGACTGTAGGGGATCAACCTATGTTATTAGGTCGATCAGCTCATTTTAATGAATCGGATCTTGAAGATTCAAATCATTGATTAGACTCAATTGAGTCAGACTGAATCAGATTAAAAGATTCACACTTTATCTACCATTTGTCCAGCAAATAGAAGAGATCGTATCTTACCAATCTTGTTTATGTTATTTCCATGGCCAATGATAATAACATAACTCGGTATTGGGTTAGCTTTTAGCTAGGTAACAAGATCTACAGCTCGAGGCAATGACTTAGAAGCACATAAACAAGAACACAGTTCTTACAAAATGCGAACAAAGATTTATTGAGCTACACCACGATACATGAAGCTAACTACGTAATAACAAACGCAAGCACGCACACACACACACACACACAAACACACACAGAAAGGCAGTTCTGAGGAGTTGACAACCGTCTATAATTAATTCTAGAACTTCTTACTAGATCTTAAAATCACAACTGAAAAACAACAAAAGCAGAGATATTGCTTATCTTTAACTGCTTTAGATCAATCTGCACCAGATCAGCAAGAGACAACATTAGTTTGTGTTACTTGTGCCTTTTGCTGAAGTCAAGTTTTCCTCGCCGGGCTTGCCTTGGGAAAATGCGGTGCTCCTGATTGGGTGGGGACTCACTTCGATGACGATTTCCTCGCTCGTGAGTGGATGTTCTTCTGGGTTACCAAGAAGCAGACTGCTGCGGTTTCAGCTGTTTTGAAACTCAAGAGGTTTGCATGGAAAGTTTGTGGTGACCCAATCGCATGGTGGTGCAGTGGCAGGCAAGAGGGGGCAGAGAGCAACAGAGAGCGTAAGCCAGCTAATGAAAAAAGGAAAGTTTCTTTGTTGCAGTGTGTTTTTAAGTGACCTGATTTGGTCCATCTCCATGGTCTTCCGATGAGCAGTTGCCATGAAGGGCGGGGCCACGCCCCTACCATCGTAGTAAGGGTCAATCATTACCAGACTGCATGTTGATTTCACGTAGTATAATCTCATGTTAGTTTGTAATCTTACATCAAAGGTTACAAGACAAATACTGTTTGTACTAGTTTTTTATTTACACCAATGTATTGCAAATGTCACTAGCTTTCGTTTAGTACCAGACATCATACATTTCTGGCACCTACAAAAGTTTCATCTGCTATAAGGTTTAAAACAACACATTGATTAATCGGTTGGAATAAACACAGCATATGAGGAAAACTATGGCATTTTATTCACAGATACATCTGCCTTAGTTGTAACATTTCAAGAGATTGTCTTTCATTCGTATGCATTAATTCCCAGAGATCTCTTAGTCTCTACGATGTTGTACATCTGGCAGGATGGCGAGCACATGACCCATGTAGGGGAGTCATTCAAAAGAGTCTTGTGGGGGCAGTTAGCTAGATTTTCCCACTGAAATTTTTAGGTGTATAAATCATTTTAAAAATTTGGGTTATGGGTACCCAAACATCTCTGGCCAAAGTATTGGTCAAAATAGTCAAAATCAATTGGCGCTCTGTTATCCTGATGGTATAAGCCCTCAAGCCAGTTCAATGAACTTTTTGGCGCCCGATTTCCAAGCCTGATTCGACCTGGTTTTGAGTTCTGCAACATCCTTTGCAGTGAGTTTTATCATGACCCTCTCGAAATTAGTTTATAAAAAAAACATCTCTTAATTATAAAATAAACATAAAATATATGGGCACAGGGTGTCCGCGGGGTCTTAAAAAGTTTGAAAAGGTCATACATTTCAAAAACAAAATTTTAGGTCTTAAAAAGCCTTAGATTCACTGAGATTCATTTTGTCTTCAATATTTTTAAACACGTCTTAATTTTCTGTTGTTTGTATGAATCTAACCAATCGATCCAACACATCTAATCACCGTCAATACATAACTTTTAGCAAACCTCTATTTTTAATTAGTATTATAACAGTCTGTTGTGCTTACATTTAGTTTATTAAGATTTTTAACAAGTATTTTTTTAATCATATTGAAAAAAAAGTATGTATACAAATAAAGTATAGTTAAAATAATATATAATATAAATAATAATGGCGACGCAGTGGCGACGTAGGAAGTGCTGTCGCCTCACAGCAAGAAGGTCGCTGGGTTGCTAGTTTGAACCTCAATATAATATAATAATAATATTATATTATAATATAATATAATATAATAATAATAAAATAATTTATAGCTGATGCGGTAGTGCAGTAGGTAGTGCTGTCAACTAACAGCAAGAAAGTCACTGGTTCAAGCCTTGGCTGGGTCAGTTAGCATTTCTGTAAGGAGTTTGCATGTTCTCCCTGTGTTTATGTGGGTTCCCTCCAGGTGCTCTGGTTTCCCCCACAGTCCAAAGACATGAGGTACAGGTGAACTGGGTAGACTAAATTGTCCGTAGTGTATGAGTGTGAGTTAGTGTGTATGGATGGATGTTTCCCAGAGATGGGTTGCAGCTGGAAGGGCATTCGCTGCATAAAACATGTGCTGGATAAGTTGGCGCTTCATTCCGCTGTGGTGACCCTGGATTAATAAAGGGACCAAGCCGACAAGAAAATGAATGAATAATATAGTTTATTAGAATATTTGTTTTGATAAGGCAAGTAAAAATTTTTTTTTTTCATTTAGGTCAATCCTTTTAAGTGTTTAGCCTTACAAATCTACTTCCATTCTTGATGGTCTTCAAAATATTTTGATGGTCTTAAATATGACTTGGTGAAACCTGCAGAAACCCTAGGGTGGTGGAAGCCTCTTACAAATGACAACCGAAACCAAAACCAAATATAAATTGTCCCAAGGCTGGCTCTCTCTGATCTTCCACGGTTGCCACTCTTCTTTTTATCTTTCTGGAGCTCCTCTGCACAGGACTCGAGACTGTTGTGATGTACAGGTGATGCTCATTAATGGTATAGTTCACCCCAAACTGTACATTCAGTCATCATTTACTCGCCCTTCACTTGTTTTAAACCTGTTTTACTTTTTTCTTTTTTCTCTGTCCTTTCAATAACAATAAATGTGGGATTAATGTAGCTAGATTGATAGAGAGCTGTATTTTGAGTGCTGCTGTGATCCCAGGCTATATATATCCCATTATATATATATATATATATATATATATATATATATATATATATATATATATATATATATATATATATATATATATATATATGTTTATATATGTTTTTATATATATATATATATATATATATATATATATATATATATATATATATATATATATATATATATATATATATATATATATATATATATATATTAGAGCCCCTGTTTATTTTTTTACCCAATTTCTGTTCTGTTCTGGGAAGATTGTTTCAAGGCAAGGCAAGGCAAGTTTATTTATATAGCACATTTCATACACAATGGCAATTCAAAGTCCTTTACATAAACAAGAATAAAAGAAACAAGTAAAATAAAAATAAAAAAACAAGTAATAAAAATGCGTAAAAACAAAACAAAACATAAAAACAGGTAAAATGTGATATGAAAGAATGAAGAAGAAGAGAAAAACATGATAGTGCAATCTGTTGGACGCAGCACAGTGCTCATTCTGTAAAGGCACAGCACAGCACATTTCTAAGCATAATAGTTTTAAAAACCTATTTCTAATAACTGATTTATTTTATCTTTTCCATGATGACAGTAAATAATATTTCACTAGATATTTTCAAGACACTTCTATACAGCTTAAAGTGGCATTAAAAGGCTTAACTAGGTTAATTAGGGTAACCAGGCAGGTTAGGGTAATTAGTTAGGCAAGTTATTGCATAACGATGGCTTGTTCTGTAGATTATCGAAAAAAGGGACTAATAATTTTGTCCCAAAAATGGTGTTTAAAAAATTAATAACTGCTTTTATTCTAGCCTAGATAAAACAAATAAGACTTTCTCCAAAAGAAAAAATATTTTCAGACATACTGTGAAAATTTCATTGCTCTGTTGAAAATCATTTGGAAAATATTCAAAAAAGAAAAATCAAAACCAAAAGGAGGCTAATAATTCTGACTTCAAATATATATTGTATATATATATATATATATATATATATATATATATATATATATATATATATATATATATATAAATATATATATATATATATATATATATATATATATATATATATATATATATATATATATATATATATGTGTGTGTATACCTTACTTGATATATTTCAGGTGTGTATTTCTTTTAAATTTGATGATTATGATGACAACTAATGAAAACCCCAAATTCAGTATCTCAGAAAATTAGAATAATACTCAGGACCAATACAGTGGAAGTTGATTTTTAGAAATCCTGGCCAACTGAAAAGTGGCATCATTCAATACTTAATTAGGGCTCCTTTTACCTGAATTACTGCAGTAATGCGGTGTGGCATGGAGTTGATCGGTCTGTGGCACTGCTCGGGTGTTATGAGAGGCCCATTTCTCTGATAGTAGCCTCAAGTTCTTCTGCATTGCTGGGTCTGGCATATTCATCTTCCTCTTCACAACAGCCTATAGATTTTCTATGCAGCAGGAAGCATGAAGTGAGAGGGGGTTGTATGTGGAGGGGTGGACATTAGGATGATTCTAAGGACCCACACAGTTTTGGGGCCCCCAGAGTTACTATTAGGGCAGCCCAACTTCCAACTCCCCCCCACCCTATACAATGACTTGCTTTCATGACAAGTTCATTTGAAAATATACATTAGTCAGTTAAGATGTTAACATGTTGACAAAACCATCAGGTGGAATGTGGTGCAAATATAGCAATCATTTCTCTAACTTGACATAGCTAACACATTATTTTCAATATAACAAGACTATTGGCAAACATTCAGTGAATTTAGCCATAGACAGAGTGGTTTACTTCTAGAATGATCGATAACCATTGACTTCCATAGTATTTTTTCCACCGTTTTAAGGAAGTCAATGCTGACCCTCGACTGTTCTGATACCAGCATGTCCTGTGAGCGCTGCCTCTTTGTTTGTGTTAGGTGTACATCGAGAAGCAGAAGGGGGAGATTCTGGGTGTGGTGATTGTGGAGTCTGGCTGGGGCTCCATCCTGCCCACCGTCATCATCGCCAGCCTGATGCACGGTGGACCCGCAGCCAAATCCGGAAGACTCAACATCGGAGATCAAATCATGACCGTCAACGGCACCAGTTTGGTCGGACTGCCGCTCTCCACCTGCCAGAGCATCATTAAAGTATGGCTCGCTTCTTTTGCTAAATTTGACATTTTTAACTTTTAATGTTGTGGAAATCTGTTCTGGTTCTTTAGATATTATTCAGGAAACAACCAAAGTCTACAAAAGAAGTCTGAAGTCGTTCTGAGTTACTCAGGCTGAAGCGTTTATTGTCACAATGTAATGTAATGTAATGTGTATTTACATAGCGCATTTATTGTGTTTAGCGCTTTACAATCATGAGGGCGGGTCTCTCCACACCACCACTAGTGTGTAGCATCCACTTGGATAATGCGAAGGCTGCCAGCTATTGGTGGAGTGGAGAGACAGTGATAGAGCCAATTCTGTGGTAGGGGATGATTGGGAGGCCATGATCGTGAGGGCCGATAGAGGGACTTTGGCCAGGGCACCGGGGTTACACCCCTGCTCTTTCACGAGAAGTGCCATGGGATTTTTAATGACCACAGAGAGTCGGGACCTCGGTTTAACGTCTCATCCGAAAGACGGAGTCTTAGTGTCCCCTTCACTTTTACTGGGGCATTAGGACTCATGCAGACCACAGGTTGAGCGCCCCCTGCTGGCCTCACTAACACCACTTCCAACAGCAACCTAGTGTTCCCTAGTGGTCTCCCATCCAGGTACTGACCAGACTCAGCCCTGCTTAACTTCAGTGAGTAAACGGTCTTGGGCTGCAGGGTGACATGGCCGTGGCACAAGCGCAGTTTGCAACAACAGGGGTAATCTGATCAAATGTCCCACTGAGCAGCCCCTTTCATACAGTTTTTATACATACTGTCTTCCTCCTTTAGGGTTGATAACAAATCATATCTCACCAATATCTACAGTTTGATCATTAGTCTCAATTTCTGTGTCCCAGCTGTATCCTGCTCCCCAGACCAGGCTGACGTATCCCCTAAGTTTAGTTTTTAATTGTTATTTAGCCCAAGGATAACCTTACCATGTCATCTATAGATAAGTCCCTTGTATGTTATGGATAATAGCCCCTCTATAGTCTTTCTCTATGATCTCTGGGATGATACGAGTGCTCTGGTGTGGGTGCCCCCTTGAAGACAGCAGGGGATGTAATGACCTTATAACCATCTCGCTTAGGCATATTGTATCTCATAGCCAATTCTCCTAATAGAAGCGGATATTATGAGGTAGTAAAAGTCAGGTAAAACATCACTTACATAGATAATACTGAGATATGCATCTGAACGATTACACTTCCAATAGAATAAAGTTATCAGTAAGACAGATTAGTCTGAGCAGCATCAGAGCAGCATCAGTAAGACAAATATAGTCTGTGCAGCACCATTTGACATTGGAGCACCATATAACATTCATATATTCAGTCACAAACACATATTTACCATATTGTTACACATATACTGATATATATTGTTACACATATAATATTGTTAAATTTCACAACATTAACAGCATCTGCCATAATAATAATAATTAATAATTTATTTAGCGCTTTTCTGGGCACATAGGCAAGAATATCCTCATCCACCACCAGTGCACACGGCAACAGCCATTTTGCACCAGACCACACACCACACACCAGCTGACTGATGGAGTGGAGATAAAGCCAATAATTAACAACCACAGAGACCTCAGTGTAACATCTCATCCTAAAGACAGCGCTCATTGAGCAGTATAGAGTCCCCATTACTGTACTGGGGCATTAAGACCCACACAGACCGCAGGTTGGGCGCCCCCTGCTGGCCTCACTAACTCCACTTCCGGCAACAACCTAGCTTCCCATGTGGTCTCCCATCCAGGTACTGACCAGGCGCAGCCCTGCTTAGCTTGAGTGGGCGACCATGTGAGAGTAGCAGAGAGCTAGCTGCTGGCAGTAACATAAAACGTATGTTAGAGTAATTGGCAGTTCATTCAGCTGTGGCGACCCCAGATAAATTAGTTACTGAAGTGTACTATAGCATATCATATAAATAAACAAACGTTTCTTAAAAGAGTATGTTAAATTTCTGTTATTATATCTTTGATATCTTTACTCAACCTAATGTCGTTCAAATCCACAGAGACCTTCATTCTTCATCAAAAATAAATTGACATATTTTTGATGAAATCCAGGAGCTCTCTTATCCTCCATAGACAGTGATAATCTTGAGACATTCAAAGTACAGAAATGGAACCAAAAACATTGTCAAAACATTCAATGTGACTTCAGGGGTTTAACTGTAATAAAACAACGCTCTGGAAACATTTGGATGTCACAAAAAAAAAATGCAATATTTAGACATTTTTGGTTTATTTTCTGGACTTTGAAGGCTTCGAGACTGTTGCTGTCTAGAGAGGATGAGAGAGTTCTTGGATTGTATCTAAAATAACATCATTTGTGTTCTGAAAATGAAGAAAAGTCTCAGGGGTATGCAGGCCCGGATTAAGAACTCAGGGGCCCCTGGGCACATTGTCTTGTAAGGCCCCCTACCTGGCCGCACCCCTATAGTTGAATTAAAAAAATAAGAATAATATAATAATTTTTAAATAAAATGAATCTATAATTTGTTGCCCACATATTTAAATAAATGATATAGTACATATGTATTTATAGTCTACAAAGATTTAACTTATTTTTCAAAGCATTGAATAAAAATACTAATAAAACTATATATATATATATATATATATATATATATATATATATATATAATTTTCTTTCTTCTTTTTTAAGGGTATTTTAATGTATTGCTTTTACAAACGTATAAAGCATATTTTTGCCATGGCATATAACGCAAAATGCTTCTCCAATCCAGTTCTATGAATCTGAGTTCTATGAATCTGAGTCTTTCATAATACAAACACTGATTTACTGTCAAAAGTTGAGGCTGAGCGCCTTACAAGGTGCACCACTGCGGCTATGATGTTACACAGCTCTTTACTCTTCCTGTGTCTATCAATCAGGCATCGATGGGCGTAAACCCTGAATAGCTTATTCCAACTACATGCGCTATTTGCAATTAGCCTAAAAAGACACTCCGAAATTGTCTTTTTTTCTCCCCCCTCGCAGGGGCCCCTAGTGCGCACGGGCCCCTGGGCCTGTGCCCATAAGGCCCATTGGTTAATCCGGCCCTGGGGGTATAGAAAAAAAAACATGAGTAATTAAAGGGAATCTTAATTTTTGGGTGAACTAAGCCTTTATCGAACGTGTTTGAATGATGAACACTTACTGTATCCAAAGTTGGAAGTGAGGAAAATGTGTGATTTATTGTGGAAACAACACAATGTGGAAACAACACATGTGGAAATCAGGTGAACGTTGTTTGTTCTATATATGTATATAACCGTTACACCCCAAATAAGGCAGTACAGGATTATAAGGCCCCCCCCCCTTTTAATATATATATATATATTTTTTTATATTTTCCAAATGATGTTTAACAGGACAAGAAGATTTTCACAGCATGTCTAATAATATTTTTCTTATGGAAAAAGTCTTATTTGTTAAAAATAAAAGCAGTTTTAATTTTTTTAACACCCTTTTAAGGACAAAATTATTAGCCTTTTTAGTCTTGTTTCTTTCCGACTGTCTACAGAACAAACTATTATGTATAGAAATATGTTGAAAGAAATCTCTGTTAAACAGCAATTGGGGAAAAAAATAAACAGTGTCTTATAATTTAGGGGGGCTAATAATTCTGACTTCAACTGTATGTAAGTGTATTTCATTCATTCATTTATTTTCTTGTCGGCTTAGTCCCTTTATTAATCCAGGGTCGCCACAGCGGAATGAAGCGCCAACTTATCCAGCAAGTTTTTACGCAGTGGATGCCCTTCCAGCCGCAACCCATCTCTGGGAAACATCCATACACACATTTACACACTACTGACAATTTAGCCTACCCAATTCACCTGTACCACATGTCTGTGGGGGAAACCGGAGCAAACCCACGTGAACGCAGGGAGAACATGCAAACTCCACACAGAAACGCCAACTGAGGCGAGGCTCGAACCAGCGACCTTCTTGCCGTGAGGCAACAGCACTACCTACTGCACCACTGCTTCGCCCTAACGGTATTTCAATTTATTCAAAAAATAAAAGATATGCAGCATCTCATTTTCAAGCGCTCCCATAAAAACATGACAAAAGCAAAACAAAACACAACTAAAGAAAAAAAATAACACAATTACAACACAGAAGCTCTTCCAAGCCACAATTAATATTTTTATTTTGACAATAAAATTTAAATACGTTGTTTTTATAAGCACAACCAACAACTTTAAATGATTCATTCAGTATTTTTCTCCTGCGGTGCTTCATGAGATTGTAGCTCTTTCTCCTTAATGCTGTTCAAGTTTTTGTTTAATTGAGATACATTTCTTTTTTTTATTTCATTTATATCCTAAGGAGATCAAGTTAAAAAAAGATGGAGCATATATATTTATGAATATATGTATTCTACAAGCGAAACGACTTTTTTCTTTAAATTGGAAGTATATGTGCACCAAATCCCCCACAGTCCAAACACATGCGGTACAGGTGAATTGGGTAGGCTAAATTGTTCGTAGTGTGTGAGTGTGTGTGTGAATGTGTGTGTGGATGTTTCCTAGAGATGGGTTGCAGCTGGAAGGGCATCCGCTGGGTAAAAACTTGCTGGATAAGTTGGTGGTTCATTCCGCTGTGGCGACCCCAGATTAATGAAGGGACTAAGCCGACAAGAAAATGAATGAACTAATGTGCACCCAATATAGCCTGTTGGCTGAAAGAGATTGTAACAAACATGTCAATGGAAGAAATAACATATATGATAAGAAATAAATACATCAGTTTTGATAGAGTTTGGGGATTGTTTATGCTGTTTTTAAAAGGTGGTGGATTTTTTAATGTTTTACTTGACGATTAGTGACAGAGGTGATATTGTACTTTGATGTAAAATACTGAGAAGCCTTTTGTTTTGTTTGTGTAATTGTTTGTTTGTTGGTTTATGTTATATCTGACACATAAAAATGTGTATGTACATGTTAATATATAATAAAAAGGTATTGGGGAAAAAATAGATACATTTCTTTGCTTCAAGTCAAAGTTTGTAATAGTTTGATTCACCGTATAGTCAGCTTAATTAATGTATTGTAAAACTTTACCAGATGTTTTAATAATCACTTTGAGTAAAATAAACAACATTAAAACAAACACTGCAAAAATGAAAGAACAAGGGTGAAAGATATTGCAATGTGCATAAATGTACTGCACTTATCAACAGGAAACGCAGGCCTCACACCAAAATGATCTATCGTTCATCTTTTCTGGATTCAGGGTCTCAAGTCTCAATCCAGGATCAAGATGAACATCGTCAGGTGTCCTCCTGTGACCATGGTGCTCATCCGCAGACCAGACCTTCGCTATCAGCTGGGCTTCAGTGTACAGAATGGCATTGTAGGTATTGACACATCAGACGTGTGTTGCCTGCTTCTGTGAGGTTTATGAGTTTTGTTGTCAGATCTGCAGCCTCATGCGAGGGGGGATTGCGGAGAGAGGAGGCGTTCGTGTCGGTCATCGGATCATCGAGATCAATGGTCAGAGTGTCGTGGCCACACCACACGAGAAGATCGTCCACATCCTGTCAAACGCTGTCGGAGAGGTAATCAATGTAGTAATGTAGGTTGTGATGAGTGAACTCGCATTACATATATTGGTGAATCATTTTTTTTTGCAGACGCTTAGCCTGAAATCATAATAGACAAGTTTTTTATGTGATTGGCCATTTCGTAAAAGGGGAGGAGCTACTCAATGTGTCTTGCCCTGTCGTCATGTTTCAGTTAAAATTGGGTCACACAAAGTTCGTTTTAGTAAATGAAAACAAAGACTAAAACTACACTGCGTGACAGAAGTCTTGTCGTCAATCCCAGTTATAAGAGCAACAAATAATAACTTGACTTCAAGTTTATCATTTGGTAAAGTGGCAGAAGGTAGAATTTTCCCATTAATCGACTGCATCCCAATCATCACAAATACTGCAGAAGACTTATTGGAACCAGTATAAGATTCTCATAGAAATCAGTCAAGTTTGCTGAAGGAAAAATCATGGTTTGGGGTTACATTCGGCAATAGGGATAAGGCAGCAATAAGGCAACATCAACAGCCTGACGTATAAAGACGTTTGTGCTGCCCATTACATTACAAACCACAGGAGAGGGCAAATTCTTCAGCAGGATAGCGCTCCTCATACTTCAGCCTCCACATTAAATTTCTAAAAGGAATGAATGTTAGTGTGTTCCAGGATTGGCCAGCCCAGTCACCAGAAATAAACATTATTGAGTAAGTCTGGTGACTGGGCTGGCCAATCCTGGCTAAAGGTCACATGTGGCTGGAATGGTTTTTAAAGGAGGAGGTGAAGAGAGTGAGGAGTGGAACAAGTGACCAGATCACAAATGTAATCTGGAGCTAAGCCATGTACTGCTTTGTAGGTTAAAAACAGAGCCTTAAAATCAATGTGTGACTGAACAGGGATCTTTTCCTCATTTCCAAAAAAGGAAACTAGGCATGTTTTACTTACCTTTCTAAAAGTACAAATTTAAAAACTAAATAGAAACGTGTTCACAAAATAAAAACTAAACTAAAACCAACTGAACCCTTAAGGAAAGAAGCTAAAACTGAATTGTACAGCATATTTAAAAAGCAGTATTGAAATAAAAACTAATGTAAAAATGCGAAACTGCAATAACCTTGAGTCACACATTGAACAAAGCTGGGAACCTTTAAAGACCATGCTAACACTTTAGTTTTTACTTTAAACACAATCAAACCTGTTCAGTGTTGTTGACGTTGTGGACAAGCAAAGTACACTGCTGGGTAGGGCTGCACGATTCTGGCAAAAAAAAATAAATAAATCACTATTTATTTTGCTTAAAATCAAGATCATGATTCTTGCTCACAATTCTGTAAATTTAAAATAAAGGATAACATGATTAGCCTATTATTATTGTTAATTCTCAAACATATGGTAAACAACAATAATAGCAGGCCTATGTGTAGCTCTACTGTTGCTTAAAATGCACATTTTTGTATTATAGTGGACTTGAACAGACTTTCAAAATGTCCTGTTTGTTAATTCACAGTAAAATTGTGACATCAGAACACAACTATTCTTAATTATAAAATTGAATTATTATGTTTGAGACATGTGCTTGTCATCTGCCATTGACAACGTTATTAGACCAGTATATTTCCATTATATATAAGTTAGGGTTGTTATACTGACACAGTAAACATTTATTTTCATGCACAACTCTTTGTGTTCGCTATGAAAGAAAAAACATGATTGTCGTAAACATAACTCTAAAATGCCATATGATCATGTAAATGATGTGCGCAGAGGTTTCACTTGCACTTCCTACTGGATCTCATGGCTGCTGTCACTGTGAAAAAAAAAACACACACATGCAAATCAAACCTCCTCAAACGATCGCTCTGTGCTACAAACTGAACGTTATTTACAACTTCATTACCTGTTATTCACAGCATATGCAGGTTGTGTTCACTAAAGTAAGCGTCATTTGCGTGCACACGCGCGTTCTCGGCAGTATATAAACAGTGCGATTTCAGCTCATGTGCGATTTCGCGACCATGAAAACATCATTACATGAAGACAGAAATGACCTTTTGGGTGAATTATACTTTATAAATGCTGTATGTGACACTTTTAACACCATTTGAAGGTGTCAATGTTGCTGTGAAGACTTCTGCAGCCGCCTTTTGTTCTCTCCTGACCTTGAAAATATAATTGGCTGAATCGTAGAAAAGGATCGCGTGTAGGGTCGAATCGAGATCGTGATCTTTTTTTTTCGATTAATGGTGCAGGCCTACTGCTGGGTTCCCCAGAATTCCTACATGTTGTGCCCACAAACATCAATTAAGTTTGAGATTGTTTTTATAAAATTTAAGAGAACTGAACATAAAACAATCAAGTTGTCCCCCCCAAACAAAAATCTGAATTGTGTTGATTCAACTCATTTAAAAAATTGTACAGCAAAAACAATTCAAAGGGCAAATGTGAGCTGATAAAGAAATCATTTAGCCAGGAAAACAGTTCTGTGCTTATGATAAAATCATGCACAATAAACACATACACTGAACAAAAGTGTTGCGCACAGAACTCTTGGAAACAATTTATTTGTGTTGAATTTAATAATGTTCAACTTAATTTGTTTGTTTAAATTCAACACAAATAAATTGTTTACAACTACTTAAAGTACAAAAATGTAGTAAATCCAAGGAATCATCTCTGATTAATTTTTGTCAGTGTACAGCTGATGTCAAAATTATTCGCCCTCCTGTGAGTTTATTTTCTTTTTCAAATATTTCCCGAATTATGTTTAATGGAGCAAGGAAATTTTCATACAAGACAATAAGAGTGGGTCGCTTGGTGATTTCCAAAAATCTCATATATGTTAATAAACTATTAAAATGATCATATTTTATCCATAACCTACAGAATAGTATTTAATAGTTACATCAAAAACAACAACATGCAAATAAAAAAATCATCAACCTTTCCACTTTTTTCCATTGGATTGTGACTCTGTTTTATTCTTAATAACATAGCAATAGGATTAGTTTCAGCGCATTGATTTTACGGCACAATGTTAAACTTTGACACTTTTGTGGCACTCAAGTACATTAAAAATAAAGGCCACAACTGAACATAGAGATATCTCCAAGTGGAGGTGTCCAAAACTAAACAAAGAATAGTCTTGTGCTGTAAACATCGTGCTCACCAGCCTCATTAGGTGAGGTTAATATTAAATTGAATGAACAATGACTTTACAAATTATATGGTTGTTAGACTGTAACACTTTTTTGTGTTGTCAATATGCGTGCATTTATATAGTCACTATTTGTGTGCGAGTCGTTGTGTGCAATGTTTGTATGCTTGTAACCACCTCCGAGGATAGTATTGATATTTTAGAAAAGTTTGGGAAACACTGGTCTATAGAACAAAACATAAACCATAACATGCCTAATTAACCTATTTAAGTCTTTAAATGTCACTTTAAGCTAAATACTAGTATCTTGAAAAATATCTAGCCAAATATGTGGTCATCATAGCATGGATAAAATAAATCGGTTATTAGAGATGAGTTATTAAAACTATTATGTTTAGAAATGTGTTGAAAAAAAATCTTCTCTCCGATAAACAGATATTGAGGAAAATATACAGAGGGCTAATTATTCTGACTTCAACTGTATATGACCTTGATGTTGGCATATTGCTAAGAAAGCATGTAAAAACTAATGTAGAGCTAGATATAGAATGTGAATACATCAATGATGCGAGTACTTTTTTGTGTTTAGATCCATATGAAGACGATGCCGGCCGCCATGTACCGTCTGCTCACGGCCCAGGAACAGCCTGTCTACATCTGAACCGTCTACCTGATCCAGAGTTCTTATTATTTATAGAGATATTAATATAACTGTTTACAGATTTATTTAACTGGATGTACGTATTTATTATTCCATTACTAGTGCATAAAGCAAAAACCATTCCAGCCACATGTGACCTGCCTTAATCTCTATGGGTCTGCGATGATCTCATCATTTCACCGGCATCAGTTCAACGCGTTCAGACGTACCAAAGAGACACGAATGATGACATGGACCTACATTACAAGAGATCAACGGCATTAACATTAGTGTAACCAATAACATGTGCATCTGCTGTCATAATTCAAAGTAAAGGAATCAATGAATTAAATATTTCTGTCGTTGTTTTTTTCTGTTGAATAATCCAGGGGCATAGTGGACATTTTAAAAGTGGGGGGGCAGCTGTACGAGATCCAACAGTTTACGTTCATATCATTTTTAATCTCCCTGTTTCTAAATGGACACCCCTGGGTTCTACCAAAGTCTATTGAATACACAAGACTTGCCACTCGTATCTATTTGAATGGGGAAAAGTGTAAGGGTCAATATGGTGAATAAAGCCCCACCTACTAGTACAGGAGCCAATCATTGATCGATACATGGCGAATAAAGCCCGCCTTCTAGTACAGAGCCACTCACCGATTGCTACAGACTGACCATACTCTGACCAGACGTGAGTTTCTGCAGATTTTGTGTGATTTGGCCATTTAGAAATGAAACTAAAGACACAGTTGTTATTTAATTTTATTGGTGATTCCTAATATGAAATTCAATCCTAAGCTTGGCAATCAGTTTTGGAGAATTTGATGTTTCCCCATTCAGACAGAATGCCCGAGTATACTGCCAGAGCTTTTCAAAAACGGTCGGTGAGTGAAATGACTTTACTTGTCTTAACCCTTTAACTGCCACACCAAGAAAAACACAATAGGACATTTTTGGATTGCATTTCTTAACTCCTAATGTCGCTAGTTAACACAACCAATGCATTTTTTTTCAACAAATCCCAAAATTCCTGAAATAGCAGGCTCTACCAAATAGTTGAGATGTCGGTTTATGGTAAAAGTACCAGAATGAATAGATATTCTCTAAAAATCAGAAAATATGAAGTGTGACCAATTAAATTAAAAACAATAAATCAAAGTAAAACATTTTTGAATACTAAATCATGGCCATAAGCCATAAAATATTTTAGATTCTCATTAAACAGTAATATACACGTTTTTTTTTTAACAATAAAATCAAAATCAAGTGAATTAGTGAAACATGATTTTGTTTTGTTGAATTTTTTTTTTGTTTACCAGCAATGCTGTGTAGTGGGAAACATTATTAAAAACAGTCATTCAAACAATATAAAACACTGAAAAACTTTTCAGCTTTATCTTTTAGTGCAAAAGCACAAGTTCTTCCAGAAGATGGAACTCCTGATTATTGTGGTATCAACTAATCAATCAAACTTCAAAAACAAAAGTGTGTGTGTGTGTGTGAGAGAGAGTGAATAATGTGTGTAAGAGAGTGTGAGAAACAGTGTGATTGTACCGGAGTGTGCACTTGCGTGTGTGTAAGAGAGAGAGAGAGAGTGTATGAGTATAGGTGAGTGTGTATAACCCCAACGGTCCTATGCCACCCAACCCGCTCTGAGCTGGTAGTGAATCAGCGACCTTCCGAATGGGAGTCAATTGCTCTAACAAGGTGGTTAAAGACCTGGGCCTCTAGCATCTGTCGCTAGAGCACCTTTAGTGGTCAGAGGAGTGAGATTTACCTGCACAGCACCTACTGGTTGGCCTCCATTACACTCACCCCCATAAACCTCGGGCACATCCGGGTCATGGCACCAATGTAACCCCAACGGTCCTACGCCACCCAACCCGCTCTGAGCTGGTATCGAACCAGCGACCTTCCGCATGGGAGTTGGTTGCTCTAACAAGGAGGCTAAAGACCATAGCCCAGGGATGAGCAAACTTGGTCCTGGAGGGCCGGTGACCTGCACAGTTTAGTTCCAACACTAATCAAACACACCTGAACAAGCTGATCAGTGTCTTCAAGATCACTGGCCCTCCAGGACTGAGCTTGCCCACCCCTGCCATAGCCTCTAGCATCTGTCGCTAAAGCACCTTTAGAGGTCAGGAGTGAGATTTACCTGCACAGCACTTACTAGCTGGCCTCCGTTACATATGTGTATGTGTGTGTGTGCCCATGCATATGTATAGGAACATGTGTATTACACCAATATTACGAGGAGATGGTGAGTTATGTGAACATTAGGTATGACATTCAATCATACTAAATATTTTTTATTTTCAGAAAGTAAAACTACACATAATTTCCAGTAAGGGTTGGATTTAAAGATAGGGTTTGGGGTTAGAGCAATCGAAAATACAGTTTGTACAGTATAAAAACAACTGGAACCTATGTAATGTCCCCACAATTCACAAAACTGTGTGTGTGTGTGTGTGTGTGTGTGTGTGAGAGAGAGAGAGAGAGAGAGAGAGAGAAAGAAAGAGAGAGAAATGTGTGTGAGAGTGTATGAATGTGTGATAGTATTACAAACACACTAAATATTTTTCATGGCACCAAGCAACATAACTTTGTAAAGTTGGGGCTTTTAGAGTATAATATGTAAAAAAAAAATAGGCTTACCTTGCAAATTTTCACCAAAAACAGTTCATCAGGAGTGATTTCCTTGTTTTTGACTTCAATGTTAGAAGCAATGTTGTGACGAGTGCTGTTGATTTGAGTTAGTAACAACTAGTGGATTATTTTGGCACAACATACTTCAACCAAGCGGTAGAGATGGCTCAATCAGGTTTAGTTAAGTTAGGTACTCCTCTCAGTAAGATATGTTCAGGCAAAATATGGTCAACCCTTTGGTCGAGCAGGCAGTTAAAAGGTTAAAGGAACTTTGGTTCTACCAAACAATAATAACACTGGCAATCACAACATCAGACAAATATTAAAATTCCAGTTTATTTATTGTCCTTTAAAATTGAAAAATCCCCAAAATCTATGTTTTATAAGTGATTACAGCCCAAAGCACTGATCATAGACACAATCCTGAAGAGTGAACATTACACATTAGTCCTCAGCAACAGAAAAACTGATCTGTCGTTTATCATAAATCAGTTTTCACCATAATACAGCAGCAAACATGAAAGCATCTGCTAGACTGATAGACAGTATTTGATCAATGTCATTAAGGCACTCCAGCTAATTTAACCCACTTCAATTTAATGCATGGTGAATTTGAGTGAATGAGAAAAGTGGCGAACACTTTAAAATAATGGTTTATTAGTTATTGTATTTACTAACATGAATAAACAATTAGTGATACATTTATTATGTTATTTATTATTTATCTTTGTTAATTATAAGTTAAATAACATTAGTTCATATTATCTCACTTTTCATTACCTAACATTAACAAGCAAAACTTTGGATGGTAAAAATACATTAGGTAATGTTTAACTATGATTAATAATTGCTTTAAAAGATTATTCATGCGTAGTTATGTTAGTAAACACAATAACTAACTTACTATCATTCTAAAGTGTTACCGGAAAGTGTAACGTTCACTCCATCTAGATCATCCGTCAGAAACACAAACATGGCATTGTGGGTGAAATACTAAAAAAATATATAGTTGAAAGAAAAACACAACGAGCAGACATGAAATATACACTTGAGATTTCATAGAAAAACAATGTAGGTATAAAACGATTCTGTGTTTGTATATGGCATGTTTATACTGCATTTCCCATCAGCCCCAGCTGTGGTTCCAGTTCCTCTGACTCACCTTATAAAGCATGCAGATGGAGCATTTCTGAGTGTGTGTTGTATCCTCTGCAGGTCTAGTATGTGCGAGTGTGTGTGTTAGAGCTCTGTGTCATTGTATTTCTGTGTGCTGTAATATCCTCTCCGGGTCTGGTCGGCCAGCTGGCGGCGATACTCCTCTTCATCATCATCATCGTGCCGGTAGTGTGAGCCTCTCTCTGAATACATTGCTTTGGAGGAGCTCTGGGACTCGGAGTTTGAGCTGGAGCTGAACACAGGAAAAACAACAACAACAACAACACATCAACTGTGTTAGTCAATAAAATAAAATGAATGAACCCTTGTGTGCTGTTGGGGATGTTTTCACCCACTCTGGTGTGATTTTGAGTCTTTATTTGGCCATAACTTTCAGTAAATGGAATGATTTTTGGTGACAAATCATATTTTGACACATATTTGGGGAAAATACTTTGAAACTGTAAAAAAACACATGTTGGGCAAATTAACTACCCTTTTGTTATGTTGGGGGCTGTTTTTGCCCCATTGACTTCCATTATAATGACATTTTAATTGCAAAGCTAAGACACCATATAATCATGTTTTTTTAATTGTTGCTGGTTTTCCCTGTTAGGAAGAGGTAAAATCCTAAATTTTTACTGGTCATCAGTTGCAGTGCAAAAAAGCTTAATTCCACCATCTATATGGACTGTAGTGTGTGTGTGAGAGAGACATTTGAGCACTCATTGCACTTAAATCAAAATAAGCAGCTCAGCTCTCAGAACATAGTAAACATAGTAAGTGTATTTATGCACACCCACTATAATCTGCTGTTTTACTCCATAGAACTCCATACAAAAGCTAGAAATAGAAACATATCTTAAGGATTAAGGGTGACAACTGATGATCAGCAATAAAAAAATGACACATTTTACCACATTTAACACATTTATTCTTTCCAAGAGGAAAAATCAGCTACAAATCAACAATGCATGATTATACAGTATGCTGTCATGGCTTTGCAATAAAATATATTGCAAAAAATATATCTCACTATAATGGAAGTTAACAGGGCAAAAAAGCCACAAACATAATCAAAGGGTCGCCAATCTAAACAGTGCACAAGGGTTAAAACAGTGAGACGGAGGAAGAAACTTCTCAATTACAGATGTAACCCTGGAACCATAAAGAAGGGAACGGAGACATTATGTGGTAGTGACAAAATAGGGATTCCGCTTAGGTGAACAATCACTCTGAGTTGGAAGAAAATAGCACAATGAAAA
Source organism: Danio rerio (assembly GCF_052040795.2). Lineage (NCBI taxonomy): Eukaryota > Metazoa > Chordata > Actinopteri > Cypriniformes > Danionidae > Danio > Danio rerio. The sequence goes on from NC_141030.1 coordinate 17,758,791, forward strand.
AAACGAGGCCACTTCTGTACATACTCTACAAATATTTCAGCAGCTTGTCTGCAGTTACTCAGGTGGTTGAAGAAGCTCACCTGGGAAACGTAATTTTCAAGAAAGCATGATCTTGTTTTTGTTAATTCCCAAATCTCTGCTAGTTTCAACCTAAAATTATATTGCTATCCCTGGGGAGTTTGCATCTACTTCTTTGGCCATTAATGCAACATCAGTAGCAGTGCAAAGGTTGTATGCATCAACCTGAGAACAATTGCTATCGTGTATGTCTGTCAGCAATCATCCAGGATGGACCAGTGATCTCATCCACAGCACATGGACGAAATAACATTGATAAAGGTTAGAAACAATCCCGTTGACTTCTCTTTTAAGAGTAGAGCACTGTTTGATTGGGCTCCTAAACAGAATTCCCATTTTAATTACAATAAAAAATAAGAAATAAAAAAATCACAGTAGAACCGAAACGCACACTTACCCAATTGGTTGTGGTCTGTTCTGGTTTGGTTTTGGCTTGTTAGGAACTGCATAAATATCTGGATGTTTCTGAGAGATTTCCAGCTGTCAACAAACAACAAAATATGAATTAAATGAATTTTAGGTCATATTACGTAAACACAGGCCATATCACTCACACACACACACACTCACACACACACACACACACTCACACTCACACTCACACACACACACACACACACACACACACACACACACACAAAGAGCCTATAAAAAAGTATTCAACCCTTGGAGGAGAAAATACACACAAGACTTTTAAAATTTGTTTAAATGTAGAAAATTTATTATTTTGTGCAAAACAAACATTTATTTAAATAATGTTGTTCACACAAATTTGTAGTTTTACATTAAAGTAAGCATTTTTAAATAGTATGTGTGTTTAAGTGGGTAAAAAAAAATACAATATGTATTCTTTCTAATTCTGAAAGTCACTTTTCCTAACACCATATTTTATTCTGCCTTAAATCTTATGTCAATTGGCGCCAGAGAGTCTGGAGCCAAAGGTCGCTGTGCATGACACCAGGGTTACCCCGAGATGCTTATTGCACGCTGGAGGCTCATTACCACTGTTTAACCTATATTGCCGATGGGGAAACGGAGCAAATTCCCCCTCTCAGCTCCTTGCTGCAAACCCAATCACATTCCTAAGCCCACTCCAGATCCGAAGAAAAGAACAATTAGAACTCAAAAACTCACCCCAAATGATATGTAATGTGTGTTGGCAATCTAAAGACTCTGCCCTATGGTGAAAGTAGTTAAAACAGTAAATGCATGCTTTTATAAAGTCCTTTTTGAGCCTTATACAGTATAGAAATGTCTAGAAGCTAGCTAATGTGTGTTTAGAATTTAGTGTTTAGTATCATTACGTTTCTTCTGCTATTTTACAACACATGATGCTGAGTGCATGATAATAACTTGTACGGTTTACATTATTTAAAGCTCATAAGTAAGGTCAATCTGTGTGTTGAGGGAAGTCCCTCATTATGCATATTAGCGGTACAGAGGCAAAGAAAATCTCCCGCTCAAACTTTGCCACAAAACCATAGGTCAGTCAGTAGAAGATGGGTGTGACGACCCACAGTTAAAACCAAACTACGCCCACATCTCTGCGCAGAAGGTCCAAAAGAAACTCTCCAAGAGGTGCCCCCGTTTGAGGGGGCAAACCGCATTGCTGTACCCGCATGACTCGCTTGAGTCTGCGCTTTTCTTATGTTTCCAGCAAAGTCACTCAGTTGTAAAGTTTGCGCATAGCATACTTTCCAACTTGTAGCGCAAGTTCCACGCCTCAAAAAGGACATCAAAGGACTCCATCCTCCAGCGCATCGGAAAACTCGCCAAAGAGAAAGACTGAAAAATCCCACTAAATCCAGGTATTTAGATATGCTGTGTGCCCCTGATAAAAAGGTGTTTTTAAATCTTGGTGATCCTTAATAGTGTGTGGAACTGAGGTAGATTTGCCATTCTTTTATCTAAACTTTTAATTTCCTCGCTTTTTTTCCACGTTTGTTCTATGTTTGATGTTACGTTTGTGCGTTTGTTTGTTATATGCCAGACTAGTCAATAAATCCCATTATAATCAAATGGATTGTTTTTGCTTGCCTCACAGAAAAAGGTCACTTAAACGATCAATTTTTGCTAAAAGCTGTTATTAAGTTAATCAAACTTATAAACTATTAATCTACTTCACAAGGAGTAGTTAAAATTCCCTTTTCTAAATAAATAGATCATTACAGAGTACTGTTTGTTTTAAGCATTGCTTGTATTTTGCAGTCTTTCTAAAAAACTGTAACAGCGTCCATGGCTTTATTGTGTTTTTATCCTCAATGTTTTTATTTCAAAATGTATGGGTTACTAATATTTTTGTACAGTTTGTTTAAAATCTGTCAAATAAAAATTTGATTCAATTCAATCTAAATAAATGTAATGTTTTTACATTATTTAAAGAGTCACAAAATGCCAAAACACATATTTTGAGATGTTGACAAACTTACATGTGTCCCACACTGCTAAAACCACTATTAGGATGCATAGATTTCACCAAAAAGTGAAAATTGGTTGTTTTTGCTTTATTTCGAGCAAATGTGCTCTTCCAGTTTGAAAATACATTTTGAAGCAACATCACAGCGATTAGATTCTTGTGTGGCTTTAAAGATAATTTGTACATAATATTTGAATTGCACAGTTCAGAATTTTTTAAAGGGTTTTAAAAAAATGTCCTAAAATATAATGTTATTCAAAATATATAGATATGTTATTTTAGTGATCTAGGGCTAAACTATGATATTTCTTGTCAGTATTGATGCGTTTAACTCAACCAGACATGAATCAGTGTGTGCAATTAGTGTATGCAAGACAAACCCGAGCTTGTTCGGCCTCCTGCAGCTCCAGCATACGTTTGGCTCTGGCCAGGTGGTCCATCTGCTCGAAGGCCTTCACCTTTCCCCTGAAGGTGCGGTTGGCAGGGTCATCTGCTGGGTCATTAGAGGGTGTGTCGTCCACCGACCTCGTATTGAAACTGGGTTTCTGGGCGACGGGCGGAGGAAGAGGTTTGTTGCTGATGGGCGCATCACTGCTGATGGTGCTGCTGGAGCGCGAGTCAAAACTCCTGGAGTCTGCAGGACGGGAAGCAGAGCGCACCTGCAGGAACACCGCAGCTCTTAGTCACTGGGGCTTAAGCTTAAAGTTTATTGCACACTGAATCTAAAGTTTTCATCCATATTTTCAAGTGTTAAAAAATAAATTCGACCTCATGTTTTGTTAGTCATATTGAAACACTGTGTCCAAAACTTTCATCCATGTGAGGCGTTTTGACAGTTCACAGCCACCTCACAAGCGAAAAGCTGAATACAGAATGCCGTCACTTGAGCTACAGACAACTTTATGACAAACACAGAGCAGAATATAAAGACAGGATGTGGCGAACAGTTGAGAACCCCAATATGCTAGTTTCAGTGACTGGCGCACCTCTGCCCTGCTGCTGTTTGGTGTGTGTGTGTCTATACATTTAATATATGGCTCAAAGTCATTATAATACAAAGCATGGTTTGCTTTCGATTCGTTGCTTCAACACATCATTAGCCGCATTTCCACTATTGGGCCAGTGCGAGCCAGGGCTTTTAGCGGGCCGGGCCTGGCCAATCGCCCGGGAGGTTGAGTTTGAGAAACCATTTAAACCATTGAAACCATTGAAACCATTAAAATAAAGACAACCGAAACAAACAAATGACTCGTTACTGTACAGCAGTACATTATATGTCTATAAGCACAGACCTGTGTATTACCATTCATTACATTTGTTTACTCACCGACCGACTGTTGGCATTGTACATCGAGTGCTCTCGCCACTAACGGTGGGACCCAGCACAGTGAGCGCACATATCCATATTATAAAACCACAGAAATTCTCCGTTATAACTAGGTATGAAATGTATTTTATAATATCCTTGTTTTGATAGACGTTGCGTTAAGTGTTTCAGCACATAAGAGCAAGTAGCCTAAAAATATATAGCCATATTTGTTGCGCTCAGCAGCTATTCACTAAAGCTCTACATTTAAAGTTTCATTTATAAATTAGACCACGTCATATAAAAACATAAACACTTGTTTGAGGACATAGAACACATTTTGTATTTGCAGTTTTCCCCGATGCGTTTAAAGCGGCGTTGCGCAAAAATGCCCTGTTTGCACTATTTCTTTAATATCATCATATCCAAATACTTTATAAATAATATTTCAAACCTTCTCCAGTGTTTATTGTTTTTAGAAAATATCTAAAAGCTTTTTTTCAGATAAGCCTTTGTAAAATGAAAGTTATATGGCTTTAAAACGAACAGTTTGATTTATGTAGGCCTGTTGTATATAGGCTACCTACATAGCCTACACCTTCTAGCTAGCTTTTGTTTATTTTATATTAGTTTATTTATTTAATGCGATTTTATTATATTCAATAATTGTAATTCTTTAAATTATATTTCAATACAGCTTATAGGCTATTTTATGAAGATATGGCACTATGTTGTTTAAAGGCTATGAAATTGGGCACGTAATATGTTATGTTTTATGTCTTTCTGTTGTATTCATGTTGTGTATTATTATCTCCAAAATAAAAATAAAATAAAAAAGAAGCGCAGCATCAACAGAGCTGTAAAAGGAGCGCACTTTTTCTCGGTCTCACACACACATACAGGCAATTAAACGTGCACAAACACACCTTTTAAACTTGACAATAACTCTCGAAAACCTTTACGGTCTGCTGTGTCTTTAATATGGTGTAAAGATTATTATGTGTTATTGAAACATCAGGACGCAGCAATGTCACTATAAATTAAAACTACTATTTTATGCAACACCCTTACATTTAAAAGGGAAACATAAGAATGATCATACGCAAAAAGACCCCATATGGCTAGATGTTTTCTTTCCCTTATTTATTTATTTATTTATTTGGCGCATGTACTCATGTGCGATCGGAAAACTGTGCCCGCCTCTCTTTTCACTCCACGCCGAAGCCCCAGCTGGCCCTCTTTGGCCCAAGGTATTCGGCTGGCCGAAAAAGGCTGGCTCCTGGCCCCAAAAAAGCCCCGATTTGGCCCGATTAGGCCCCGGAAGTGACAGTGGAAACGCGACCGGCCTTGGCTCGCTCGCTTTAGGCGCGATAATGGAAACACGACTAATGTGGCCGCTCTCTATTAAAATGTATACAGTTACCGGTCTCTGTTTAGGATTTGTTTACAAACGTGAATGTGTGAAGTATCAAAATTCCACCGATTTCCTGAAATAAACTTTGCATTTCGGAATAATCCAGTGCAGCTCTTGGATAATGGGCTGACCTCTCCTTCCTCTCTATGCAGAATTAGATGAGCATAATATGTAGCCTATTCCTTTCTCTTTCTACTTTGGAGAAGAGAGAGGAGAACAAAGCGTCACTGCTTAAACTGACTCAAAAACGTTTTGCAGTTTTTTCGTTATTGATTAATTAATAAGGTTTGTTTACGTGACAAATGTTTTGTATATGAATACGAAAAAACACATGAAAATTTTGGTCTTCAGTGTGCTAACACCTTAATACTGGGGTAAAGGAATACTTAGATTCATTAGTAACTGACCTTTGGGGGTTCTGGGACAAATGACGGAGGAGGACTGGGGTCACGCTGGACGTCTCTGCCCGATGGTTTCTTTGAGCGCTCGTGGGGAACAGGCATGTGCCTCTGGGTGGGGAAAAAACAACCATAAATAAAGCATTTATTCACTTTATTCATTCGAAAATATGAGAAGCAGACTTTAGTTATAAAAAAATAAAGCAAAAATAGTAAGACTAAGAAATAGAAGAAGAAAGAAAGTTAAATAGGTTTGGAACAAGTGGAGGATGAGTAAAATAAGTCATTTAATTTATGACGGAACGATCCTTTAAATGACTATTTAAAAACACAAATAAATTAAAGAGACAATAAATGAATCTAGTTAAAAATTAAAACTAGTAAAAAAACTTGTTAAAATGTTAAAAACCTTTAAAAATATTGTACACACATTTTTTTTTAGATGTATGCTGTTTTTTTTATGGAGTGACAAAAATGTAAAGTTTTTTTTTGGTTTACCACAAAAAAAGTTGTGTTTTCTGTTGTGTTAAAAAAGATGTGGTTCACTTAGAAAACAAATGTAAATTTTTCCCAAATTTTGCACATTTTTAGGACAAAATTTTGTTGATGCTGTTTTGACCATAAATGTATTTAATTAATTTATGTTGAGATAATACTGGCAACTCTAAGATAACATAATCTTAATCATTTTAATAATAAATGACATATCAAATAACACTTTTAAATGCTTCATCAATATTAAAACAAATATGTTGTTTTTATCTCTTTTCAATGTTTTTTTCTGAAATTATACATTTTAAATATTTTCTAAAATCTTTCAATTTAACATAGCAGAGTAAAATATTCAAAATATTTAATGTTTTTGGTCACACTTTATATTAAGTGGCTTTAACTATGGTGCACTTGCATCAAAAACAAACACAATGCACTTAATATCTTCATAATGCATTGCAGAACACTTCTAGTGCCCTTGAGATGGGATACAGGTCAGGTTAGTTACAGGTTTGGTGGTATGGGTAGATTTAAGGGTGGATTAAGGTGTAAGGTATGCTCAACGGTGTAGTTAAAAGACATTTATCACAGGTGCAACTGCATGCGTGTATTTCATCAATCATAAGTACAATGTAAAAACTTGTTTTTACACAATAAGTAAATTGTAACACATTATTAATTTCAGTGTAAGTACATATGAGTTTAGGCCACAATGTAAAGTGGGACCATGTTTTTTCCCTCGTTCGCTGATGAGCCGCTGCTGATCACATTAAAGAGTGTTATTGTGGCAAAACATTATTGACTCTAAAATAACAAATCTTCAAGTTCAAAAAAACCTGCAATATTAAAAACCATAAAGAGTTTCTGAGTGTTTCACGAGAATTTAAATATTATGTGCCAGACAGCCGTTCAACAGGATTGTGCAGTTCACCAAGTGACCTGCAGGGAGCAGTGTTAACAAAGCTGCATCATAGACCTCCACACTTTTCTTATCACTGAGACTTTATTGATACCGATACGGAAAACAGGATGAATGACTTTACTCATCTCAGATTTCCATAATCAAATGACTCAAGTTTTTCCTGGTAGAACATTTAGCGTCAGTCAAATTCCTGCTGGTGATAAAACAGAACTGAGTGTAGTAAGTGATAAGTGTGTGTAGTAGTTTACACACTGACCTCCTCACTGACGGGTTCAGATGAGCGGCTGATGGCAGACATTGGCTGAGGCTCATCTGTGGACTCGTCAAGCTCATTATCAGTGTATGCGCCGCCCTCGTCCGCCGTGTCCTCATAGTCGCTGGTCAGACGGCTGTCCATGCTCAGGTAATCTGCACTCATGGCCGACAGGTAGGACATACGGTCATCATGGAGATCCAGGTCCTCCTCTGAGCCATCCAGCTGAAACACACACACAAAAATGCAACTCTAAGAGGTCTGATGATGTGTAGTTTTAAATATTACATGAGATAAACATTTGTGATCTTGAGCTGCTTAGAAAGTTAGTAGTAAAGAAGGTTTTAAAGCTTTAAGTATGGTGTTTAGTTTACACAAATAGTAGTTTGTGTAAGTAGTTGTGTAAGTTGATGATTTTATGGTCATGTGATAGACAGACGGGTATACATCAAGGCCAGTAGACAGGGGCAAGTTCAGGTGGTTTGAAAGAACCATCCCCACCCTTCTGACAAAGTCCAGACTTTGGCCCCTATATGAGCTCATTTGTCCCATTTTTGACAGTGTGCCATCTTAAATAGTGAAAATAACCAATAGAAGAAGGCTTTAAGAAGAATAACCAATAATAGAATGCTTTTATTATTTAAACGGACAGATTCTGACTGAGAAAAAGTTTGTTATTTGTATATAGGCTACAGTTTTATAATGGATCATATAAAAATTAGCATTTGAAAATAAGTATTTTTCATAATTTTAAAATTCTAACCATTTCATTATATATAAAACTGTAATAACCCACAGTTTAAATGCACATTTGTAAATAAACATGCATTTTTATAAACAAAAAAAAATAGTATGATAAGCACTTTTACAAAAATGTAGGAAGTATTTTGCATCATTATGGGTTTTTTTGTGGGTATTTTTATTGCATCAAAAAGTGTGGTAACAATAACTATTTTACAAGCTAATTCAGCACAAATTAGTGCTTTAAATGTCACTAAAATGCATTATTTGAACCTCGAATAACTGCAAATAGGTCTACTTTTTGAGAAAAAAGAACCACCCCTTTTAATTGGCTGGCTATAGGCCTGTATATTGGGATAATATGGTAATAGTCGTTTAAATAACATGACTTCAAATGATCCTAGCAGTATGGCACTTTTAACCAATTTCCTTTTTTAATTCAGACTTCTTTTGTCAACATGCAGTTTTACCAACTTTATAGAAGGAAAGTAGGAATTTTTAATGCAGTTTGTTTATTAGCTTCTAAATGAATCAGTAAATCGGCGATTAAGACAGAGATTTGCTGCCAATAAATGGTCATATTTATTTGTCATTATTTTTATTTATATTGTATTAGGGCTGCACAAAATATCATTTGAGCATTGCAATGTGTGCGTTCGCAAGATATGCAATGTTGAGTTAGGATTATAGATGACCAAGAACCACAGGTCTCCGCAGAAAACAGTAAATCACTGTTTATATTACATTATTATTTGCTACATTGTTTTTATCTCTAATATAATCTAATATAAATAAATAAATTTTTATATATATATATATATATATATATATATATATATATATATATATATATATATATATATATATATATATATATATATATATACACAGTTTAATGCTCACCTTGCTTTGACAGACCCAGACAGCTTTATCTTGCTGTTCTCGTACGGCGTCTTTGAGGCTTCCAAACCAGGCATCGTGAGAAGAGTTCAGATCAATGGTAGCTTGATAAGGAGACACAATTTTCACATGTTTAATCTTGAAGGTATTAAACAAAATCCTGTTAAATTAAAAAAAAAAAAAAAAGCTTATCAGACTAACCTGTGAACAGATGCGCATATGTCTTCCGCAGTTTGACCGCTTGTTCGTAAAGTTTGCGTGAGCTGCGGTTGGATCCAGGCACCAAGCGATTCCTCATGGTCTTCACCCCCTGCTTGCTGTCTGGGTTGAGGAAGATGACAATGGGATACCACTGAGTGTAATTGAGGGTGTCTACAGCCTTTGGAGTGACATCCAGCAGAGCATGGAGATCCTAGGAGCAATAAAGATAAATGGGTTAATCTTTGTTCAATGAACAGATTCAGAAGATTAACTGTGTTTTTTTTAACCTGTTCGATGATCTGACGAATGGTGTTTAGCCTCACAACGCCAGATGACTTTTCTGAGCCTGCGTCTTTTGGTTCGGTCTCTGTTAAAAGGAAGAAAAAAAAATATGCACAGAATAAACATCCCATCTACATCATCAAATATGAAGAAATCCTTCGTGTAGTTGTGAATGGCATACTTGCAATGGTGAACTCATTTGGAAGTTCATTGGCAAGTTTTTCGTTGGCTGCATCTGAAATGGGGCCAAAAATCACGACTGGACGCCTGAAGCCAGCTGGTAGGAAAAATATGAAGAAAAAAAAGAATTGGTATAGAAACAAAAAAAAATGAAGCACTAAAATATTCAAAGCAATACACTTTTTTTATTATTTATTTTTGCCATTAATGTCAATATATATAAATAAAACGTTTTTTTTCTGGCAACATCCATTTTTATATATGTTATAAAAATGGTTTTAGTTTTACAGATATAGTTTTAGCTAAGCCTAGTGTACACCAAAAATAAAAGCATGTCAGTTTTCTTTTTAGGTTTATCACACCTTAATTTATTTTCCGATTTCAAATTTGAACTTTCTATACAAAACTCCAAACGAGGTTAGATGATCTGATTGACATACCTTCACGCAGCACCACTCTCTCATAGGCCGGGAAGCGTGTGGTGACTGGAGCTGCACTGAGATCCTCTCTGCTCTTGCGAAGGTCTTTTTTCTTAGCTGCCCTTTGACCTCTGAGCCTCCAGAAATCGCCTCTGTCATTACCAGCACCTTTCTGTGCGTGCTGAACATTTGCCATCTGCTCCGCCCTGATTGTATGCAAAGAAATAAAATGATCACACAAACACATGACAAACAGGGTTCCCACTCTTTCATAGATATTAAATTTATTTATTTTCAAGAACTTTATTAAACCACTAATAATTATAGTGACCGCCCAACAACTAACTGAATTTAATACTGACATTTATTCAAATGTGGTTTAAAAAATGTAGATAAAAAGTGCATTTTTATCATAGTTCTTGTATAAGAGTTAAATCGAAGACTTTTAAATGAGGAATTTCTTCATTGTTATCTTCAATTTTTAAAAGCAGCCCAGTACAGTTGTTGAAATAACACCATAAACTTTATATTCAAGCACTTTTAATGATCCATGTTTGTTTTTAATATTTCGAGGCCTTGAATTAATTTCTTAAATTCAATTACTTTCAACAAGCGTGGGAACTCTAAACAAATGTGCTTTTAAAATCAACATGACATCGCAATACACTGGATATACCTCTGCAAACAGTAAACATTCCAGAAGGTCAGATCTGATTTAATATCGACTTAAAAGGAACCATTTTATGGCTTAAAAAGACTGAATACAAATGCAAACATAAGACTGAAAAGAATATAAATATATTTTGCAGAATAACTTTATTTTTCAACTAAAGACTACATTTATCAAGACAATTGCATATGGTTAAGGAAAAAAATAAATAGACAAACTAATGACAACATCTGTTAGATACATTCAGAAAAGTATAGTAATTGTATATATTTTTGTGATCCAGATATTTCAATTAAAGGAGGACATATTTTTCTGTCAACTGTGCAAGCTTAAGAAACAACAAAAGTGTCAATATATATGTATAATATATGGTGTCAGTACTCATAAACATTTTTAGTTTGATATATGTTGTTTTAAGTGTTTTTTTTTTAAACCAAACTAAAAGACTCAAGTTTAATTTCTATTGTTTATATGTTTATATTTATGTATATGTATGCATACAGTTGAAGTCAGAATTATTAGCCCCTTTCAATTTTTTTTCTTCTTTTTTAAATATTTTCCAAATGATGTTTAACAGAGCAAGGACATTTTCACACTATGTCTGATAATATTTTTCTTCTGAAGAAAGTCTTATTTGTTTTATTTCGGCAAGAATAAAAGCAGTTTTGATTTTTTTATGAACCATTTTAGGGACCAAATATTAGCCCCTTTAAGCTATATTTTTTCTCGATAATCTGCAGAACAAACCATCATTATACAATAACTTGCCTAATTACCCTATCCTGCCTAGTTAACTTAATTAACCTAGTTAAGCCTTTAAATGTCACTTTAAGCTGTATAGAAGTGTCTTGAAAAATATCTAGTCAAATATTAATTACAGGCATCATGGTAAAGATAAAATACATTAGAAGAAAATATTAGAAATCAGTTATTAAAACTATTATGTTTAGAAATGTGTTAAAAAAATCTTCTCACGGTTAAACAGAAATAGGGAAAAAATAAACAAGCGGCCTAATAATTTAGGGGGGCTAATATTTCTGACTTCAACTGTATGTGAATTTTTAGTAATATTGAGAAGTTACAGTGTAATTAAAAATACAATTTAATGATGTAATTAATAATTAGTAAAGAACAATTTCTTTTAAAGTAACTTAATAATGCATATGACAATGTTGATTATTTGAATAACATAAAGCTTTCATTGGTTTTCTTCTACATATTTCAGTAAGACACATCATCTAAGTTATATTAAGCTATACATGTCTCAAAACCCTAGGTTTCACATTAATGCATTCACGCATTATACACGAGTCTCACCTGCTCTTGCTGGGTATGATGCCCTTTTCCAGGAGCTGATTGTCTTTGTCCATGCGGATGGCGAGCCAGTTTCCCAGCTTGCCATCATACAGGGTGTCCACCACTTTAAAAACCTCTCCTCTAGAGAAGTTCAGGCTCTGGGGAAGCTCTTTCTCATATTCAAAATGAGTCCTGATGAAGAAGTTATCACCTCGTCCAGACCCCAGGATGTCTTTATACACTAAAATTGAAACAGAAGAGAGTTACTCACAATTTTACACACAACTTAGGACTACAGAGAGGTGTATTGGGAGAGTGAGTTTATAGCCATATCAGCTTCTCTGGTTATGCATGGCAAAAACAGATCAAATTTACAAACATTTAATAAATACTATAATAAAAAATGTTCATAGCACAATAAAAGACATTAACAGAAATAAATAATAGCTAAAATAAAATCAAAATAAAAAACGAGGGGTGTGTTGAAGTACCATCGGGTTTGCTTTGAGCCAAAATGGTCACATCCTCTCCTTTGGGAATCTCCAGTAAATACAGAACTGCATCTTCACGGACCATGCCTCGAAAATCCATGTTATTCACCTGGAGGACAATAAATACAAAAATTACCAATATATAAAATTTCGGATAAATTAAGGAGGCACGCAATTTCGCCTTGTGCAGCGTGCAATCCTGACCTTGACTATTTGGTCTCCAGTGCGCAGACCCTCCACCTCGGCAGGACTGTCCTCTTGAACGCCGGCGATGAAAATGCCCACATCATTTCCTCCAGCCAGACGCAGACCAACGCTTTCACCCTTCACAAAGCGCACCATCACAGTGTTGGGCCTGTGGGACATTTCCAGTTAGAGTCGCAAAGCTGTCTTTATAAATCATTCAGCGAGTACCAGAGGATGATTTTTTGTGTACTTTATTTAGTCAATTTTTCAAACAAATACAGAACAAAGAGCTCTTTCAAGCATATAAACAAAAAGACATACGGTATAGATATCATGGTCATCAGATACTATCTTGATTATATTCATAAATATTTATATTGCTCAGATCCTGCCATACAACGTTATGTTAACGGTTACCCATCACACACATCTCTTGTGGGGAGATTCCAGACACATATGGATAAAATTAACCCTTTGGATCCCAATTAAAACATTCTTTTTGTTCTCAACCATCTTTCCCAGTATTTTTTAAATGAAATTATTATTATTATTATTAAAAAAATAGAAAATATTAATATTTAGGTTCTTTTTATTTTGAATATTGATTACACATTATAATAAGGTTGAATTAATTAATGTTACAGATTGCATTTATTAACATGAACAAACAACAAACAAGGTATGTATTACAGTATTTGTTCATGTGAATGCAAATACAGTTGTTCATTGTTAGTTCATGTTAACTTATGGTGCATTAACTAATGTTAACAAGCATAAATCTGCATTTTATTAAAGGATTAGTAAATGTTGACCATGATTTATAAGTGCTGTATAAGTATTGTTCATACTTAATTCATGCAAGTAAATAACTAACATTAACTAATGAATCCTTATTAAAACATAGAGCTACTATTTTAGTAAAAAAAATATTAGCAAAAACATTTAAATTTAGCTTTAAAAAAGTACATTATATTAAAACAAACCCATAAATTTCCTGCTCTTCTGGACTGGGTAGCAAGGGAACCTTTGGCAAAGGTTTTGCTTTTACTGGAACAGTTTTTGGAGCAGCAATTACCACAGGAGGAGCTGCAAAAAAACAAACAAAAACATTTTCTCATCATCATCATCATCATCATCATCATTAAAGTTTCTTCTGATCTTTTTATTCAGTAGAATTATGAGATCTTGTTATAAGTAAATCATAGAATACTGCATTGATTTTTTCCTATTTGTATTTGCAGTCCAGAGGAGCTGCGGTACCTGGAGACTCGCTGCGAGGCTCTTCTTTCTCTACAGGTGGAGGTGGCAGATCCACCGGTGCTGATACAAATGGAGTGGGCATCGCTCCCATTTTAGCCAGTCTTTTAGGAGGCTCTTCTCTACAAGGAAAAGAAGCAAAAAGGGAGTTAAACTCTACACAGTTTTCTGTAACATTTCAATTCAATGTATTGTCAGTTTACTCTCATAATACATTCAAATTTTAACCCAGATATACAAAAGAATTCTAGGGAACACTTGTAATTTTTGCAAAGGATTTTGGACCTACAAAATACACACAACAGCCTTAGTTGTTAAAAATACGTCTTGTAAAATGTATTATTAAGTTGAAAATTACGTTGTAAAATTTTAAGTTGTAAAATTAGCATGTATGTTATGCCATTTAGCGAAACCAACGCAGCATGTAAAAAATTCTGATCATCTGATTGTTCTTGAACTTATTTTGTTACATTTTTATATCACTTGACGAATTTTTGTTTTAAATAAATATGCATTTTTTACAAATGTAGATAGTTTGGTAATGGGATTATGCTGGGTTTCAAAGTCAAATTTAAGATCTTTAAAGATTATATTATTAACTAAATTTCAGTCTTTTACAGGGCAAACCGCTAAGGATTTTTAAAAACTTCCTCTTTAAAAAATAAAACGTAGTTATTTCTCAGCCTCATATTTTAAATAATGTGTCAAAATGAGCAAACTCTAGTTATACATATTCAAAATATATTTAGCATAACATTTCTTTTTAAAAAACCTTTGTTATACACTTAATTGAGATGGACTGTTGGTTGTACCAATCGAGCAGCTTTACATGGAGAAAGAAAAAGTTCTGTTTAAAATGATTTAACTTCCTTATTGTAATAGCTGTAAACCTTATAGTATGTTTGGTAATGCAGCAGGCTAGGCAAAATACTGTAAATTCCAGTCATCTGCTGCTTTTATGAATGGAGCGGCAGTTGTGAGGAGGAAGTGTGGCGTGCACGCCAAGCAGACAACGCCAATCAGACAAGACAGACAAATTAAGGAAGGTTGGGCAGCGTCAATGGTTTCTGAGGTAAAGTTAAGTTTGAATAAACATGTTATATCAAGTTTTAAGTGGGGTAATGCGTGTAATCATGTGTATTAAAATAGGATGTGCAGTCAGGGATACCTGTAGCAGGTATTGCTGTGAGTTGCTAATGCTGGTTAACAGTTATCATAGTTGTGTCCAGGTATGTGATCATTCCGATACATGTCTGTTACATACTGTTTATGTGTTATAGTATTGTGTATGTATATTGTAAAGGTTTGAGGTTTAAATGGTTTGTGATGAATGTTGTATTTTAAATGTTTTATGCTTGGATATTGATGGTAGTGTAATAAGGGTGTGTTTTCTGGCTCTGTTTCAGGAGTTGGTTTATGTCACTGTTTTGAGTTACTATATAAGGACTGTGGAGTGTTGGATATTTGCACATTATCTAAGAGTAGGGTATGACCCAAACTACCTAATTGTGATTATTCTGCTCACCTGCTACCAAAGTAGTTTTTGTAGTTTGATATCCCTTTTTGTGTAATTAATAAAGGTTATTTAAGTGAAAGTCATTTTTGAACTAAGATGAATTTATAACGGCAATTAATTAACATCTGAATTTATTGAAATAACATTTATCGCTAACTTACTCCACACTTATTCCACCAATGGAACCTTGTAAAGTGTTTCTTGCTACAGTACTCCAATATCTGCAGACAATATTTGTTCATGGTTTAATTCACAATGCATTACCTGTTTTTGTCCTGTAATCTCTCATTGGAGGAGTGTGAGGAGAGGTCTGAGTGATGACTCCGCCGATCCTCCTGAGGAGAATATGAGCGGTACGACTCGATCTCAGAGATGTCTGCAACACACACACACACACACACACACACACACACACACACACACACACACACACACACACACACACACACACACAGGTCATCAGCACACACTTTAACAAGAAGCATGATTCAGGGATCATTCATTTCTGCAGTGCAAACTGATGAATTTGGCCATGACTGATAGAAGACGAAAGTATACTTCAGTTTTTACATGGATGTACAGTATTCATGACACAAATGTCATCACCAGCAAACCAAGTTTGTAATCAGGATTTTTTTGTTTAGGGATGCATTTTAAACTTCCTGTATTTTGGTTTGTGTCTGGGAAATGTGTTGGATTTTGCATATTGTACTGTTTCTTGTTTATTTATTATTCATATTTGTTTTGTCACTAAATGAACTCTGCTCTCTCGAATGCCCAAGAAAAAAATTCTCCATAGGGAGACAAATAAAGACGAAGATTAATTGAATGATTGTACTTAGTTTGTCCACATTGAACCAGGCCGATGATTCACAGTTATAAAAGAAAAATAGATGATAAAACAACTAATGTCTAAACTTACCAGACCCTCCAGGATTTTGCAGTTGTTGTTTTTTTATATTTGCAACCTAAAATAACTGACTCTGTTATGACTTTTCTCAAAACATTCAGCATTATTTGCTTCAATTCTTGCGGTTTGCTGTGAAAATACACCAAAATCATGGAAAAAGTATATATATATTTTTTTCCATCTCAAAAACTACTGAACTCTTGGAAGTCCTGAAATTAATAGTTTTGGGGTAATTAGTGAGGGAATTAATAGATATCTAAAACTTTATTTTACATGAGTACAAAGAAACTTTATTGTGCATAACTTTTGGAAAGAAATGGAGGAAGGAGGAATCTTTCTAGTGTTCACACATATTGTTAAACAGAAGGTTACTTTAAAAAACTACATTTGACAATGCACATTAAAACAGTACACTTTGGGCATTAAGTTCCTACTTATATTTAGACGCTAAAATAGCTGAAAAAGCATGACACAAAACGCAATAAAATCAAACATATTTTCTTACATGTCATGTTTTACAAATGATTTTCAAAACATGGCACAAGTCTTACTGGAGTTTACAAAATGACATTTTATAAGCTTTGGATTATGGGGAAGGTTTATGTAATCCTCCCCAAACCAAAAGCCACTCTTTCCAATTCAGCGTCAGCACAGCAGCTGGAAAAACTCGAAAGGTCAAAGGTCTCTGAGAGATTAGAGCTGGGTACCGCAAAAATATCATGAAATATAAGACACAGACATCCACTAAAATGTCAGATCCACCATAAAAAAAACTTGCTGACATAAAACGATCACATCACAGCCCTAAAATACTCATTAATTGGCAAGTTTTACATATTTTTTAAGTTTTTAATCAAGTTAATAATAAGCACAGGACAGAATAGGGCAATATGACAAAAACCTCATATCACCATATAGGTAATCTCATATCCTGATATTGATAGATATTCATATTAAATAAATGACATGTATGCAAAGATCCTAATTACTGATGGAATACATAATTGAGAGACCACTTGAAAATTCTGTTTCTCTTGATTTAGTGGATTTATTAAGTACGGGTTTGAGTGAAAATGGTAGTATTAATTTCATTTTATAAATGCCTTATAACACTTCATCCAAATAAAAATATTATATTTTGTGAATTTTTATAATAGTAAATAATAACATGTCTAAAAACATGCCACTTTTTTGTTATTGTAAGCAAAAAAATTGCTAATAAATAAATGACAGCATTTTTACTTCATTAATAGGGTCTTGAGATCCACTCACCATCCATTTCCGAGTCGCTGTCTGCCATTGGTGGGATGCGGATGAGCACTTGACTGCGATCCCTCTGCACCACCAGCTGCAGCTTTCCACGAGACTTCTCAATCAGCTTCCCTGCATCGCTCAGAGACAGATTCTCTGTGACCGTACCGTTGATCTAACACAACATAAGCATTAATAAATAACATATACAGCACTAGAAAAAAGTCTGAGTTATATATCTGTAATGCTCAGTGAGCATTTATCTAGCAGGTACATGTGGTTGCTACAGCATGCATAAGTTTCTTTCTAGTTTTTCTGCATCACTGGTTCTGAAAAAAATTTCCATAGGGACTTTTAAAAGTCTTGTTATAGTGTTATAATCCCTACCAAAGAGCAAGCAGAAAATCATCAAAGAAACATTTATGCTGAGTTCAGACTGCAGGATTTTTAAAGTAGTCGAGTCACAGATGTTTTCACACTGCATGACTATCTGGGCTAGCGTTTTGTCGTTGCTTTGTTTACACTTCAAGAAGGATCGGCGACAGGGGCTCTCACATTGCATGACTTTACAATAGGGAGAATCGCCAAAAACTTTGTCTAAATTACATCTCACAGGCATAAACACATAGTATATCGTTTGTTATTAACTACATAACAAGAAAGAAGCCTTTAATGGGGTAGAAAATACATATACATATTTGCTCACCTGGGTTTGAAGGGACTTAGCAATTTCTGCTAGACTTTAACTTTCTGTATGAAACGTCAGACACGGGTGCTCCTGTCAAACCTCCACTAGTTTTTCCTGCACTTATTGGGTCCAAATAAACTAAAAATGAGCGCTTTTAACTTCTCCCTCAACCTACTGCTGGCCTGCAGGTACACACACACAAATGGACGCTGCTCTCTCATTGGCTGTAGGTAATCGCCGATGTTCTTTTCAGTCAGAACACATTTCAACCGGCAAGATTTGAATCGCCGACAGCTCCTGATATTTAACACGCCAAATATCTCACAGGCATTGGCGACTCATCTGCGATTCTCTCAGATCGCGTCCTTGATAGTTCATACTGTGTGATTGTCACTCACGTGCTCGAGCAAAGTTACCAGCTGAAAATGGCATTTCTGTGATAAAAAGGGGTAAAAATATGAGCCAAAAAAAGGCCACGCTTCACCAGTGTTCAGTGCATTGGTTTCACTCTCCCTTCAGCTATTGTTACTCTGGGGTGTACACCGGCTTTCACGCCAAACACAGAAATCACTGGGGTTTGAAACCCATCCATTTCAATAGCATTTCACTGTAGGCTAGCTTGCACGAATGCCATGGTCAAAGTTCATAATTGCTCAATATTCCACTCTGTGGATATTCCGCTCATGTAACCATATGTATACCATATGTCTTAAATTAGTAGAATTTGAGTTACTGAGTTACATTTTTAAAAAGTCTTACAAAATTACTTTTACCAGAATTTTCAAAATCAGCCCAGAATTTTTATTTCGGTGCATAGTATTTTTTTTTTTCAACTTTATTAGGATGGAAAATTATTTTAGACAGGAAACAAGCTTGGAAAGATGGCTTCAAGAAAGCATATACAATTAATTAACAACCTCAGAGCTCAAAGCAAATCTGTCTTTAATAGATTATTAGTTCCCTATGGACAAAATGAGTGCAACTGCAGAGCGCAACTATTGTGCCCCATGTTTTATGTGGTCGTTCCAGAAACATACTTTCAGAATAATGTCTCCTTCTTGTAGTTTGCCTTCCCTGGATGCAAGGCCTGTGTTCGTCATCTCTTTGATGAACAACTGACTGCCTAGACGAAGGCCATATTCTAAAAAAAAACAAAATATGAGCTTAAGATTTACGCTGAAACAAACAACAAAAATGTAAATGAGATGAAGCATTACCTACCATCATTGGGACGGTTTTTGAGGAGAGTAACACTGAGTGGCTTTTCCAAGGCATTGTGTCGGAGTGGTGCAGGTGAAGGCGAACGATCCAATCGGTCTTGGCTGTTGCTCTTCTTCATGGGTTCGTTTTTATGTGAGCCATACCTCCTGCGCTCATTGTCACTGGTGAGATTCTCTCTGCTGTACCCCCGAGCAGGTTCAGGCCTATAGTGTGTATCTGGACTGTGTGTTCTGTCCAGTGTGCGATCGCTGCGGTATTGTGTGTCTGGACTTCGCTCTCGGTCCAGGTTGTGTTCGCTGCGAAAGCGGCGACCTCGCTCTGGGCTGTAGTTGCGGTCCAGCGTGCGTTCACTTCGATAACGGGGGTCTGGACTGCGGTCGCGATCCAAGGTATTTTCACTTCTGTAACGGGGGTCGGGGCTGCGCTCGTTGTCCAGCATTCGTCCGCGGCTGCCGTCCCGCCTGTATTGTCTATCAGGGCTCACGCCGCGCTCCATGCTCCTCCCCCGACTGCGATCATAGTCCCGTTCACGCTCGTCAGCATAGCCGCTGCGCTCACGCTCTAAACTAGTATCACGGTTAGGGTAGCTGCGTCCGCTGTAGATGCTGTGCTGGTCCTGTTCATAGTCGTAATCATCGTTGTAGTCGCCACTGAAGACACGATCATCAGGGGATGCAGCACGCTTGGTCAGGTTGACAGGAATTTTTCTACATCGCTTTACAGTCTGGTGATCAAAATAGGGGACAATTTTTTAAAACTGAAACAATGCTATATATATATATATATAGTCTAAACATAGTTTACAAAGTATACTTGGCTTTTTTTAGCATGCTTTTATTTTTTTATAATTTAAAATGATTAACTTACAATTTTGGCAACTTTGCCACATTTGCGGAGAGTCTGGACTGCAAAGGAGTGTGGGACACCGTCCATCGGCACAGTGTTGACCTGGACCACTCTGTCATTTTCACTGTAGAACATCATAAAACACTGTTAAGCGCAATCTCTATAATTAAGGTTCCAACAATTTTCCAATGTTTTCATCCACTGTTGCAAATTTATCTGTGGAAAATAAGAGTACGGAGAGTAATTGGAGTAAGAAACACAATTTACATCTCATATATTCTAGAGCAGTGAGTGGTTCTCAAACTGTGGTACGTGTACCACTAGTGGTACACAGGCTTCCTTCAAGTGGAACGCGGAGGAATCAAATATGTCATATGTACATACTACATATATTTCAAAATTGATCAAAAATGATTTATAAATGAATATGACATATAATAATATTCATTATATGACATATACTACTGCTCCACACTTACTACTGATGACTTTGCTACATTCTTCTGCACCAAAACTGCAAAAATCAGTGCTCAATTTGCTGCACCTACAACAAACACGCAAGATACAACACCAACACCACACACACTCACCTCTTTTTCTCAGCTCTCTGAGTCTGAGGTGTCCAAACTTGTGCTATCTAGCCATGCAACCACCTGTCCACTCGATCCCATTCCCTCTCATCTCTTGCAAGCCATCTCTCCTGCAGTCATACCAACACTGACTCACATAATTAACACATCTCTTGACTCTGGTTTATTCCCCACTACATTTAAGCAGGCTAGGGTAACCCCACTGCTAAAGAAACCCAACCTGGACCATACGCTACTTGAAAACTACAGACCAGTATCCCTGCTTCCATTCATGGCCAAGATTCTGGAGAAAGTAGTGTTCAATCAAGTTCTGGACTTTCTTACTCAAAACAATGTCATGGACAACAAGCAATCCGGCTTTAAGAAAGGCCACTCAACTGAGACTGCCCTGCTCTCGGTCGTGGAGGATCTCAGACAGGCTAAAGCAGACTCTAAATCATCAGTCCTCATTTTGCTGGACTTGTCAGCTGCTTTTGACACTGTCAACCACCAGATCCTGCTATCTACGCTTGAGTCACTGGGCGTTGCGGGCACTGTTATACAATGGTTCAGATCTTACCTCTCTGACAGGTCATTCAGGGTGTCTTGGAGGGGAGAGGTGTCCAACCTACAGCATCTAAACACTGGGGTACCTCAAGGCTCTGTTCTTGGGCCACTTCTCTTCTCCATCTACACATCATCTCTAGGACCAGTCATCCAGAGACATGGATTCTCCTACCACTGCTATGCTGATGATACCCAGCTATACCTCTCTTTTCATCCTGATGATCCCTCGGTTCCAGCTCGTATCTCAGCCTGCCTGTTGGATATTTCACACTGGATGAAAGATCATCATCTTCAGCTGAACCTCGCAAAAACGGAAATGCTTGTAGTTTCTGCCAACCCGACTCTACACCATAACTTTTCAATCCAGATGGATGGGGCAACCATTACTGCATCCAAAATGGTGAAAAGCCTTGGAGTAACGATTGATGACCAACTAAACTTCTCTGACCACATTTCTAGAACTGCTCGATCGTGCAGATTTGCACTCTATAACATCAGAAAGATCCGACCCTTCTTATCTGAACATGCAGCTCAACTCCTTGTTCAAGCTCTTGTACTCTCCAAACTGGATTACTGCAACTCTCTACTAGCTGGGCTTCCAGCTAACTCTATCAAGCCTCTTCAACTGCTCCAGAATGCAGCAGCACGAGTTGTCTTCAATGAACCTAAACGAGCACATGTCACTCCGCTGCTAGTCCGTTTGCACTGGCTGCCAGTTGCTCCTCGCATCAAATTCAAAACTCTGATGTTTGCCTACAAAGTGACTTCTGGCCTAGCACCTTCTTATCTGCTCTCACTTCTGCAGATCTATGTGCCCTCCAGAAACTTGCGTTCTGTGAATGAACGTCGCCTCGTGGTTCCATCAAAGAGGGAAAAAATCACTCTCGCGAAAGCTCACGCTCAATCTGCCCAGTTGGTGGAATGAACTCCCTAACTGCATCAGAACAGCAGAGTCACTAGCTATTTTCAAGAAACGACTAAAAACTCAACTATTTAGTCTCCACTTCACTTCCTAATCTGCAATTGCCTCTTTGAATATCACACTAACTGTACAAAAAAAAAAAAAAAAAACTACTAATACTTCCCTTCTTAGACTTTACAGACCTGAAACTTGCCTTTAGTACTTATTCATTGTTGCTCTTAGTTGTGTAAATTGCTTCCTTGTCCTCATTTGTAAGTTGCTTTGGATAAAAGCGTCTGCTAAATGACTAAATCTAAATGTAAATGTAAATATAGCCTATATATTTCTAAGGTCCAGGCAACATTTTCGTTGTTGATGAATTGGCTACTATATGTTAATACTTTACATTAAAAGTACAGCACTTTTCTTTTTACCTTAAGCACATTTTAATTAAAATGTTGATGTTTTTAGTTATTTATTTATTTTTTTACATATAAGCACAGTGCAGAGTTAACATTCAGACTATTTATGTTTAAAGTGGCTGACAATAATAAATATTCTTAATAATAGGAATTAATCTGCCAAGTTTTTTGAGCTGTGCAGAACTGTAGCTGCTTTACTGGGCTACTAATACGCTACTGTATTTCAATACTGCTCATTATGGTGAGAATTGGAGAGACTAATTTTTTCTGAGGTGGTACTTGGTGAAAAAAGTTTGACAACCACTGGCCTAGAGAAAAAAAAAAAAACATCAAACACTTCACGGAAAGCTGATGTAAATGATTAATAATAAAAGTGGAAGTTGCTGCAAACAAAGAAACTTAACCATTTTTCCTGCATAATAAATGTCTTGTGCAACAGAGCATAGATGAAGCATATAATAATAAATGCTGTCACTCTATCTTGCCTTTATAGGTCGACTAGTTGATCTCAATATCGACACAGTCGCCACTGACCTGTTTGGTTTGTGGAGATGCACACTGATGGATTTGCTGTTCAGTGTTTGGACTTTCAGCAGTGAACACACAGAACCAAACTGAACTTCAGCTTTAAAACTGGACTGACACTTTTTTTTTATTTCAATTTACTAGAAATTGTTATGAATGTTAAGCTTATAAAATGTTAAGCTGCTTTAACACAGTCCACATTGTAAAAGTGCTGTAGAAATAAAGATGAATTAAATTGAATATCCAGTCACATGATTTATTGATGCAGAAGCCATGCTTTTTGTTGCGCAACAAGGAGTTTTATATTCATCATTATTTTTAATTAACTTTAAATTTAATTAATTCGCTTAAAAGTATTTGAAATTGGTACAAATCTTTCTGTAGTTTCAACCCTACAACAGTTTTTGCATTTAAGTGTTACAAATCTTATCACAGGTTGAGGGCTGTGTTGAAAGAAATATAATATTATAGCTTACAACAGCAAGCCATCGGCTGGACCCCCTTGCAGCACATCAGATATGACGATTGACATTTCTCCACTTTCTTCGTTTGGATTGTCCCGTCCTCCAGACACCGCTAGGCCAAAGCCCATCTTGGAGTCCTACATCAAGGAATAGAATTGGTTTCATAAAAATGTAATGAATCCATACATTAATTGATGTGGAGGGTTTTTCCGATCTTTTAATCAGCATGTACAGTCAGCATGTTTTACATCAGCTTTTGTTCCTGCATGAATTACTGCAAACCTATGCAGAATTCTGTGGGTTTGTGTTAGAGTCAGAGCTAGTAAGAAAACTGGACTTAACATTTTTTTTTTGCCTTTTTTTTTGGTGTCATTCACTTGTGATCAGATTCTCAAAAACACACCTCAACACCAGCTGGAAACATAATCACAGTGTTAAAATTACGTCTAGGGGTTACTGTAGAGACACAGTGGAAAAAAAAATGTGATGAAAAGACAAAAGTTTGATTTAAGTTTAATCTTACTGCATTGGAATTTCCCTTTCAGAAGCAAATTTTAGGAAGTATTTAAAGGTATAAAATAGGGATGATCTTATAAACCAGGGGTGGCCAACCCTGTTCCTGGAGAGCCACCTTACTGCAGATTTCAGTTGC
Organism: Danio rerio; assembly: GCF_052040795.2. NCBI lineage: Eukaryota > Metazoa > Chordata > Actinopteri > Cypriniformes > Danionidae > Danio > Danio rerio. Next base: position 17,783,225 of record NC_141030.1, read on the forward strand.
AACCCATATCAAACACACCTGAACCAATTAATTAGGACCTGAACACCACATGATAATTACAGGCAGGTGTGTTTGATATGGGTTGCAACTGAAATCTGCAGGAAGGTGGCTCTCCAGGAACAGGGTTGGCCACTCCTGTTATAAACCCATCACAATTGTTTGTTTATGAGTTTACAAGCAGAGGACGTATAAGCACTGAAATATTTTACATATCAGAACTAAAGGTTCTACGTTTTCAACAATATTGCAAGTTCACTAAAACCTGGCTGGAAATATTATGAAAATATATATATATATATATATATATATATATATATATATATATATATATATATATATATATATATATATATATATATATAAGTATATATATAAGTTGAATATATATATATTTTTTTTTTTTCTTGAATATTTATTAATAAAACTTATCGTAATATACTTACTGCAATAAACAGTAGTTTACAGACTTATTTCCTTTTAGTAAAAAGCAATGGGTTTATAGGTGTGGATTTTAACTACTTATGCATCAAACTTGTGCCCCAATCTTCATTGAGACATGTTGAATTCTTCCATCATTTGCAATGTTTCAAATGACCTTTTCTTAGTAATTTTTTGTTTCTGCTTTATTTATAATTTTCTGTAAAGCTGCTTCTGAATATAACATGTACACACTGAATGATTATAAGAGGCATGTTTAAGGAATTACAAGAGATTTAATTTATTCTCTTAGGTAAAGAGAGATCTCCACTTAAGTATCATTCTTAGAGTAAAAACATGCTTTATGGATTATAAAACTTAAAGCATCAGAATAATGCTAAGGAATTGTTACTCTGTATTGTCTGCAAAAATCCTGATCGAAGCATCAATTTACTGGGATATACAGCATTCATTGATGTTCATTTTACTCTAGAGGCAAAAGTCACGGAAAAAAATGTGTGTGTGTTTGTGTGTTAGAGTCCACCCAATTTGGTCCAACGACCCTATTCTGTCTTTTTAGTGCACACACCAGTTTAACTTGAGTTCAGTTATTATCTGATGCCAATCTAAAGCCTGGTTTATACTTCTGCATCAAATGACTGGCGTAACCTACGGCGCATGCAACATGCGTAGCTGTGCAATTATACTTCTGCGCGCTGTTTCTGTTGGTCTGCAGTAACACTCCTGAAACACTAGTTGTCAGTGAGGTAATAATGTTCCTCTGTGTCAATTTTTTTCGCTGGTGTTTTGTTTTTTTTCTGAACGCTTTCTGAATGTACAAGTGGCTCAAACTCGCTCATTTTGAGGCAAGAACTGGCAGACGTGCAACAACTTTAACCATGAGGTAAACACAAAACAAAACTTTCCATCCAGAGCTCCTTCACGGGACTCCACACTTATAAACAATCGTTTCATCGGGCTCACGCAGCTATCGGTACCGCTCAGACTCATCAGTGCTAACAAGCCGACCAATCACAGAGCTTGCGCTATGCGTCGTTGCGATGTGGTTACATTTTTTGAGAGGTGCACGTCAGCTACGGCCATGGTGTAGGGCTATGCGTCGACGAGTAGACTGTGCCGTAGCATACGGGTGCGCTTGACGCAGAAGTATAAATCAGCCTTAATACATTTTGGGTTGAAATGGCAATCAATTGCTTATCGTCTTTATATTAACTTTCTATGTGTTTGGTTATCCTCTTGCACTATTTTGTTATTGTACTCATTCTCCTTGGTGCTCATGTTGCTAAATAAAATAAAGTCAGCCGCAATAGCATAGTGGTTAGTGCACACACATGCACTCTGGTGCTCACAGCAACCAGACTTCGATTCCAGCCTCGAAGTCCTATGCCAATCCTTCTCCTCTTTCTGCTCCCCACGCTTTCCTGTGAATACTCTCTACTGTCCTATCAATTAAAGATGAAACCCCGAAAATAAATAAAAATTTAAATACTTTAATAAATAAATAAAATCGCCTTAGCAGTTGACATACCTTGAGGATACATACTCCTCAGTCTTGATTATTAGACAACTGACTGACACCTTAAATGTCCGTATTTGTACTTCAAGTATTTTTATTAGTCCACTTAGATGTACACCCTTGAATTAAATGCAATCTTACTTCTAATAAGAGGTCATGATAACTATTATAGATATAAACCTACTAAACTCATGGTTTTCAAAGTACACTAAGCTAGAATAGCAATACAATTAAACAAAGGCCAGTCACCCGATCTAGGTCAGTTGAGCAAACATTTTGTCATTCTAAATAAAAATAACTCTTTTTCTATCTAAATAAAGTTGAACGAATAGCAAGCGCTTCCCAATTCTCCACTCATGTCAATGTTAAGAGAATGCAAGACAAGCAAGCAACATTATTAGTGTCATTCTTTCCTGCTCTTGATAGATTGCTTCGATCATTATGGAAATGAGTTCCTGCATCAGTGTTTTTCATTGAAATAACATCTTGTCCTTTACGTAAATGTGGTCCTAGAAGTTAGCAATCAGAGGTTCAGATGCATTACTCACCCGCTGTAGGGTCACAGTGTACTGCTCCCACACCGTCTCCTCCATGACTGGGTTCTGAAACAGAAGAAACAGGCTTATTTGTAGGACAGTGATGGACAGAGTCAAATTACAGCAGACATCAGTGATCTACTGAGCAAAATCTGCAGTGTGGTGCTGCCGCAGTGAAAAAGTATACGAGGGTCCAGCCCAATTACACAGGGCAAACGAAATAAACAATGAACTGAAGATCTAAAACTCGTAGGAAAATCATTAATACACTGTATGCACCCAGAACCAATAAATTAAGGAGAACTGCAAGAAAAGAACCATTTGATAGGTATGTAATAGTGGTCCACAAAAACGATGGTTCAGTTCAGTTTTTAAGTCCCTGGTTCACCATGATTGTAGTACAGCAAAGGAGAAAAGTAAACATGGGATTTTCGTTTTTTGAAGCAGTAGCTTACTAAACAAACTGTGTCTTTGTTGTTACATGAATTCAATTACAAATACAACTTTCTTGAGAGTGAAAATAACTGACCTCTGGAGGGCTGGGCGATTTGGCCTACAATCAAAATCTCAATTAATTGAACAATTTATTGTATTAATTTGCCATCACAGTTCAATGACAAGTTTTAAATGCCATCTAAAAGCATCTGTGGCGCAGCTTCCAATCATCGTCAATGTGGTGCAAAGAAAGAGTCCATCGTCCTACTTGACCAGAGATCAGATGTCGCTGCAAAGTGCAAGCCGCAAAAGTAGAAATCAGCCACAGTCTTTAACAGAGCGGGGTCAAGTGACACGTAGGGAAAGGTACTGTAAAAATCGTCGTGGAAAAATTTGATTGATCATAGGTTCTGAATGTCGATTACGATTACTTTTCGATTAATCGTCCAGCCCTAGATCTCACCTACTGCTGTATAAGGATGACCTAACTGCTTTCATATCAAAAGCAACAGTTAACAACCAACTGAATATTCCATTCAACTGTCTTTAATTTTTAGGAATAACACTTGCCTTTAACAAACATGTATGTAAAGATAGAAATAAAAAACAAGGAAGTTTTTTCCCCTCTTAATATGTATTATAGTTAAAATAAATTTATATTCTTACTCTAATTTATTGATAAAATTGTAGGGACTTTCATAACATGAAAACATTTTCATAAAACTGCACTGACCAAAAGATCAATGTTGGCATTTAAAGGGACAGTTTACCTAAAATTAGAATTTACTCATTATTTACTCTCCTACACATGATTATAAACCTTTATGAGTTTCTTTATTCTGTTGAACAGAAAAGTAATATATATATATCTTCTTTCTTGTTCATTAGAAGAAAGAAACTTAAATGTGCTTAAACAAGTGAAGAGTAAGTAAATGGCAAAATTTTCAAACTATCCCTTTCAAAATCTGCATTGATGTGTATTATTACAAAGAGCATATAAAGACCCATAAAACATAAGCATTAAAAAAGCCATCTACAGTTACACCTCATAATGACACCACAGGCACAGTTTGTGTCGCATCTGCCCTTATGACACACGCATTTATAGGAATTTCCATTTCACACAGAATTCGGTAATTAGTTTCAGGTTTGCTTAAGTCAATATACAAGTACGTGTATCATAACTTAATGCACAAAGCCGTCTTAACCAAATTTACCCCTCAAACAGTCATAACAGTTCCTGTAGGTGCAAATTCCTCAACTTGTAATTACAATCAAAATCATATAATCATAATATACGTAGTTCACACAAAAGTGCAAATTAACTCATGTTTACTCACCCTCAAGTGGTTCAAAACTTTTATTAATTTCTTTCTTTTGTTGAACACTAAATAAGATATCTTGAAGAAACCATTGAAATCCATAGTAAAAAACAAATACTATGGAAGTCAATGGTTACAGGTTTACAACATTTTTCAAGATATCTTCTTTTGTGTTCAACAGAAGAAAGAAAATCCTAAAGGTTTAAGAGTGAGTAAACAATTAAATATTATAAATAAAATAAGGTGAACGATGCCTTTATAGGAAATGTACAGCATGAAAACTATAAACTATAAAGCCTACATTATTTAAGTGATTATGTCAAGATGAAGCATGGTCACAGAGTTAGACACCATAAACATGACCATCGGCATCAGTCAGAGAGCTGTAAACGCCTCTAGTTACCTTTTCATCCACCCGTGCGCACACTAACCGATTACGATTGTTGCTCTTTAATCTCCTCAGCTGAATCTGCATCCCAGTATTGCCCTAAATAATTCTCAACCTAGAATCCACAACTGGCACATAACTGATGCATTTAGCATTTAATGTCTAAATGATTTTCACTCGTTTTCTTTTTGTGCTGTAACCTGATTTTAAACCACCATAAAATATGAATAATCGCAATATTCATGGCCATCAACTTAAAAATGAAGGTCAAAAATGTATAAAGGTGTACCTTATTTATTACATTTTGATGTTGTGCATTTTAAGTTCATGTAAATGACAACTTTAATAGTGTACAGTTAAAAAAAAAGCCACGTAACACAACGTTCTAGATTACAGCGCTCAAATGATCTTTAGGAGTTTTTAGGTCAGTGGACTGAATGTCAAGCATGACCCCGCTGGTTTAGTTTTAGAATAATGTTTTTATTTTGAAAGCAAGGGATTTTTAAGTAACTGCCCTACTTTTTATATAGAGCCCTATAATTTCCAAGAAGCAAAATACGTGGAGTTGTGAAAGTCATAATAAGGGAATTATCTGCACAACATGCACATTTTATGAAACACATCACTTCAAACACTTCATCCCTGGAGAATCACTTTTGTATTTCTGCAAATAAATTGTCATAACCTCTACACAGAACCTCAGGATTGTCAAAAAAAAATCTAAAACTGTTGTTTTTGTACAGAATCAAACATTTCTCAAAGCAAGGAAACGTAATAATAAAAATGAAAATATTATTATTAACAATAACAAATACAATTAAAATCTAAAAAAGAAAATAAACACACATTTCATGTCCAAAAAGTGTAAATAATTTTGTCAATTGTATAGATGTAATTGGTAAACTGTAACATTGATGATTACAACTGTTTAGATAAACTTTTTTCAGTTTCAAAAATAGCACAAAAAAGTATTTACAAATACAAAATCCAACAATTTAAAAAGTACAAGATGGAATATGAAAAAAACAAAATGTAAAGAAAAATGCTACTGCACATATCCAACTAAACAAATATAACCAATTCTAGCCCTGGGTTGCCACTCAGCATCATTTTAGCATTTACCTATATGAACAATTCTCAAATATTAAAAACTATTTAATAGATGTGTGTTTGTGTGGTAGAGCAAACAACTGCAAAGAGTCTGCACAGTAAAAAATTGCCGTGATTTCAACGGTTAAAAAAACTGTAAAACTGCTACAGTAAAAATTCGTAACCTGGTTAACAGTATATTTCCTAAATATATACGGCGAATAACGGAAAACTGACTTTCCTAGAATTCCCTGCATGGCACATCACTTTTTATGATTTTTGTTGACATTATTATGGATCTTTTTAGTTGTTTCTCCATCATTTATACATTAAAGATTTATGTTACATCTATTGTTGATAAACAATGTTTATTTAATGACTTTCGTTTTATGCGTGTTACCATACTGGTGTTTAGTAGCTGTGTGAATGACACTGAGCACCTTATACACTGATACACTTGTCTGCTTGTGGGTAAAGTTGTTTGTAATGAGCATTGACTCAATACAACTTTCTCATCATCACCTGCATATGGCTGTGTTAACGTGTCTATGTGTGTAACAAAATATGTGTAGCTGTTGGTAATTCAAAATACAGACATATTATATTTATAAATGAATGAAATACGGTAGTTTACTGTAAAAATGAGAAATTACTTTTTACGGTTTGTACCGTATTTTTAACGGTAAAATACTGGCAAAAACAGCTGCCGTTTTTTTTACCGTAAATTTTATGAATTTAGTTTTTACAGTGTGGAAATATGCTTCATCTCTCCTACAGTAAACTATTAATATAAACAAAGCACAATCACACTGTAGCATTTTGTAAAGGAAACACATATTTCATTCACAATCCAACACAGCAAAAACAGACACACACACACACGCACACGCACACGCGCACACGCACACGCACACACACACACACACACACACACTTTTAAAGCCATGCCTAAATCAAAGCATTAAACTCAGTTTTAATAAAGTCTCCCAACCAATTTTTGACTAATTTTCATTACAAAAAAAGTAATAAAAATTTCAATTTAAGTGGAAAAATTCAACACCACAAGAACATTAATAAATTGTGTCAAAGCCATTTTTACACCATAGTCACTACTATCTACCAATAGGTCACAGAAAAACAGCTAATGACCCTACAATTGTTTTTTATTCTCTCACACACACACAAACAAAATGTGAAATGTAAATCCTAAAACAGTATGTTCATGCAAAATGTACACAAATAATCTTCAAATATTTTTACGGCATATACTCATACTATTACCCATAACTAAAACTTTGCACATTGCTAATATTTCAAATTTAAGTGTCAACCTATGCACTGACAGTAGAGAAACAAATACAAGCACAACCACCTAAACTAAAAGTTGCACTCTAGAAGACAGTAACAGGTGAATTCGTGCTGCGAAAGAGCTGAAAGTGCGCTTACGATGCCCTGGAGGATGCGGATGGCCTTCATGGTGTGCACCCATTTCCTGTGCAGCGAGAGGACCGTCTTCATGTTGTCACCTCTCCCGTGAACACAATATCTCTGGGCCAAAGCGCATCACCCCTCAGCACAATGCATCTGTCTGCCTTTGACGTAAGACTGATGCCGCTGGCCTACATTCTGCGCAAATCCCACTGTCCACAGCGACCCACGGCAGCCACGCCACACAAAAACGGGGCCGGCGAGAAGCCGTCTGCTAGCTGAGGTATTAAATTAAAAATTCCTTTGAAATTCATCAAATGACACAGCTGTATCTGGGTTGACGCTAAAAGCTTTATAGAGGGGCGAGCGGCACTTTCTGGTCATCTACGCTCCTGGATTGAGATTGTAAAATGAGCTTCTGAATGCGAGAGGCTAGATTAGCAGAGATTTCATCACTTTAATTACAAATGTGAAGGATTACGGGGTTTGGAGCACCTCAGCGTCATTGTTTTCGAAGAAACTGTGATTGTTTAAAGCCGTATAGGATTGAATGGCGCGCTATGATAGGACTGTATTAGTAAATTGTGCTGTGCTAAATGTGACCAATGTTCTTTGATCTATAATGGATTTCGAATTCGGTCTTCTAAGGATTAAAGTGCGGCATGTGTGTGCTGCCCTCAATTCTGTTTTCGGTGACAACCAGAACAGATTACTGAAGAACGATGCCAAAGAATTGATTTCTCACACTCAGCAGCTCTCTGAGAGCAACAGGCTGATGTAAACTGAGGTGTAAAACCAAATCCTATCTGATTTTCTGAGGAGCAGTCATGGATAAGCTGTCGATCAGCATCGGTCAATTATAAGCAAGACATATTTCCATTAAACCATACCAGAGTTTGTTTGGAAGCAAAAAGACGTAGAGCCCACCGATGTTCAGACGGCAATATTTACATCTGTTTAAAGTACTAACAGGGCAATAATATCTAGGCTTTTCATGATAAGTGTTGGCGAAAGTTACTTTTGAAAGTAATGCATTAAAATATTGAATTACTCCTCAAAAATAGCTAGGTGCAATACTTAGTTATTTTTTATGCAAAGCAATGCATTACATAACTTTTAAGTTCCTTTTTTTTACCTTTCTTTAACCTTGACATCTTTTAGAACTTGCAGGGTTTTTTTCTTTTTAGAGGAGATTGCATTAATTGATACACTGTATAACCTTCACTTATACCTTTAAAAAACACATCAATGAATAATAATTTAGCATAATGTTATCGTCTGAAAATTTTATGCACGAGTTATGCATGCCGTACACACTACTAAAAATTTAAAGCAATATGTTTTCTCCTTTTGTACTTTTTGTCTAATTAGTGAAGTAAAATCACTGTCCACTGAGACAATCTCATTTTCCTTTTATTCGATGAGTTTAAATAATGAGAATACTTCCATCTGGAAATGTAAGGCTCTGGCCTGCCATCTTGGTTTTCTGTCTGGTTTCCAGGAAGCACATTCTCTTATTGAATGCGGGATTCAACGTGAATACGTACACTTTAATTTAGCAATTTATTTTTTTAAAGCTAATTAATTAAAATAATAAGTAACTTGCATTACAATTTTTAAAAAGTACTTAAAAATATTATTATTACACAATGCATTATCCCCAATACTGGTCAAGGTAAACATTTTTTTGCGGTGCAATATATTGTAGAAATTATTCTAATAAGTGACGTGGTCATGTTAAAACATTTTTACCACTGTGTTTATATAATGATTATAAAACAGCATATAAATAGACATACATACTTTCGAGGGACAAAAACAACATGCAAATGCATGAATAAAATTACTTTAAATTTAATAGTATATCGTCTTTTTTTTTTTTTTTTTTTTGAAGATGGACTTTGAAACAAAGCTCATTTGGACTACTTCTTCTGAACCAGTTTCCAGGGAAATGTGAAAATCTATTTCTTATCTGTTATAAAGCACTGTTTGCGAAGGATTTCCCTGAACTTGCTGACACCCACAACAAAGATTAGATGAGATGACAAGAGGCTGCCCAATCAGCTAAAATGTTGCAGACATTCATTTTTAATGTAAACATGATGGCCGATATACAGCTGAAGTCAGAATTATTAGCCCCCCTTTGATTTTTAATTTCTTTTAAAAATATTTCCCAAATGATGTTTAACAGAGCAAGGAAATGTTCACAGTATGTCTGATAATGTTTTTTCTTATGGAAAAAATCATACTTGTTTTATTTCGGCAACAATAAAAGCAGTTTTTAATTTTTTAAAAGCCATTTTAAGGACAAAATTATTAGCCCCTTTAAGCTGTATTTTTTCCTGATTGTCTACAGAACAAACCATCGTTATACAATAACTAGTTACCCTAATTACCCTAGTGAAGCCTTTAAATGTCACTTTAAGCTGTATAGAAGTGTCTTGAAGAATATCTAGTCTAATATTATTGACTGTCATCAAGGAAAATATAAAATAAATCAGTTATTAGAGATGAGTTATTAACACTATTATGTTTAGAAATGTGTTGAAGAAATCTGCTCTCCGTTAAACAGAAATTGGGGAAAAAAATAAACAGGGGTGCTAATAATTTAGGGGGGCTAATAATTCTGACTTCAACTGTACATTGCATCGCCAACCAAACATTATGCACGCTAATGAATATAAACCAATATATTGATTATTGTGACAGAAACCATCATAACAGTGGATTTTATTTGAATCACGTTCTAATGGATTTTATTTAAATTAATAAAAACTGTTTTTCCAAGTCCTTTGATGATTTTTCAAACTCAGAAAGAGCACTTTTCAAAAACAGAAAAATATAATGTAGTAATTTTTGTAAAGAGTATTATATAGAAAAAATTAAATGACCTTTTTTGCTGTCTATTTCGATTTTTATTTTATTTTTTTTATTCTATTTTGAAATGACAAAGCATAGCTGAATCGAGAATCATTACTTCAGTTATCAATGTAATTCTTCAAAAATCATAATCAAAATTAAATTGAAAATGCTTATACTGCTTAATATATTTGTGGAAACCATCACGTTTTTAGGAATTGGTGACATTTTACTTAAGGGTACAATTCTCTCTGTTAATAAACCATTAACTAAAACTTAGGATTAGAGAATAAGTAGAATATACTTTATAAAAAAGCAATAAACAGTCAAAAAGACAAAGTATACACATACTTTCCATATATACTGTCTGACACCCTTTACAATAAACTTTCATTGGTTAATATAACTTTGACACAAAATACAATAACTAATAATGAACACCTTTATTTCATTAACTAACATTAAAAAAAGAGGAACTGCTGTCATAAATGTATTGTGTTTTGTTATTCATGTAGGTAAATGCATTAGACTATCATAAACTAATAGAACCTTATTGTAAAATGTTACCATTATTTTAAAATCGTATGTCAAAGACATTCACTTTTACAGTCTGCATCAAACTTAGGTGACTGAAGTGTTTTTATTTAAATAGAAAATGTTGTAATTAAATGCAAGTAAAGTGCCTAATGTTTTAAGTTAATTTTATGGGCAAAAAACTCAAATATACAGTGCTGCTCAGCATAATTGAGTACACCCCATTTTTAAAATGAATAACTATTTCCATTTGTCAGTGAATATGTATTTTGGTGCATTTAAACAAACCAGATTTATTCAACAGATATGTTTATTTAAATAATATTTTAGTCACCAAACATATTCAGTAATTGAATACAATAATACAATTAAATTCAAGAAAAATAATAAAAAATTCAATTATTTAGCTTCTGTTGATTTATCCTCTTTTTTTAAATTTGTATTTAATATTTTTCTAAAACATATAAATTTGGGTAAACTAGTTTTTAGACCGTTATCGTAAGTTATCTCGTTAGATAAGCTCCAGATTTGGCTTCAGTACTGACTAATCTAATGTATACGCACAAATATAATATTGTAAAGCCTCCTATTAAAAATATGAATTTAAAAGATAGAATTGAGAGGGGTGTACTTAAATATGCTGAGCAGTGTAGGTGAAGATGTTCCTTAAAATATTTATAAAATAAGTGTGGTCATACAACATTTATGATATTTATGATACATATAAATATTATGTGCAGTATTAAACAATTAATAATGCACAATACACAATTAGCTAACTGGGTTGTTGACAAATGGTTAAAGATTTAAAGTATAATGGCTAATAATAAAGATTTAAAATTTCAATTAATTAGTATCTTAGAACTGCAATGTGAGCCTTTGATGTGTCATCAAATGATGAACAAAACTTTAGTGTCGTAAATAATAATAAAACAGGGAGACATTTTTTTTTTCTCAGACATCTAGCTTTATGCATCTAACGTAAAAAATTAAGCTCCATTACATTTACTGATGCTTGAAAAAAAGCTTTTGACCCACATATTTAAACCACATTTTATTAATACTGCATTACATGGAGTTACAGTATTAAATTGTAATGGAATTAAGATTTTTTTGTCTAATTTAATTTTCACCAAGAACGAAATTAAGAAATAAACACATCCTTCCATTTCAATCCTCAGGGATTTGCTTTGAAATTGCAGTAGGACAAATAAAACAAATCCCAGCACATCTGAGAAATGTTTGAAAAAAGCCACAAGGGAACCCCTAAAAAGTGATCTGACACTTGCAATAAGGCAACATCATGATGCCCACCTCGGCATAGCATTTGAAGAAACAATAACAGGTGTTATGATGACACCAAAAACTCATTTGTGAGCTTTGATACTTAATCCTGTCATGTCCAAACTTGCTGAGAAAACCATCTCTATACAGTAAACAGTGGTGGTGGCAACATATTATTCTGTAGAAGTGATCAAAATAAACCAAATAGACAGAAGGAAACAGAAGACTAAATTGAAATCCACCAGCTGCAAAAAAAAAAAAAGTACCTAAATTTTATAGACAGTGTGACTTAAACCTTAAGGCATTTACAGTTCAGTCAAGCAAGGAATGCTACTCCTGAGGCATCAGAAAACTGCTTTTAGACAGGACGGGCACAGACTGTGCAGACAGCGGCAGCAGACAGAATTCCCTCTGCATTATAGATAAGCAGCTTTAGCTGTCTGTGTCTGCTTTTAAAAAAGCTGAAATCAGTGAACGACAGCTTCCATTTTAAGTCCCATCATGATCATGTATGTTTCTCCTCAACTATATAAAAAGCTTCATCTCAAATGATGCACTATTGATGAACATAAATTGAAGAAAATGAATTCAATCAAGATTGGGTAAAGGGTCGTAAATAAAAAAGGGGGAAAAAATTGAGCATTTTTTAAATGTAAGAAAACATTTCTAAGATGTGAAATTCTCAAAAGGAGGAACTTGATCAGCTTAGCGCAAACCAAACCAAACAAACAAACAAACAAAAATAAAAAAATTCAGACACAGTCCCAACTATGAAATTAATTCTGTGTTCCATATTTTGATGTGTTGCTAGTTGTGACAGATTATGATGCGTTTGTAAAAAGTGGTGCTTAGGTCCCTCTGGTGGTAGGATTTCTAAAATGTTTTCTCAATACTTTTCTCACCTTATTAATTAAACAATTGTTATGAATATTATGAGCAGTATTAAACAATTAATAATGCGCAATACATGCACATTTTTTAAAAGCTTATTGGAAAAATCTGTTTCCTAATGTTGCTTGTGCAAAACATATAAGCTAAACAAAATATTAAATTAGTCCTCCAGTTTACATTCGATTAATGTTGAATTAATGAAACAATATATTAGTTAACGATATTAACTGCTCAAATTATTTATCCAATCTATTTAAATGCCAATATCTTGTATTCGTTAAAAGTCGCTTGCAATAGAAAACAAAATCCCTCATAACACGCGTTTTATGAACAGTGCTAGACTCAACATTTTCTAATGAGACATTTGTAGCGTAACGCTATTATTTAGATACGTGGCTGCTGATATTGCATTGCAGAAAGAAACAGGTGTTTTTCACGTGATTGGATTTAGTAACCGAAGCAAATGGGCACATCAAACAAACAGGCAAAGTTTTAAACTAACCGTACAAGTTATATGGAATAAAATGAACAACTGAAAGTTTTAGTACTCACATAATAACAGTCCTTAACATTTCTACACAGAAACTGCCGTTTCTCCACAACGACGGGCATCTCGCAAACCGCACCAAGGCTGAAGTCTTAAATAAATATTTGTTTGAAGGAAATGGTTTAATATCTCATCTCGTTATGTGAGAATGAAACTTAAGGAAAATAACTGTGAAATCTCTGAGTCTGAATAGCGACAACACAAGCGCCTTAAACATTCAAACTATTGTACTGTAAAGTCCGAACGTACCAATATTTCACAAGGGGGCGGTAAGAACTGCTAGCGTATTTTCTCTGTGAAATACGGTGAATACGCCGCTAAACTCCATTTTTGCACACAAGAGTGGCGTCATTTTTTTTATTACACGGGCTTAAAGAGCATTCGGAGGTTTAAAAAACGAGAAAAGCGGGATTTATTTATCCACCATAACCTTTAAGCTACAATGGATCGTTCCGAGTTGTATAGACCACATTTGCATATAAGCTGCATAGCTCATGTATATCAATTAGATAGTAAGGACGTTGCTCAGCAACCAAGCTGGAACGCCCAGAAACGCAACATGAGTAATTAATATTTATAAGGCAAGTCTTTCCCACAGAAGAACGCTAATAATTGCCATAGTATTAACACATGTTGAATTTAAAAACTCGCGAAGCTTTTGATTATTTTTAATAGATATTTTACAGTAAGGTAATAATGGCACCTATGATTTTCATCTTGTCCGAATTACCCAGTAATTAATTTGCAAACGGGTGTTGAGGTTTATAATAATATAATACTATAGCAGGGGCGATTTTAGTATTTTCATTTTAGGGGGGCTCAGCTCCTTATAAAGGCAAAAAAAAAGAGAAATTATTACATTTATAAGTAAAATTATTACACTTATAAGTTTAATATTAATACACTTAAAAATGTTTGTTTAATATGGGTTGTATACTAGTATTCAATTGTATTATATAGACACGCATAGCCATTCTGAATAAGCCAAATAGGCTCAACCCACCTATTTACTATAGTAAAAAACACTTTCTACATTTAAGTGCGTTTTCTTTTGTTTCCATGTATTAAATAAATAAACTGCCAGTTTTCTAATTAAATGACATTTAAATATATATTTAAACTAACAGGCTATCACATATTTCATGATCTGCATGAGAATAATAAATAAGACGCTTTTATTTTAATACAGACAACACTTGATTCTCATTCTCTAAGTGCTTCTGTCACTGTTTAATCTTTTCTGTGCAAGACTGTGTGGTATAGTTAATGCCACTAACAGTAGTTCATTTCGAAATAAAAAATACCCAAATGTTCATTAAGAGTTACATTTTTCACTGGAGGAAAGAGCTGTGCTAATGAGGTGAACGCAGAGAAAACCAGACTTCTTCTCCGTGACATTGAGATACAGGTGACACAAGGTCATCAATATCAAAGAACTGCAAATAAGCAGATATTATAACAATTTATCAATAAACACACAACTCCTTCTCTCGCTGTCTACAGCTGTGTTTTGCTGATCAAATGAAAAACATAAGGTGAGGAGCTGAATTCTGTCGCCGTTTTCTTATCAAATTTAAGTCCATAAATTAGTGTACAGTTTATAAGCTATCCGCTAAAGTTTTAGGGGGGCTGAGTAGAAATATAGGGGGGGCTACAGCCCCCTTAAAATAGGCCATGCAATGCCCATGTACTATAGTACAATACAATGGTGCATTTTAAACAATTTAGTGTTACATAAATAAGATAATTTCAGTCACCCACATAATGCGGAGGATTTTGTTCACACTTAGCAAGATTGTTTTGGTTAAATCAAACTGTGGAGTAACATTTGTTTAGATGGAAGATGGAAAAAAAGTTTGAATATACCACTACTAAAAAAAGCCATAATGCTCCAGCAAACCGCTTTAATTTCATCACAGTAGCAATGTCGCCCATATAAAGTTCAAAAATGTGTGTCAAAACCACAGATCTTTATTTGCATGAGCGACAAAGGAATGTGTGGCACTGTTTTGATATTTACTCATTTTGTAAGCTCTCTCAAATATCGCAACTCATATAATGCATTACATGTTTACACATACTATACATTTAGTCCAGCATGCAGCATTGTTCTGGATGTTTACCACCACATTTCATAGCAAAATGGTGTCATGAAAGCCTTAGGCTCAGATTTTTGGGTCCAACCCAAATGAACCAAGACAACAAAAATACAAGTGTAAACACATGAAACCTAAACATTTCATTGGGGACTTGCAAAATATTGTAAATGTATAAATTTGCAGTTTACAAGTGTATGATGTCCAATCATCAACATTTAAAAGTCAGTATTAAATATGCAAAATTTCACTAAAATATTCAAAAACCACTAAACAGTGTGGAATATTTTGCTGAGGTATGCACTTACATTATCCCAAATGTTTCGTAGAATGCTCAAATCCAGAAAAATAAGCAATAATGTGTGGCCATACTAATGACATCACAGACCCTTGATTGACCCTAGAAAAATTAAGTTTTTCTATGAAGCCCTGAGTAAAAAATCTAGGTGTTCTGGATGATGGCTTGAGCTGACAAACAGATTAACGCAGTGGTCAAATCATGCTTCTTTCAGCTTCGACTATTAAAAACAGTCAAATCTATTCTAATCTAGAAAATATTGTAAAAAAAATAATCCATGCTTCTATTACCACTAGATTGAACTATTGTAACTAATTAAACTTTGGGATTAGTCAGAAAACCTTATCCCGGTTTAAATTAGTTCAAAATGCTGCTGCAATGCTTTTAACAGGTACCAAGAAACATGACCACATTACACCAGTTTTACGCTCTTTGCACTGCCTGTGCACTATCAAGTCACTTTTAAAATGCTTCTCTTGGGTTTTAAATCTCTAAATGGCCTAAGAGAAAATTGAAACATGAAGGACATTGAAATTTTTGCGCATTTGAATTTCTGCGCAGCCTCTTTTAAGCAGACAGATTCGTCACTCGCACGCACACGTGCAGCACGCATCTACTGCTGACAGAGAGTGAGAGACGTCATTCTGCAAACTCTGCATCAACCTGAACTTCTTTCTGAAAGACCAACGTGGCCTTGCATACATGAAAAGAAAGATTGTACTAAAAGGGCTTCTGCCAAAAATGCAGAATCAAAACTTTTCTAAACCCTAAATTAATATCGGGATTAATTTTTACATGCTGGAGGGAAATGACGTTATGGCGTTTAAAACAACGATCTGAAGGATGACACCACGGCTGAAGGATTACTTTTAGATGGGTATGTTTTAAAACTATTTCAGCCATGCAAAGCTTATGTAGACTGTGTTCCTGTTTATGAATGTGTTTATATGCACGGAAGTGTTGTTTAGCCACTAAAAAAACATCCGGCAGACGATTGGCTATTTTAAAGTTCATCGAGTACCTTTGAAAGCATCGATAATATAGTCGGTTAAACAGACCTGAGCATTCAAGTGAAAAAGGAGCTGAAAACAAGCGATGTACACGGATCAGCGAACAAAATTAAAAATGAAAAGTCACTCGGTGTCTTGGTAATGTAAACATAAGTGTAATGTAAAAAGATGACAGGATATTTCAGTTTTTAGCACTCCCGTTTTTCTGATCTAATTTTTTATTTAGTTTAATAACAAAACATAAGTAAATAGTGCTCTTCCGCCTAACCAGCTTTACTGAGGTAAAGTTTGATTTATATTCACACATTTGTTCAATTTTGAACTGTGACAGCCTGTGCCAGTTTTGGAAAAATATAATCCTGCAGCCGCTGGCCTGTCAACAACTGCGCTTGATAAAGTACGTGTGTTAATAGAGTTTTCTAACTGGTGAATCACATGATCTACTGTTATATCCAGTTAAATCTAATCAGTGCGAGTTCGTAACTTAAGGAGACGTGGCTTTAGACAGCAGAGGAGGGTTGTAAAATTTCTAAGCTATTATGGTAATGCTAGCATTCTGGGAGATCACCTACTGCACCTTGTTGTCTATATCTAATGACATATTCCCAAACTTTGATCTTTTGAATCCATTACTTGTTCTCAGGTAACGTGTTTTGGCTGAGTGCCAAGATAAGTTAATACATTAATTAATGTAACCGTGTACACTGATTCTGCACATCTGACTGCTTGCTGGCATTTATTTCCAATAATGTATAAATTTATTGTACGTTATACTGTTATAATGGCCGTTATTGGTCAATAAAACTGATATTCAGCAAAAGAGAGCGTATGTTTCGTATTTTGAATGAAAATGAAAGGGGGCAGTTATGTTATAGGCTCTGTTTTATCATGCATGCAGTAAAGATGATGCTTATATAAATATGTAGCCATACGACACATCAACATTTTTGGTGTCTGTTAAGTTGCAAAATGAAACTAGGCAGTTCCTTAAATCATGTTTTCATTTTATTGCTAAGATGGTGAAACAACGAAAGAATGATGTGAATGAGGTTATAAAGTACACTGTTTCTTTTGAAGATTTACCAGACATGTCCTCGGGAATTTGTTTTCCATATCAAACTTGTAAAGTCTGAACTTACAAGGAGAGGATGCAGGACTGAACTTTGTGTAGGCAACTTAATATTGAGGGAAAAGCCCCAATCAGATTGGTGAACGTCTGCAGTCCCGCCACAGATTTCAGATGTCTCCGTTTTCCCCCATTCCCACTGACACTCCGTTTTCAGCACTCAAACTCCGGCATAGTGTGGACGGATGACATAACCGTAGTAAAACGTATGCATTTTAAAACTAAAACGTATTACGCCTGTTTCACACCGCAAGCGCAAGCAGTGCGTGAGCTGCGCATGCACAGCGTGTATGGAGAGCAGAAGCAGCAAGCAGACGTTTACCTTTCACACCAGCTGCGTGTGCAGCATGCAGCTCATCGGCAGCTGCTGCACGTTCAATCTATCTCCGTCTAAGCTTTCTAGTTGCCTATCAATCTATAAATACACTTTTTTTTAACTTTTCATTTGCTCCAAAGGGCTGCGACAACTTTCCTATGCCGTTTCTGTAGCCTGCAAGGCTTTATTTTACAATTTATATAGATCATAAAGAACTGTCTGCTTCTCACGCTCTTTAAGGAGTGTCATTCATGCCTTTTCAGGTGCACTCGCTCAAAAGACAATCACCTGTGATATGTCATTTTGTTTTTGATTATGAGGATGCTGTAGGCTTATAGTTATAATAATATTTATACAATATAGTTATAATGATATTTATACATGATCAAACTAGTGTGCAATTTAAGCAAAACTAACACTAAAATTGTTTTACATTTGGTTTAGTAGTTTAGGCCAAAATAAAAATTGATTGCAATTTTTAATCATTTAAGTTCATTTGATATATATATAGAGGGAGAGAGAGAGAGAGAGAGAGAGAGAGAAAGAGGATATTATTGATCCATTCATTCAGTAAAATTGCTAATTTTTACTGTCATTTAATGTGTTTTGGTCATTATCAATGCACTGATCACTTTAATTGAGCGTGAGCAGCGCAGCAATAATAGACCGAAAGACAAAACTATCGCGGCACTGCTGCTTCAGTGATGCACACACCTCACGGTTATGCGCTGCTTCTGCCAGCAGTTTGATAGCTCTAATCTGTAAACATGCACACACTCTGCTTACGTGCTGCTTGTGCTTGCAGTGTGAAACAAGCTTTAGTGTAAATGGGGCCTAAATTAGCCATGTTAACCATGAAATCCATGCTAAATAAGCAGTGCAAGGCCCAGGACTGAGAACCGGCCACCATAGGATGATGTGAAGACCACAACTACCATGATTCCACACTCAGTCATGCTGTAATCAAAGTACTTTTTTTTAAGTGAATACACAATATCTAGTAGTGGGCGAAAATTTGGTGCATTGGTGCAACATTTTGGTGCAATCACACAGTTTGAAAAAAAAAAAATAATCACAAAAAAAATAAAGTTTTCATAAGGACATTTTGTAGCATGCTATACCTGTAAAAGGGCCGGGAAGCTTGGAGTAGAGAGGCGTCGCAGACACCGATATTGAGCTTCGTAGGTCAAGGAAAACCTTTTCTTGTTGGAACGACTTGATCGGAACAACTCAATTTGGTTGGTCTGGTCACTGTAACAAGACATAAACACGGATTACGGTCTGAAAAAGTAAACAACTAGAAAAAAAATAACACAAACCTCTAGGGGTGTCTCAATCAGCTCCCTGGCTGAATCATTAGGGACTAGTAAGGACAGCAAAAACCTCAGTTCACTAGACAATTGTACACTGACAGTGACATGAGAACATCTCCGTTGTACAACATTTACAATATAGGGATAACAACTGATATTTTTTTTTACATATTAATTTAATAATTATAATAATTATAATAATAATTATTAATTATAATTATAATTATAATTATAATAATTTTCAAGAATCAGTCATTTGTAAATGATTGCTAGATTGTTCTGTGGATTTCTAACTGTTAATTTATGGTTAAATATAAATAGATAAACATTTAATTAAACAAATGTCTCGAGTTTTCATGATGGTGGTTTTCTCACATGATTCAAGTTTCGCTCTTCAGAATTATGTTAAGGGTATATCATAGACATTTATATTAGATGTTGCCTACGCTATTGTTGTCTACTGAAAGGAATGCATCATTAGAGCCGTTGTTTTAGTACAGGGTAGCGTTCCTTTGAAATTAATGCAAGACCAAGGTGCAGTGGAGGACTGGCCATCCAGAGCCAGAGATATATAGACATATATACTTGATAGGGAGAATTCCTGGTGTTCAGTATGCAAATAATTTTTTAAATTGCGAAAATTATCATTTTACATCACTTTTCTACATCAATGGAT
Source organism: Danio rerio (assembly GCF_052040795.2). Lineage (NCBI taxonomy): Eukaryota > Metazoa > Chordata > Actinopteri > Cypriniformes > Danionidae > Danio > Danio rerio. The sequence continues at coordinate 17,803,327 of NC_141030.1, forward strand.
TAGTGACCGCACGGGCATTCCTGACAAAGAGCACGTGTTTGTGTGTATGGATATGTATTATCCTTTCTTCCAGTTAAATTTGATCTAATCCGTGTCCTAAAACACAACCCCTCTCCTGCTATGTATTTTCATAGAGCGAATGTTTCAGTGTACTAGAAGAATTTTGCGATTGACGACTGAAAACGACTGACTCCCTGATCCCATTGAGGTCTATTTACACCCATTGTAAAATTAGCAACATACAGGGAGTGTTATTTAATACTGAGAATGAGCCACTATTTTCACAAATCCCTACTCCTAATCTCCTAACCGTGATGCAGCAGATTACGTCAGTATGTTCAGGACTCAGTTGATCTGACTGAATCTGTTAATAGTTAAAACATGTTTATCAAACATTAGTGTGTATGCAACTAAATATAAGGCCAACGCCTGCAATTATATCTTACCATGCACTATGTTTTGTTGTGCATTAGATAAGCCTGACAAGAAACTACACAGCCAGGCTTAACAGAAGTGTTTTGTGTACAGAAAAAGGGCTCTATTTTAATTCCCAAAACATGTAGAAAGCATTTGCAAGAGTAAGCAGCTGATCTGAATGGAGCAAACCTGATCTGCCTGGAAATAAACTTTTCAATTTACAGCAATTTTTAACTAACTGTTTTATATGTGTATTTGATAGTCAGAAGACTACTGTACAGTATGTGGCATGTAGGTCAAGCAAATACAGCTAAAAACATTTCAATTTGAGCATTAACATTATCTGGAAGAAGTAAGTTTCCACTAAGTTTGCACTTCAGAGTCTCATTAGAAGTAATCTTTTTTTTTTAACTGAAAACTGACAAAAACTTTTAATTCAGACATGCTACTAATTTCGTGTTCTTATCACCTTTTAAAAATATAGTATGGCTGGGTTGTAAAAATGTATCTGTATCAGATGAAATAATGATGAAATTGCCCAATACATACGTGTCAGATTAACTTTAGCCAAAACAGTTTGAATTAAAGAAGGTAAATTATAATAATATATAAATATCGTAGACAACATGCCCCATTTTGGTGTCCTTATTAAATTTAGTAAAGTGATTTTACAAACTAATTCCATTTATTGGTCCAGATTTTACTATTACATCTTTTGTTTAAAATAATTATTTATAAGTGTTGCTTATATTATAAAGTATTGCACTTTGCATAAACTCTCACCGGCTACTTTATTAGGTACACCTCTCCAACTGTTCGTTAATGCACATTTGGGCTAAATTTTGATTCGTGGTGGGGGTGTAATAGTGTGGGGGATATTTTCTTGGCACACTTTGAGCCCAATAGTACCAATTAAGCATTGTTTCAACACCACAGGCTACCTGAGTATTGTTGCTGACCATGTGTATCCCTTTATGACCACAGTGTGCCCATCTTCTGATGGCTACTTTCAGCATAATAACGCATGTCAAAGCGCAAATCATCTCAGACTGGTTTCTTGAACAAGACAATGAGTTCACTGTACTCAAAAGGCCTACACAGTTACCAGATATCAATCTAATAGAGCACCTTTGGGATGTGGTGGAACGGGAGATTCGCATCATGGATGGATGTTCAGCAAATCTGTAGCAACTGCATGATGCTATCATTTCAACATGGATCAAAATCTCAGGAATATGTCCAGTACCTTGTTGAATCTATGCCACAAAGGATTAAAGCAGTTCTGAAGGCAAAAGGGGGTCCAACTAGGTATGGGACGATAACCGTTTTCAATGTATACCACCTTTGGAAAAGTCAAGGTTTTAAAACCGCCAAAATTTTCTAATATACCGTTCCTAAGGTATGTGTAAGATTTTTCATTTATTAATTTCTTTTTGTTTTTTAGGACAACAATATCTCCAGCAGAAAAGATCTCCAAAGACGCCGTTTTAAAATTATAAAGAAATCTGTGTTTTTGAAACAAACGAGTACAGCAGAAGTCAATGACTTATTTGGATTATTTAGCCTGACATGTTTACCGCTACAAAATATTTTAAATGTTTCTAAAAATAAAATGTTGTTTTCAAAGGGGAAAAAAGGTTTAAGTTTTTTACCCAGACATTTAAAAAAGAATATTTTTTAGAGCAGTAATCACAATACTGTCGTCAAACCGTGATATTTTTATCCAAGGTTATCATACCATCGGAATCTTATACCGGCCCATGCCTAGGTCCAATGCCCTGTACTGTTAAGGTGTACCTAATAAAGCGGCCGGTGAGTGTACTTTCCAATTATTTTTAATATGCAACTCTGAACATACAGTTTATAAGAGGTCACTCAGATGTATTTTAAAACCATATAAAAGATTGATCAGACTTTTGAGAGGCTGTGACATCACCAAAGAAGTACACTGAAGACGGTTCGGTGCTGTAGCAAAATGAAATACTACTGCCTGTTACTATTAAACATTTGATCATTTCAGCTTTATGATGTGGTAACCAAAGTTACAAAACCACGTCATTCATTCATTCATTTTCTTTTCAGCTTAGTCTCTTTATTAATCAGGGGTTGCCACAGCAGAATGAAATGCTAACTTATTCAGCATTTGTTTTAGGCAGCACATGCCCTTCCAGCTGCCTTGTAGAGAAAACCGGAGCACTCGGAGGAAACCCAGGCAAACACATGGAGAACAAGCAAATTTCACACAGAAATGCCAACTGACCCAGCAGAGCCAAAAACATATTTATTGTCAAACATTCGGAAAATGCTGTTGATCAATTCGTCACCTTAGAATTATAAGGTTCTATCTGACATTTTTGTCAAAATTGAGTTTTTCACATATTCTTATTAAAGACAACTTATTTACATTATGGGATGTGTTTTTATAAGTTATTCACATTTTAAGACTTTTTATTTAAAAAACAAAAATGGGTTTATCTACAAAGTTGAAGTCTAGCTTGGCTCTATAAGGTTCTTTCTGTGAGCCAATCAGCATTTTTAATGCACGCACGAGGACCAATCAGGACCAGCATTCTTTGTCATTTCGCCAGACTGCTCCATTGAAAGCCGTAAACACCAGGAAGACAAAAATCACACTAAATCAGAGTCGACTAAATAATGCTGCACCACACAAAATTGAGATGTGTGAAAAGGTGATGATTTAAAAGTATTTCTTGACATTGAAATTTATTCATTTTTTTCCAGCTTAGTCTCTTTATTAATCTGGGGTCACTACAGCGGAATGAACCACCTACTTATCCAGCATATATTTAACGCAGCGGAAGCCCTTCCAGCTGCAACCCATCACTGGAAAACCCATATAAACCCATACACACTCAATAACACACATATACTATGGCCTATTTACCTTACCCAATTCACCTGTACCGCATGTCTTTGGACTTGTGGGGGAAACCGGAGCACCCGGAAGAAACCCACAGCAAAACAAAGAGAACATGCAAACTCCACACAGAAATTTCAACTGACCCAGCTGAGGCTATAACCAGCGACTTTCTTTCTGTAAGGCGACTGTGCTACACACTGTGCCAACGCGTTGCTGACATTGAGATGAAATTTTACATTTTATATTGTTGAAAAAGAGACGAATATTAAAAAATGTATATATTAAATGTGAAATATATTTATGTATTTACATATAGTCAACGAAACACTTTTCAGTGTTTATTAAACTCATTTGGTCATCGTCTGTATCTTTTAAAGTCTTTAAAATTAATGTTAAGCCTTGAAGGGCAAATACTTCATTGAATTCATAAGTCATATAATTAAATAAATATAATTCAATAATTCATATAAAGCATAAAATTTCATAAATATTAAAATATTAATTAGATTAAATTAACAGCTGGACTGGAAATAAAATATTTAGCCCAGCCTTGAATGCTCAATTTGAACAAGAAAAAATATTCATCCTAAAACATGAAATAAATTTTCTCAAGCATCAACATACTGTTACAACACCAACTTATATATATATTTTTTACTGTATTTCTTGATAAGTAATGCTTCAATGAATGATCTGCCAGATAGAACCTTATAATACCAAGTGGAAAATGACTTTTCAGAATGAGAAGGTTCTATCAGCATTTTTTTAAACTCTAATTTGCAAATGTAAGAGAACTTCGATAATTTACATTTAGAGAACCCTTAGGGTCTCTGTCATGTTAGTGTATAAAAGAGAACTGTTACACACATATTGTTTGCTATATGAAATGCAAAAACTTTGAAGCTCCATATCTCAAAATCATTCAGAACGCAGATAGAACCTTATAATTCTAAGGTGACGAATTGTGCTTCTGTCAATGTCTCTATACAAGCAATTGTAGATGATGTCATCATCTGCTCGTGTTGGCGTAGCACAAACAATGTGAGACAAGCTTTGCTCCAAAGTTTAATACGCAGCGCAGAGATTTAACAAGCACCACCCAAAACCTGCTTTGCTCAGTTACTTAGTAAAACTCAAATACTTTCCAGGGTCATTTGAGGAGAAAAGCCACCCATAAAGCAGCAATTACAGAATGAGCAACAGCATCAACTCCAACACACATCCAATTATGAGAATTAACACATCAATTTACCAGTCACGCCTGTCACAAACAACATCAAACACTCATTTTGAAGTTTTCTTCTCTAGCATATTGTCTATATAACTCACCCTGAGGGTCTCCACAACCTCCGGCCGGGTGGCATCAGCTCTCGCTTGTTGAGCGGTGCGACCCCGATGGCCGCTTGCATGATGGTGATGAATTTCTTGTACTTCATTTTCTCTCTTCAGTTCTCTTCTAAACCTACAGCACCATTTAACCTCCCAGTTTACCAACTATAACATCACTGTCAAGGCTAAGCATAATCTCATTTCAAGCAGTGAATACTCCTAAACACACACTCATCCGCACGCGCTATCTCCATTACTGAATCTCTCTTACTCGATGGAATCTCAGAGATGCCCATTTCGTTCTCCTCGTAGGACAAGATGAGAGGGAAAAAGAGAGAGAAAACAAGGACCACGTTGGGCAGCCTTGCAGAGCGTCACTCTTACATAATTCTGGAGATCTCAAACATTAGTCTAATGAAAACGCTGTGAGGGGGATAATTGTGGTACTAAGCCGTGACAGATCATGGATGCACCCTAGCCGTTTCTCTGTAATCCCTCAGCCGCCGCTGGCTTATAGCTTCCACCGTTTATCACCCATTCGCCATCACAAATGCATTCACGCATATGTAGAAGATTTGTCCATTCACAAGCAGACCCCCGCAGAGATGATTTGGCCATGTTGCTTTGGCCGAGGGATGGAGAAATCAAGCATCCAGGCCTCTGATATAACCCAATGTGCAAAGGCTTTATTGTCCAGTGGTTTGCACAGTGGATTAGGGGGAAAGAGGAGATTGCGGCGCCAAAGTGCAGAGACTCTAAAATCCCCTCCGACACTCCAAATCACCTAAAACCCTGCAAATGAAACCGTCTATTTTTAGGTTTGGTTACGAACGTATGTTCTGCTTGAACACATGCGTGGGGTTGTGTTTCCACCAGTCGAATTAGGAAAGAGCAGATCTGGCAACTCTAAAAATGACTAAAATTGATCTGGTAAGACTTTTGATCCGAAACAGGATTATTCAGAGATCACAGCTTGCGTTGTCAATGCTAGCATATAAAAAAAAAAAACCAACAACAAAAAAACCACAGATGTCACACCATGAAAAAAATAAGCAAAAGCAAACATAAATGTGCATGAAAGAATGTTTATTCTTTTAATATCCATTTTCTTTTATTTATTTGGTTTGTATACAATAAGGATTCATTGTAATTAGGGCTGCTCTAATACACTACCTGACAAAAGTCTTGTCGTTGATTCCAGTTGTAAGAGAAACAAATAATAACTTAACTTCTAGTTAATCATTTGTAAAAGTGGCAGAAGGTAGATTTTTCAAATGATTTATCTGTTGAACTGTATCCCAATCATCACAAATACTGCAGAAGACCTATTAAAACCCATGGACCCAAGATTCTCACAGAAATCAGTCAAGTTTGGTGAAGGAAAAATCATGGTTTGGGGTTACATTCAGTATGGGGCTGTACGAGAGATCTGCAGAGGGGATGGCAACAGCAATATTCTGAAGTATTAAGACATTTGTGCTGCCCATTACATTATAAACCACAGGAGAGGGCAAATTCTTCAGCAGGATAGCGCTCCTACTCATACTTCAGCCTCCACATTAAAGGTCCTGAAAGCAAAGTCAGGGTGCTCTAGGATTGGTCATCCCAGTCACCAGACATGAACATTATTGAGCATATCTGGGGTAAGATGAAGGAGGAGGCATTGAATATGAAATCAAAGAATCTTGATGAACTCTGGGAGTCTGCAAGACTCTTTCTTCGTCATTCCAGATGACTTTATTAATAAGTGATTTGAGTCATTGCAGAGATTTATGGATGCACTCCTCCAAGCTCATGGGAGTCATACACAATATTCATTCTTTTTCCACTGCACTACGACTTTATATTCTATGCTGTACATTATCTCTGTTAAGTGACAAGACTTTTGTCAAAGCAAAGTCAGACCTTACTGTCCTAATTAAATAATTAAAGCTCAAGGCATGATCATATTGAATTTTGGTGAAATGGGTGTAATCTAGAGGCTTTTGCCATCCATAAAAGCCACTTCTGATACCAAATGATTAACTAGAAGTCAAGTTATTATTTGTTGCTATTTTAAACAACTTCAAAAGAATTCAAACCATTTGAACAAGAAATTAAAAGGTTTGGCCCTTTAAGAAGAATTCATTTAATTATTTATACACTAAAGACTATACCATGTTTTGACATTAGATTATTTACTATCTGCGCCTCAATACTGTTATACCAGGCATGGGACTATAACCTGTTTCTATGTTTACAGCGTTTTGAAAAAGTTAAGGTTTTAATAAAAAACTTTCTGCTGTACCGTTCCTAAGGTATGTATAAGTTTTTTTAACCTTTAAAAAAATAAAGATAATTTCAGAGCAACAGTATCTCCAGCCGAAAAAGGACCCTCTCCATTAAAATGTACTGGTCAGCTCATGATTCAGGAAACATCTGAAAAACGAACTGTTTATACAGTACACCAATATCCAAACATACTATAGGCCTGAACATTGCAGTAGTTTTCTTGATATGAAAAAAAAAAAAAAAAGATATCAAATGATGCCTTTTCAAGTTGTTAAGAAATCTGTGTTTTTAAAGTAATTAAGATAGCAGAAGACAAATAAAATATTTTGTGTTTAATAGGTAAAAAATATAGAAAAATGTACAAATAAAAATTCACAATACGATCATACTGTGAAACGGTGATATTTATATTCCAGATTTTCATACCGTCAGAATCTTATACTGGCCCATGCCTATGTTATACTCAACTAAAAACCATAAATCGATGTTTAAATCATTTTTATCTTTCATATATTGTTTTCATATGTGCTTTCATTAATTTGATTTATTTCTATAAATATATATTTGTATCATTTTGTGTTTTTTTTTTGCACTTCCCAACAAAATCCTCCCAATGGTACAATTCTAAATTAATTCCAAATAGAGTCATCCTGTTAAACTACATTCATATCGCAATGTATAATCGCAGGAAAACAATATCATGCAGCCCTAATTGTAATTATGCTGGCTACATTAGGCTATATATATATATATATATATCATCATCCATTGAAAATCAGTATTGATCAACAATGATGATAAACCCCCCAAAAAACTGCTGTATTCTCTCAACTAAAGATGCCGTCTAAATGTTAACCCGAGCAATTTTGTGGAAAACCAAACAAGCAATCTACTATGTAAAGCAAGTGTGAATATTAACAAAACCCAATGGCTGAATTACATACTTTTACACATACTTTTTTGGGTACAGTCAGCATCACATGCTGAAACCTGTTGCTGAGATCAGCAGTGCTGTGAGTCAGTCATACAGACATGCCCGTATACGTCTGCACACAGAGCACTCTTCTCTCATTACAAATACATTACACAACATAATAGCGCCTAAACTATACTACTGCAGGTGGGACCATTTTACACAACAGCAACTTAAGCGGCGCGTTTAAATATCATTTACAATGCTGGCCACTGAAATATTAACAAAGAGAAAAGAGAGATCCCCACTCTCATTAACAAGCCACATAATTTAAGGGGAACAGCTCATCCAACCATGAATTGAGTTTGCTGTTAGTTTACTTTACTCACACTCGGGGTATTAAATATGCTTATAGGTGGCTTTTCTTCCTTCAGCAGAGTGTAAAAGAAGAAAGGAAATAAAGCAAAGACTATTTTTAGCTGAAAATTTAATTCTTGGTGATTTAAAAAAAGGTTTTTTATTTCTGCTGTGATTTTGAGAGGCAAAGAAAATACAGGAACAACTAAATTGTCTTCTGAGAGTACACTGAGGTGAAACAATTGGTCTGTGCAAGAAACAGCATTTTGTATGCTTCATCAATCCACAGCCTCTGCTAGCTGTCCTGAGGGAGTTCATGACCCTGTAATTTAACGAAGCATGTATGGACGCAAGATTACACATGACCTGACGATGTTTATTTACAACTTCTTTTTTTCTTTTTTTTTCTTTTTTTAAATCGAGGCTTTCGCATCCAACATAAGCAACAGTATATGATTTTAACAAACAATAATGTAAACCTTGGATAGCAATTGACTTGCTTCTCATGAATGACCAATGTCCACTGTTTTTCAGTCAGGGCCGGAGTGGGACTTCTTTTAAGCCCTGGAGTTTCAAGCCCTAGATCAGCCCAAATCAGTTCACGACTCACTATATTAAAATAACGTCATTTCCAATTCAGTACTTCACAGTGAGGATTAATTTGAACAGTTAACACAATGTAATGTTAAACAGTATCTAAACCTATTTTCTGTAAGCATTAGTGTTAAATATTCAAACCTTGAAATGGAAAAGATCCAATAAATAGAACTGGAATTAAGCTACACGTATAATATAAAGATTAAAATCAAATGTATTGAATTTTCTATTGACATTATCATGTCTTTTTTAAGGAAACAGTAAATATTAAATATTTGTAAATAATAATAAATATTTAAATATTTGTCATAAATATGAAAAAATTAAAGGGTAAATCTCCAACACTATTCTTTAATTTCACTACTCTATTCACTATTCACTATTCACAATTTCCTTTTCTGCAATATTTAAATATGTTGCAGGAGCCTATTTGGATTTAATGTTATATGATGCATTTCAGTTTTGAATATTTTTGTTTTGAATTGTTTGCATTTGAGAACTTAGAATATGCATGTGTTGTCCAGATGGATAATCTGTGCATTTTGCATTGAGGATCATGTTAAAAATTTTGTGCGGGCTCTTTAAGAACTGCGTCTGTCAAATCTGACGGCAGTGCGTTCTTTGTTTAGAAGACAGCGGAGTCACACAGTTTTCTTTACCGCATCCGTGATGGTTAAAATCTGAGGTTATATGTTGTTTACTTGATTTTAATTTGTGCATTTCTGAGTGAAGATTAAAAGTCAACATCTGACAAGAAACGGACTACATTGATTTCTTTATTGGACATCATTAACCTGCAGGCTGCAAAAAGGTTGAGGCTATGGTCAAATGAATAAATGAATGAAAAAAGCGCGACTGCTAAGAGTGCAGGCAGTTAGGGGCACCAGCCCTCGTGGCCAAAAAATGGACTCCCGGTCCTCCCGATTAGCCAATCCGGGCCTGGTTTCAGCCTATATTTTTTCAGCTTAAAATATAACCTATATTACTGAATGGCCTAATAACAGTAAGCAAATTAACAACACATTACAATTCCTTGGTGAACATTCCTTTTAAAGGTAATGCGTTTATTAAAAATGAATGTTCATTTATAAATTGTTTCACACTAAAGTTTAATTCTAAGGATTAAAGGGTTGTTCATTCTAATAGTGCCATCTAAAGCACCTGCAATAACAGAAAAATATATTTGTCATATCCTGTACGGTTTACTTCTAAACTGTTGACCTACAGTAACAAATGAACTTGGTCCTTCAGTCTGACACAGTGTAAAAGCTGCTCAGGCATGTCAAACTCAAGCCAAATATTTTGAAACACGCCTGAGGCGCAATAAATAACATCAGCATCAGAGGATTTTCCTCCTACATAAGAGAAGAGAAGTCAAATTTATTCAAACTATTCTCATCACGAACGCCAAAAGAATTTACCGATATAGTTTGAAACAAGGTTTTATAAAACCTAGGATTTATTATTTTTGTTCAAGCAGTTATTAAATTTAAATACACTTGACACAATATTGAGATTATCAGAATACTTTAGTCTAATATGCCATACAAGAAAGACAAAAAAGGAGTGATTCATTTAAAAGAAAACCACATTGTTTTGGAAAAACGCTTATTATACAACACCCTTAAAGTTTTACTATATCTTTCCATTCTGCTGATCTCTAAGTCTGGAAGGGGCACTTTTAGCTTAGCATAAATCATTGAATTGGATTAGATCATTAGTATTGAACTCAAAAATAACTAAAGTTAAAAAGGTAACAATATTGAGAATTTGCTATTTTCTAGACTGATATGTCTAGGAACTATACTCTCATTTTGACAAAATAATAAATCAAGGAGCTTTGCTTTGTACCGTGGCTGCAGCAGAAGCAGTAATGTTAAACTAACTCTAGAAAACCCTGCAAAATGAGTCTATTTTACTGTTAACAAAATCAGTTAAAATGCTAAATTTGGCATTACATCAGGAATGTATCTGAATTAACCCCCCCACCCCCAAAAAAAAATCAAAACAGTCAAACTTCAGGTTCCTCAAGTAAATATTTATTTTCTGTGCAGTGAAACGGTTTTAACAATATTTAATTAATCTTTAAACACAGACCTGTTGTGAGTGCTGATGTCATTAATCAATTTAACGTGCTTTTGTTGAACCCATCTATTTGCATTAATTCAATGATTTTTTTTTATTACTTTGCACTATATATATTTTTTTAAAGAAGCAGCACACTGTAAACGATTTCTGTTGTTTTCACAGTATTATACTGCATTTCTCAACAGTTTTTTACTGTATAAGCTGTGCACAGTGTGTTACTGTATATATTGTTGTTTTCACAGTATAATAATGTATTTTCAACTTTTCTATACTGTAAACATGGTTAACAGTATGTTACTGTAGATTTTATAATGAATTTTGGGGAAAAATCCGTTACTGTGCATCTAAATACAGTACTGCAAATGACCAAGAACAACTCCACACACACTATATATTATGATTATTATGTTTATTTATTTTTAGACAAATTATTTTGTGAAGTAAATAACCTAACCAGTTTCTTCAGACTGTTCATTTCATTAAACTTTCCCCTGGTTTTCCATTTTTGGGTGCACTTTATAAGGCAACATAGAAATATTAAATAATATTTAATAAACATAACTTTGTGCTAAACCAAAACGTAAATTGGAACAAAAATAAATTGATTCACGTAACCAAAAACTGTTAAACAAACAAAATTATTTCAAAGTCAGCTTAAATGTCAGAGTGACCAACCTGCTTTAGACGGATTCAAGAATATTGGGCGCCCATATTGGCCACCGTAGAGGTCACATATCTCCGCATTTTCAAAACAACATTTTAAAATACGCACTATCTTAATAAATAAACCACAGAATTGAGTTTAAAACAACTACATTCTCGCATGAAAAACGGTTAAAACTTTATTTCATAACACATTTATTATAGTCATCGAAGACAGGGCATGTCTCAATAATGTCTAGGCCGATTAAAGCATGAGGTTTGCCGGATACATGAGTGATGGAGCGCCGTCAACCCCTGGAGGTCAGAATCTCCCCTATCGGCAAAGCACACTTAAAATTAGACATGATATCTAAAAACAAACCACAGATTTGAGTTTGGAAGAACTACATTCTCGCATGAAAAACTGTTAAAACTTCATTTGGTGACATATTAAACGCAATATTTATGATATGATCTGGCTTTTCTCATCCGCCATTATATTTGCTTGTTGGTGTGAAATGAACCCTGGGAGAAAAAAATATTAATTCTCAAAACACTTCAAGCGAACATTATTCTTATTGTTAAAGTCAGATATATGTAATATTTTCGCTGGTAAAGTGAGAAGAAAAAAACAATATTACTATTTTATCATTTTATCAATACCACGTTTGCATTGGTTCGGTTCAGCACACAAACGACACCGAATCGGATTGAACCGTTTGCTCGGGAATTATTTTATCACTCGTGTTCACAAGCACATTCAGCAATATGTGTATAAATGTGTGTGGCCGAGCAGTATAACGAAATAGTAATGATTCATTGTTGTGTCTTACAATAATATACAAAAAGGAATCGGTTTTAGGCGGACTCGACTCTTTACTGTTCTAAGGAGCCGATTCATAAAGCCGAGCCGACTCGATTCGACCTTCACCAGGCAAGCAACGGCTCTTCTAATTTGAAATCCACCTGTCGCCTTTTCGTCCAGTGAATTCATCCTCGGTAAGTGTTTAAAAGTCAAATTCTGTTCGTTAAAGGATTGTTTTGTGTATATTTCCGTGTAGTGTGTGTGTAATTTAAAATAATTAACCAAGTTACTTTAGTTGTACTGTAAGTTAGGTACTTATGTCACGTTATTCGACGCCAGACCGTGTTTGTAGTGTTTGCGAGGTATTAGATAAGGTAATTACAGTGAGTTTATCTTGAGTGAGTTTTTGACCATAGTAACGTTAAGTTACCTGAAAAAAAACGTAACTTTTACTTGGGGTTAACTGCATTAATGAATTCTCTATTTCAGCACAACACTGAGATGAAGGCAAAGTCACCATGAAAAGTTAAACGTTTAACGTTAAGGTAAGCTCTGGTCTTCATGTGGTCATTATGACCAAGTTATCATTATGGTTAGATTTGTAAACTGTAAGTTAGTTATTCACACTAAACTCACAATGAAACAAGTCTAAACTGTTTTATTAAATTGAGCTGATAATAAAATTCAGTTGATGTCTTTTAAGCTAACGTTAATATTAACATAATTCATATTAATTGTCTATTTCTCACTGGTTAATGAGCTTATTGTATAACGTTATTGTGTCATTAATTGTACATTTTATTTTTGGTGTTCAGGTGTAGGGAATGATTTGTATACAAATTTATTTGAACCCCATACAGATTTGTATGGTTGTACCATAGATTTAGATTATTAAATGTTAAGTCTTATTTTACTCTTATTATATTTATCTTTTTTGCAACTACAGCAATTGATGCTGAAAAACTGATGCCACCAATCTCTCCTCACTTGATTATTCAAGGTAATGTTGATGTCTTCCTCATTTTGATTAGATTTTGAAATGTCAAGTTGTTCACAGATTTGTTGTGAGGAGTTTCATGTACAACCTCTTTTGCTTCTTCCAGAAGCGACGCAGTGGCACAGTAGGTAGTGCTGTCACCTCACAGCAAGAAGGTTGCTGGTTCGAGCCTCGGCTGGGTCAGTTGGCTGAATACAATGGCATAATGATTCTGCTTGCTCACAGGAGGTACTTGATTTAGTTTTCCTCAAGCGATACATCAGTTTTTATGAGTAATGCGTGACACTTGAATTGAAGGGACAGTTCACCCAAAAATGAAAATAATGGCATCTTTGGCATCCTCCACTTGTTTCAAAATAGTTAGATTATTTTTTTGTTCCATTGAACACAAACTCATTTTTTTTTTAAAGAAATTTGGTTCAAATATGGATGTCCATAGTTTCTGGTTTCTAACATTCTTCAAAATATCTGCTTTAGAGTTCAACAGAAATTTTAATGGATTTAAAACACATGGAGTAATGGTGGCAGAAAAGTAAACTATCCTTTTAAATATTTTATTCTGAGACTTATTTAAATGTGTCTTGTCTTTTGCCATATTGTCTTTCTAGCTCAGATTGTGATGGACCTGGAATGTGACACCAGTTACTCTTAAGTCAAGAACCAACTAAAGCACAGATGTGGAGGGATCTGCAACTAAACTAACTGGAGGAAAGGAACCTTTAGGTAAAAACACCTGCTTTATTTAGATCTGAAGTATTTTATTTGGCATAGACTATTATTTTTTTATTCTTATTCTAATTTTATGTTATGTATACTGAATATAAGTCATTTAAATTTCACAAATGATTGAATATAAAATATCTAGATGTCTTATTTTTTATTGTCTTAAACATTGGTGCTCAACCCTGTTCCTGGAGATCGACCTTTCTGCAGAGTTTACCTCAAACCCTGATCAAACGCAACTAAACAAACTAAATAGTATCTGAAGGAGCACTTGGTAAATAAAGACAGGTGTTCTTGATCAAGGTTGCAGGTAAGCTCTGCGGAAAGGTAGATCTCCAGGAACAGGGTTGAGCACCCCTGATCTAAATGCTCAAAAATGCTGTTTCAGAGGTGAGGTTGGATGTAGTTCAGAAATAAATTCATTAGGATCAATGCTTAAAGTAAATGTTTACTTCTCTCTGTAGATTCACATTTTAATGAATTATTTATTTTGGTTACTTTTACATCTATATATGGGTAAGCAAGTATTTAATAAATAAAATTATTTTAAACCACTTAACTAAATGACTCTATTACCCTAGCTTCTGGGAAAAAAAACATGTAAAATAACAGATTTTTTTTTTTTTTACAGTGTGGGTGAACATACTACCTTGATGTCCAACAAAGACTGCACAAGAGCTCATTTGATGGCACTTATTCTGTCCTGTCTACATCTCTGACAACCTGGCAGTGCTTCGACATCAGTGAGTAATAAATCTTCATATTATCATGCATACAGGATTTCTGTAAGCCTATCTTTAATTTTAGTTTGTAATTAGCAGTGACTGTTTGAAAATTTGGTATTTAAATTATTCTTAACGTTTTACTGATGCTGTGCACAGTAACGTTATGATGATTTAATTTGAGGAAATGTCACTGGAGAGGTGTAATAATATTTATTTTTCTCACTGACATGCCATCACTGCATATTGAAATACAGTAATACTAATTGACCGCAAAATACTATCACAAACATTTCATGAGGTAGACTGCTTGACTACTCTTCATTTCTTTGCTCAACTTTAACACATTTGATCGTGTTGCTGTGCCTTTCGGCAGATTTTGCCAAAAATTAATGCTTAGTGATTACTTTGTTTAATGCGAACCAAATATCAGTAACTTATCATTAGCATTATTTTTTTTTTAAATCACCCACGGCTTTCATGTTCTCTAATGTAATCTTGTCTGTAAGTTAGAAGTAGATTTTCACATGTTAAAAGCCTAAAAGTACTTGATTAACATTAGTCACGTTAAATTAGATTATTTTATTTATTTATTTATTTTTAATATGTAGCCTCTTAAGGTCAGAATTAACTGTGTTCACCCCTCTTAAATTCATGGAAGCGCTAGTGTGGTCATGGAATCAGATATTCAAGCTATACAGAGTCAGACATTAAGTTAAGATGAGACTTTATTTTTTACATACCTGTGTGGACACTTGACTAGTGTTGACTTGACTGATCTTTTCCCCATTAACGTTAGTGTAATTGTAAATAGACAACAATCTGTATTTTGCCAACAAAAACGATAAAAAACAGTGTTTTATATATATAAAACAGCAGTGCGGTGTTTGGTTTCTGAATGAATGAAATAATTTGAGGCATGATTAGTTTTTACTCCAGTGATTAATTTTGCTTGTCGTTTTTGCAGGATCACCAGAAGTGCTCCTGCCCTTTTTCACTGTCCGTTTTCCACAACATCATTTGGCCTTCATCATTTCGTGTCTTGTAGCAGTATTTTCATCTGTTTTTAAAATTGTAATACTTTTTGATGCATTAATTGTTGACTGGTTTTACTGATCAATTTTTCATTAGTGTTCTGTTGCTGTGTTATATTGAATAATTGATACTGTTTCAGTAGGGTTTACACAATAAACTTTTATTGTGAAGTTAAAGTTTCAGTTTCTTTATTTTTCTTGTATTTCTTGAACAGTTAAAATAACATTTGTGCAATTTTTGAACTTTTTTTGCTCATTATAAAGTAGCACTGTTAAATACAATAAAATAACATTTAATAACTGTAAAATACTATACAGTAATAATGAAAGTAACGTTAAAATACCGTAGTTCTGCATGGTAAAAATGTACAGTAAAATACTGTTTTCAGTTTTGCAGTATGTGTATTACTACTGTAATTGGTGTTACAGTATAAAAAGAAAACAGTAAAATGATGTATTACATTTTACAGTAAATCTAATACTAAAGTAATTAGTATTACAGTAATGTTACTGTTTTATGAAATACAGCAGCTACTGGATAATTGTTGCCAGTAACTTACTGTTAATTTAACAAGAAATCGTTTACAGTGCATGTTATTACTGCGGATGTAGTAAAATGACATTTATAGTTAGTTAAAGACAACTGATAATCACGAGAGTGACCTTCTGCATTATTGTATTACACTAAATTAAATTTGTCTGAACTTTCTTTATGTGTAACTTATACACAATTATGAAAGGATATTCTGGACACTTTTCAAATGCCTTTGCAAACTGGATTTTCGATAGCATTTTAAATATGAGGATGCATATATTGTGACATAATCCAGATTAGTGCTGCACAATTAATCGTTTCAGCATCAATATCGCAATGTTATCTTTTGCAAATCACATCGCGAGTATACGCGATGTTGAGGCTGGATTATAATTTATGATTTTGCAAGTCTTTTTTGAGGCCTGTGACTGTGTGAGGATTATAAAAACCATTAAGAAAATGAACCATTTGTAACTTTGAAAAATGACTAGCGATTAATTTTATTGAGTTGTTTATAACACGAAGACTAGACAGTATTATTTTACATTTGATTATTCAATTATTGAAAACCTGAATACATTTTGTCTCTTCGAAAAAAATAAAAAATACATAAAATGCTGCTTATTTATTATGCATATTTTTCTTTATTGAAATAATCTATGCTAGTTTATTATATTTTATGGACTCCCATACAGAATCATCAATCTAAAATTATAAATTCTTTCCAAACACTTTTTGAACTTAACTAGTGAAATTGTATTCATATCGCAAATATATAATAGCAATTGCCAATTTCGTGCAGCCCTAATCCAGATGCAATTACAAATCCGGTATTCTGGAGAGTGATGTCATTTCCCAATACAAAACACACCCAATAAAGTAGTCCCACCCCTGTCATTTAATTCAAAAGCAAAAAGATTTGCGATTCTATTTGAGTTTTGGTAGGATACCTGTAGAAAATATGGCAAATGATACTGCTATTTAGTCAGGCTCATAGCTCACAAGGAATGAGAAATGCATCTGCAAATTGACTTTGCTTTTTAATTTCAAATGTGCCAGTCATTGCGCGTTCGCAAAAGTGGAAATGCAAAAGGTAACGTGGGATTAGAATTGAAAATATATTAAAAATGCAATTGAATACCCAATTTGCAATTGCATTTGAAAATTGTCCAGAATATCTTTCCAAACAAAATATACAATATTTAGCAATATATAGCAATATATTGTGCCATTGCAAATATTTATATCCTAATACTATGGTTTATCTGGCATTAACGGTTGAATAGTTAAAGACACTAAAATGAATGTTACAGCCCAAAGTTTAAATCCTTGAGTCAGCAGAAGTGGATTAGGAAATTCTTATGAAACAAAATTCATCATTTTCAGTCTACCGATTCTGCCTGGGCACATAATACATTTACAAACCTCAAATAAGCATCTCCAGGAATTCACACAGGTAGAGGATTTTGTGCATTTTCATGCATTTCGACAATTGTTCAAGTCTTTTAATGCCTTTACGTAAGCTGTGTGTGGCAGTGTAAGCCGGAGTCTTTCCCCATGTGCTGGGCTCATGCAGAATCACAGTCTACATTATGCAACACACATATGCACTGCCACTCTCTGCCAGATGTACGTTCAATCACCAAATAAAGCATGCCATATTTCAATCACACCTCTGACAGCTTAAACAGAGCAAACACACAAACCCATTGTGTTAATCTGGCTTTATTTCCCCAACCGACAACATTGAAAGCACTCTTATCAAAGAAATGTTGATATCGTAAGCACAAATGTAGCCACTATTGTCCTAAATGAGGCACAGTGCAAAACTATTCGAGTTCATCACATTCCCCGCCTCAAGAAGAGGAATGAGAGGATAGGAAACCAAAATAAACATGCGCTAATGTTTTAATGTACTATCCACACACAAGTTCACCACAAATATGGATAAATGGATAGATACCTAAAAAATCCATATTCATATATTTCATCATTAAATTAATATTTTCCATATATAAAAAGGTTTTACATATTTTGTGATTCATTTTTCCCCCTCATTTATTTTTGCTTTTCTGTTGCATTATAATAGGATTATTTCTATAGCACATTTCATACACAATGGTAGTTCAAAGTGCTTTACATATAAGAAATAAAAACAAACAAGAAAAGCCCTTTGGCTTCACAAATGGTGTTCACACTGGACACAGAAAGCACTGCACTATAAAACCCATTCATTTCAATGGCAAGTGCAGTTTATTTCTGCTCAACTAAAGCACAAAAGCAGCAGATCACACACTAACATGAGTTTAAATCACAATACAAGCTATTAACTTCTGGCTTGTCTATTATTGTGATAATTATTTTTATTTATTAATATTTATTTTTTTCATTCATTGATTCATTCATTCGTTTTCTTTTCGGCTTAGTTCCTTTATTAATCTAAAGTCACCACAGCTCAATGAACCACCAACTTATCCAGCATATGTTTTACGCAGCAGATGCCCTTCCAGCTGCAACCCGTCACTGGAAAACATTCATACACTTATTCACACACATACAATACGGACAATTTAGCTAAACCAATTCACCTTGTTTTATTGTAAATTTTAATAGCTTGAAGTGATAGTAAATACAGTTATTGAAGCCACAGGAAATATAGCAGAGGCTACAGTTCCTCTGAGAAAGTTCAACCTGCCAGAATCCAACAAATCATCTTACATTGTTTAAGCAAGGTACAAAGAACAGACTCCTGCTGCACAGTTATTTTTTCCTGTTTTTCCCTTAAACATTTCTATAAACACAAGAGACAGACAGTTGTGTGTGAAAATACCAGTAGATTAGCAGTTTCCGAAAAACTCAGTCTGGCACTTAAATCACCTTTCTTTTTGATTCTAATGCTCAGTTTGAACTTCAGTAGAGAAATCAGCAAATTGTCGACTAAATCCACATGCATAAAATCATTGAGATGCCACCCTGTAATAGGCTGATTGACTGCAATACCAAGTAGTGAAACAGCTGTAATATATTAAAGTGGCTTGTAAATGCAGATATGCAGACAGTGAGATTGAGGTAAAAGGGTTTTTCCGATTTGCACGTTCTGACATTCTCAATAAAACATTTTCAGAAAAGTGTTATTTACAAAGTCTAAATAGGGATATCATATTAGCAGCCAATGACTATTAAAAGTACAACAAAGGTTCACAGTCAAATAAATAAAGTTAATATTGTTTAGAAGTCATATTTAAATTTGACTTCTGACTGAATATTCAGATTCAAACAATATCAGGACGTCGTCTAAATGACAAACGTGCGAATATAAAATATAAAAGTATGACTTCAAAACCGCATTATCACGATCTATTTGACCGTGAACAATTTTCTACTTTGGTGGTCATTGGCTGCTAATATGTTTTCACCGTTTACAATTTGCAAAAAATATTTTTCTGAAATTATAATATTAAAGAGAATGTCCAAATGTGCAAACATAAAACCAACTTTTCCTAAGTTGAAACAACATACATTTGGGGTCCGTTCTAACAGATCCTAGAATTTTAAAATTTGATAACTGATCTCTGGCTAATTCGGTTCTTCAAACAAGTTCGCGAATCAGATTAAAATGTCTGGATGAACTGATCTGAGATCTCCGAGTGTGTTGTGTAGGACTGATTTATCGATCCTAGAAATCATGATTAGCAATGCAATGATTGGCTGATGGTACAACAGCATAATGACATCATCTGAATAATATTTAATTACCATGTGAGAAAAATCACAAAAATTGTTGTAGTAAACGGTTTGTTAATTATGATACGCAATAACTTTTTCACATTTGTTGTGGACTGCAGGCTTTACACTATAATTCAGCAATTTATTTAGCGTTACATTTATTTTCTATATTATAGTAGCCTAGGCCTACAAGTTTTTTTAATCGGCGTAAGACATAACTGTATAAATAAATTTTGCATCAAAAAAACTTTTTGATTTCGGTAAAGATGTCAATCACTGGCATATTAGTGGTCAGAAAGTGCATGACTGCATAAATTATTATCCTTTTTTAAAAAAGTTGAATATTGTGAATGTACGTGTTTGTATCTAAAAAGATCATATCAATAGATTTTCTCCTTGAACCACCAGGTGGCAGACTTTGTTCTTATTTCAGAGTGCATATTTAGCATATAGTATATTTACTATTATAACTACTGTAAAAAAAATATCAGCATTTGGTACATACTTTCAGTATTATCTTTGCTTGAAAACGCCCAATCAAATCCAGTTTATATGAAATGGACCTGCTCCCAAGCAGGTTTGAGCTACCAGAAGTGTTGCTATGACAACAAGTCTCAGATGAGTTTTGAAGAATGAAATTTAGCTGAGTAATCCACGTACGAAGAACAGACCCCAGGTCTGTACTAACTAAAATATATGAAAGAAAGTGCTTTCAAACAAAAATAAATTATAAAAGTCTATTACAGTCTTTTTTCCCAGAGAAGGGTTGGAAGGGCATCCGCTGCGTAAAAACGTGCCGAGTAAAGTTGGCGGTTCATTCCGCTGTGGCGACTCCGGATTAATAAAGGGACTAAGCCAAGAAAATAAATAAATTAATATTATAGTCTTTGATACCATAGAAAAAATGTTTATCTTTTACCCACATAGCCAAACACAAAGACTTAAATGTTGTATTTTGCAAAATAAAACATTTGATTTTAAATGCATCAACAAGTGTTGGTGAGCAACCTGTTTGGTTTCTGTTAAAACTCACCATTAAGGAAAAGTTGGTTTTATATTCACACATTCTGAAGTTCTCCTTAAAAATACAATTTCAGAAAATTATTCTTTGCAAATTTTAAATAGGGAAATCATTAGACAGACAATGAATTTCAGAATACAACAATGTTCAAATCAAATAAACAGTGCTGATGTTTTAAAGTCTTAGAAGTTATTTCATATTGAATATTTAAAGTAAAATAGTAAACAATATAAGGAGCATGTCACTGTTGTCACTGAACGAATGCGTGAATATAAAACCAACTTTATCTCAAACTCACCTGATTTAAAATGTGATCAATTAAGTTGTTGTCTGGAAGAAGTAAAATAAACATAACTATGCCAAATACAATTTTAAAGAGTTTGCTTAAACGACCTCGTCTTTTCCTCTGGTTATTTTACGCCCCAACAAAACTAGATTTGTTTACAAACTGAAATGCACGACACGTTCCAGCACTGCAGTGTCCTTACATGGGACGTGAGAGGGAGGGAAAGCGCTGAAGTTTCATACTGTAGGCCTAAACACGAGAACTACATTCAAAAAGTGGACAAAAACAAGCACAAGTCGTTACTAAAGTCCACATGAACGTGTAGCGTACTTTATAAAAGCAGCTGTTTGTGTTTCGGTGACAGTATTATTGTAATCCACCTCCTCCGCTTAACAATGGACAACCGAAACCAGTAAACGGAAATGCGACAAAAAAACAAAACTGCTCCAAAGTAAAAGCACGTACCTTTAGAGGCGCCGATACAGAAGCTCCGTGAACTCAGACAGGACAGCAGTGGGTTTTATCAATGACAGGACACTTACAGAGAAAGATTGAACAAGTCACTTTTGTGTACAATCCCAGATTTCCTGAATCTCCAGGTATAGGCGTGTTCATGAGCGCGCAGGTGAGTTCGAGCGCGTTCCCAACACCACGTGACACCTTCATTCCTGGGCGTGCAGCCTTTTTTTCTGACCAGTGGATTTAATAAGACTTCTATAAACATTCATATCAATAGAATGTCATCTTTAAGTTGTTTACTGTACTGAGAAATCTTGAGTTGCTAGATTATTGTTTCATTTTCTTTGTAGTCTTGTTTTTTATTAGTGTTTGTTTGTGTGTCTGTGTGAAAATACTAAATATAAACAAATACAGGCTACTAAAACTTTGTTTGAACTAACTGACATATATTAAAATGTATATGAACACATGTTAACAATAAATCGATAAACATTTAAGTATTTAAAACTATACAAAGAAACAAAAATAATAAAATAGCAAACAAACCTTAACTAAAATGAAATAAAAATAAGATTAAATAAAAAATTAAAACTAGAATATCATCCCTATTATCTAAACAAAAATCGTTTCTAAATATGATTATTTTATAGTGAGACATTTCACATTATCAGTATATTCTGAATCCTTTATTATTATTGTAAATTCTAAATATGTATTTAATCATATACAATATTGGTGCATTGTCTTTAAAATATATAATAAATACATTCAGTTCAATTTTGCTAAATTTTATAGATTACCTATTATTAGATCATTTAAAAATCAAAAATTTCAACTCATAATTTAAGATCAAATGCCAAACCAAACACCAAAACACCCCCTGGAGGATTGTATGAGAATATTCACATTGGTGAAAATGATGTTGAAAGCTTCAGTAGCAGATGAAGACCCGTGTGACACATAATTATGTTAAAAAATCATATATAATTTTAAGTTAAAATAAAATAGTGGTGCATTACACTCACCGGCCACTTTATTAGGTACACCATACAGGGTTGGACCCTCTTTTGCCTTCAGAAATGTCTTAATCCTTCATGACATAGATTGAACAAGGTACTGGAAATATTCCTCAGAGATTTTGGTCCATATTGACATGATAGCATCACTCAGTTGCTGCAGATTATTTGGCTGCACATCCATGATGCGAATCTCCCCTTCCACCACATCCCAAGGGTGCTCTATAAGATTGAGCTCTGGTGACTGTGGAGGCCATTTGAGTACAGTGAACTCATTGTCTTGTTCAAGAAACCAGTCTGAGATGATTCACACTTTATGACATGGTGCGTTATGCTGCTGGAAGTAGCCATCAGAAGATGAGTACACTGTGGTCATAAAGGGATGGACACGGTCAGCAACAATACTCAGCTAGGCTGTGACGCTGACATAATGCTCAATTGGCTCGAACCAGTCTGGCCATTCTTCTCTGACCTCTGGCATCAACAAGGCATTTGTCCCGTTCTCTGGATATTTTCTCTTTTTCAGACCATTCTCTGTAAACCCTAAAGAGGGTTGTGCATGAAAATCTCAATAGATCAGCAGTTTCTGAAATACTCTAACCAGCCAGTCTGGCACCGACAACTATGCCATATTCAGTCACTTGAAAATTACCTTTCTTCACAATTCTGATGCTCGGTTTGAACTGCAGCAGATCGTCTTGACCATGTCTGCATGCCTACATGCATTGAGTTGCTGCCATGTGATTGGCTGATTAGGAATTTGTGTTAACAAGCAGTTGTTCAGGTGTACCTAATAAAGTGGCCGGTAAGTGTAGCTTGTAACTCTTCTGCAGCCCTATTTTACACAAATAAATATTCACACAACAGAAACAGTGGAAAGATCCGGCATTTAATAGCATAACAGCAACTAAACACATTCTACGTAAAAGCACAAACATTTCATATATTACTCTAATCAAAATATATATTTAAATACATTTTTATAAAACATTTTCAACGATTCATGTTTTTTTTAAGCCATGTAAATCTTTACACTAAGTAACACAGACCAATAACTCCAACCATCCCATGTCATTACATTGTGCTGATTGTGCGTCAAAAATCACATGACCAAAAAACACAATATTTACTTCATGTTGCCTATGTTATTAATATTCAGTACTAGTCATTGTACTGTAATGATCAAATAAGTGAATGCAATCATTACTCAACACAACACAAGTCAGGAGTGCTCAAAATATAATTAAATCACAATTATCATATAATAAATGATACAAATCTGACACGTAATCTGGTTTCACGCCTTATGTACCAACCGGTGCATAAGACACTGGTCGAAATGGGAGTGTAACTATTATTATACAACAAACTTGTGCTTGCAAGTGGGTACAAAGTGCAGAGACAGTGTAAGGCACTATAGTGTGGCAATCTCTCTACCATTGTTTCAGATGCAAGGCTTTTCTCAGTCAGTGTGTTTTAGCAGCTTGACAAACAGTATCCAAAGTGCAAAGTCATGGAGTGACGGACAGTACTGTTTCTCAGTCTTTTAGATGACGGATGAGCTGGTCCACTTCTCAAAGCCGCACGCATCACTAAAAAAAGCAACACAATAGTCAGAGATCTGGACTCAATAACACAAAAGAGTTGGAGTTTCAGGGGAACTACACACAATGAATGTCCTTATTATATTATTTAAAGGTTCCCAATTTTGTTTTGGAGACTCCAACAATAGGTTTACATCCATCTAATGTTAAAAACACTTCAGTAATATAATAATCTACATACTGAATGTTGCAGTTTCACAGACAGTGTCTGAATCATAAGCCAAATTCGGACCAGTACTTTTTTTAAAGCAGTGTAATTCTGATTTGCATCAGAAAAGTGACATCTCACCTAAGTGTGAATCTCGCAAGAGTTTGAGTGGAGTTTAATCAGGGTCAGAGGTAAACTCTGCAGCAAATAAGCGCATACTCACACTATGTACAGTTGCCTTAAACCAGGCTTGTCCACCCTCCTGTCTCCCCCGACCGCCCGGACTCACATTATATTCTGGCATGGGCACACTTACGTCATCGATGATGCGCTGTTCAGTAAGCGCTCTCGCTCAGCACAGTAAAGATTTCTTTAGTTAATAGTTATATTGATATAACTGCGTCTAGGGCGGCAGAATAGAGAGGGCGGCGTCCGTGACACTACCCTCACCACCCGTGCCCTCAGTTATATCCGTGTCTAGGACAGCAAAATAGAGAGGGCGGCGTCCGCGACACTACCCTCACCACCCGTGCCCTCAGTTATATCCGTGTCTAGGACAGCAGAATAGAGAGGGCGGCGTCCGCGACACTACCCTCACCACCCGTGCCCTCAGTTATATCCGTGTCTAGGACAGCAGAATAGAGAGGGCGGCGTCCGCGACACTAACCTCATCACCCGTGCCCTCAGTTATATCCGCATCTACTGCAGTAGAATAGAGAGAGTAGTGTCTGCGATAGCTCCCTCCACGTTATGACCGTGCCAGGGCCAGGGCCGGCCAAGTAAACCGTACCTAAACCTGATTCAGAGCACTCACACTACTCAAACGATCCGGGAAATGGGCCTGGGCACAATTCGGATAGCATAGTATGAGTAGGCCGTAAATCAGTGTTCCTCAACTGGTGGGTCGCGACCCAAAAGTAAGTTGCAGGAACATTTTCAGTGGGTCGTGGAGTGTGTGATATAAAAAAAAAAACAACAAAGGTTGAATTTTTAACTCATTTTGCTTATATCAGACTTTTATTTTGAAATGCGTGTGCGACAACCGTACCGTTTGACATGTAAAATGTAATTTAATTATAGTAACAAATATGTTAAAGCGCAAGTAAGACCCCGAATATGTAAAGTATGGATTTACATATATTGATGACGAATAAGGCTTAAAGCCTCAGTGTGTAGTGAGGTGCTCTCACAAGAGAGCATGAAACCTTCTAAATTAAAATTACATTTGGAAACCAAACATCCCAGTTGCAAGGACAAACCTGTGGACTATTTTCAAAGACGACTCCAATAGCTGAGGGCATCACAAAAGTGCCGAACATCTTCATGTTTAAAACAAGTACAGGCACTCCGCACATCTTACTGTGCTCACCGTGTAGCAAAGGCCAAGAAAGCCCACACAATAGCAGAAGAGCAAATAACTGGTGATTATTATAAAATGGTTATGATTATTTTAATCTTTTTACTTTAATTTGCTGGTTTGTTCTGTTTAACCAGATCAGTGTATTGTTTTATTAACAGTTCAGTTTAATTAATGGTAGCTGAACTTTTCACAAGTATCTGTCACTACATGTGTATGTTAACAAATAATTATAATTCCTAAAATTATATCATAGTTCCTAAATATTTGGGTCACAACTTGAGGACCATATAAAAATGTGGGTCCCATGGCCAAACCAGTTTAGAACCACTGCCCTAAATGAAACAAATGAGCATGGATTATGTCTTCAACTACTGACCAGGTAGACATCCAGACCAGACTCGGGTGTGCTTGGCGCTGAGTTTGAAGAAGCAAGAGCACTGTCCTCCAAAGCAAGAGTCGAGCTGGATGCTCTGCAATCATCTCTGAGGACAAAAAACACAGTCAAACCAGTTTAAAAGAGAAAGTGTGTAGCCTTTACACTGTAAAAGAGGAAGCGCTGTGGAAAATATGGAAGTCCACAAAGATCTACTTTGTGTCTGATGGGAAAGTGTGTGTGTGTGTGTGTGTGTCTGGTAAATACCTGCTCTCTGAATCTGTCTGCGCTTCAGCCTTCACATCGTCTAAAGATGAAGCAGAAGATAAAGTGGCTGCAGAAACAGCTGGATTGAGTCCGGCCGAGCTAGGAATAACATCAGGTTTCTGACAGGAGTGTGTTTCTTCTGTGGAGAACAAATGATGCATCTTAAAAACACCGAAATTGTAAATGATTCGTTTTAAACCCAGAACCACTGACATTTTAAAAATGTTATGTTTGAAAACCAATCAGAGAGCGTTTGTGGATAGCTATGCTTCCGTTTTCAAAAGTCTGTGTTTTGATCCATCTATACTGAAACAGAAAACTAACATGGGGTCTTCAATGTTTTCAAAGCACTTCGTTTTCACAGGTCAGATGCCAGAATAATGTGGATGAAAGGCGTAAGCGTAACAAAACTAGTATAAATGGCACATGGGTTTTCATTCATTTTCCTTTCGCCTTAGTCCCTTTAATAATCTGGGGTTGCCACAGTGGAATGAACCACCAACTTATCCACCAAATGTTTTATACAGCGGATGCTTTTCGCTGGGAGACACCCATACATTCTCATTCACACACATACACTATAAACAATTTAGCCTTCAGAAATTACCTATAGCGCATGTCTTTGGACTGTGGGGAAAACTGATTGACCCAGCCAAGGCTCAAACCAGCAACCTTATTGCTGTGAGGTGACAGCGTTACCCACTGCGCCACCACACCACCCAAAAGGATTTTCAATTTATTATTATTATGATATATACAAGAACATATGCTAACAAATTATGTGGAAACAGCACTTAATCTAAAGATAATTTAACAAAAATTGTGACATCTAATGTTGCTCTATACATGCTTCAAACATGAACCTTGAGACCTTGAGAAAAAACAAACACATTTTTAATGTCTTTTCTGCTTGACATTATTTAATTTGGCTCTATTTACTTTTATATACAGTAAATTGTTATATATTGCACTTAAAAAAATACATTTAATGTTGTTTTTACACCATTCTGAAAGTGCACACTTGGCCAAATGACTTAAAGTGGCTTTTTACAATATTTTATTAATTTTATGATTTCTAAAAGCAGTTCTTTACATATATTTAAAAAAAAAATCTGTTTTAAAAACCAGTCTAAAGACTTTTATAGACAACCTAAGAAGATTAATATGTCCTTTATTCATTTTAAATTGTTGTGCTTACAAGCTGTTCACACATTGGCGATAAGGGAAATCATTACTATTCTCACATCCAGTCTTTTCATGCAATACATTTTCAGATACTCTGCTAAGTATGTACGAAAAATACAAAAAATAAAGTCCAGAAACCTAATGCCGAGTTCAGACTGCATGATTTTAGCCCTGATTTTTGACTCGCCGACAGCTTTTAAGAAATCGCTGACAAATGCCTGAAATCACAGGCAAATCGGTGCTCATGCGCGTGAATGACAATAACACAGTATGAACTATCGAAGACGCGATCTGTGAGAATCGCCGATGAGTCGCTGATGCTTGTGAGATATTTGCCCTTCTAAATATCTGGAGCTGTCTGCGATTCAAATCATGCCGTGTGAATGAGTTTTGGCTGAAAATAACATCGACGATCGCCTACAGCCAATGAGAGAGCAGCATTTACTTGTGTGTGTGTGTACCTGCAGGCCAGCGGGAGGTTGAGGGAGAAGTTAAAAGCGATCATTTTTAGTTTATTTCGACCCAATAAGTGCAGGAAAAACTAGTGGAGGTTAGACAGGAGCACCCGTGTCTGTTTGATGTTTCATACAGAAAGTTAAAAAAGAAAGTTGAGTCAAACCCAGGTGAGCAAATATGTACATTTTCTACCCCATTAAAGGCTTCTTTCTCAGTATGTAGTTCATAACCGAAGATATACTACGTGTTTTTGGCTGTGAGACGTAGTTTGGATGAAGTTGTCGGCGATTCTTCCTATTGTAAAGTCAGGCAATGTGAAAGCCCATATCGCGATCCATCTTGCAGTGTAAACAAAGCAGCTACAAAACGCTGGCCCAGATAGTCATGCTTTGTGAAAACACCTGTGACACGACTACTTTGAAAATTATGCAGTCTGAACTCAGCATAACAGATCAGTCAGATCTTTAGGATCATATAAACTAGAAATTCCAAGGATTCAGTCAAAGCAGGGTGAATCCGCTTTCAGCTACTACACCCCTCGCTGCTGGAATCAGCTTCCAGAAATGATCAGATGTGCTCCAACATTAGGCACATTCAAATCGAGAGTGAAAACACATCTGTTCAGCTGTGCCTTTACTGAATGAGCACTGTTCTACACCCAACAGATCACACTATTATGTCTTTCTTTTTTTATATTCCATTAAAACTTTTTAAGACATTTTAATCTGTTTTTAACCATATTTTATTATTTTAATCATTTTTATTTTCTTGTTTCTTTTATTCTTGTTTATGTAAAGCACTTTGAATTACCATTGTGCATGAAATGTGCTAAATAAATAAACTTGCCTTGCCTTAAGTGAGTTTGCAGTCAGTACCTGAATCATCGAGGTTTTCAAGGCTTTGTGCTCTTCTTTCATCTTGACTCTCCTCTTTTACTGTCGACAGAACTTCCTGTGAGGCCGATCTACACACGTGAATGGAGCTTTTCTTCCGTCTCGAGGACGCACCGCGGAGAGCTGAAAGAACAAACAAGTCAATGTTTTAGCTTTTCAACTGATTATCTGAATTCCACTGTAAATAATGAAGCATCGCTTAACTTACGGTGAATCTTTTTAAATACTGTGCTGCCCATGAACTTCAGGAATCTGTCAGCGTAGAAATTGGGTCTATGGACGGATACTGTATCCTAGTGTGCAAAGTTAAAATATATGTATATATATCAACATGATAAAATAGATTTATGTACTGTAAGAACAATAAACTGAAATAATACATACACCATCATGCACAAGAGCCTTCCATGAGTGCTCAACTTTCTTTATAAATCTATATGTAAAAGACAGAAATCGTCAGTATCCATAATTTAAGCAATTTTAATAGATAGCATGAGTAATTATTGGCATTTTGTGTCGGGTGATTCACACCTGTAGGACTGCAGGATATCAATGATCCCCAAAAAGATCAGCAACTTCTCATCCTTGTGTTTAGCAGGGATGCCACCCAATCTAGATGCAAAAAAAAACAAACATGATTATTTATTTCAAAACTAATCCCAAAGTCAATCATTAAATGCACTGGAAGTGGTTTAGAGCACTTATTTTGAACCAGGGGTCCAGGACCCACTAGGGGGCCTCAGCACACTTCAGAATGGCCGTCAATATCATTCAAAAGTATTTCAATCATTAAGTTATTATTAATAATAGAAAGGCGGCGTGGTGGCCCAGTGAATAGCACTGTCACCAAATAGTATGAAGGTCACTGGTTCGGGTGGGTCAGTCGGCATTTTTGTGTGGAGTCTGCATGTTCTCCCCATGTTGGCTTGGGTTTCCTCTGGGGTTCCCTACAGTCGCCATGTGGTATTTGTGAACTGAATAAACTAAATTGGCCGTAGTGTATGTGTGTGAATGCATGAGTGCATGGGTGTTTCCCAGGGCATCCGTTGCTTAATACATATGCTAGATATGTTGGCGGTTCATTCTGCTGTGGCGACCGCTGATAAATAAAGGGACTAAGCTAAAGGAAATTGAATGAATGAGTCAATGAATGAATGAATGAATAATAATTAAAACTGAAAGATATTATTTAAGTAATATAATGTAATATAAATTTGACTTTATAAATCATATTAATAATATTACAAACAGTCAAACCTTTTTTATATATTAAAAAAAATCAGAACTCTTTAATAAATGTAAAGATAAGAAATAAATTGTATCGATTTACTGCATACTTGATGAATAGTCACCATAAAACAAAAAAATGCTCTACTTATTCTTATATTTCTATAGTAATGCTTATTATAAATGATGTATCTGTGCACTTCATTACTTTGTAAAAGTACATTGGCGCAGTAGGTAGTGCTGTCGCTGGTTCGTGTGTCGGCTGGGTCAGTTGGCATTTCTGTGTAAAGTTTGCATGTTCTTTCTGCGTTCGCGTGGGTTTCCTCCGGGTTTTCCCAACAAGTCCAAAGACATGAGGTATAGGTGAATTTTGTAAGCTAAATTGCCCGTAGTGTATGAGTGTGAATGAGAGTGTATGGGTGTTTCCCAGTGATGGGTTGTGGCTGGAAGGACATTCGCTGTGTAAAATATGTGCTGGATAAGTTGGAGGTTCATTCCACTGTGGCGACCCCAGATTAATAAAGGGAATAAGCTGAAAAGAAAATTAATGAATGATAATTAAACTGGGATTTTAAGAATACGTTGCAATTCTAAGATTAGCTTTTTGCCAGCAGAGGGCACTGTATAGAATGCATTATTGCATGCAATTTTTTTAGAATCGATGCAGATTCATTTTGTGATTTGATTTATCACCGCAGCTCTAATTTTTCGTAATGATTTAAATAAATTTTAGGTTAATCTTTTACTTTTCATGTTCAAATAAAAGTTTTAGTAAATTGTTTTGTAATGTTTTTAAATGAAGTTTATTCCTGATTCTGAATTAGCAACATTATTACCACAAGCGTACCACACCAAAGCCCAATTGAATCCTGTTCTGGCAGACCTCATCCAACCGGGCCAGGGCTGGCCAACTAAACCACGCCTGGGCTCGATTCGGAGCACCCTCAAACCAGTGACTTTCTTGCTATAAGGCGACAGTGATAACCACTGAGCCACTGTTCCTCCTGTGTTTTGTGAACATCTCAAATGTTTCTATTTTTATCAGTTTTACACATTCTTTCAAGTTAAAAGTATTACTGTCTTTTCAAAAAAAAAAAAAAAAAAAGATTTGATAGTGTACATAAATATACCCAGACTGGCTGACATGTCTTGATGGAAAAACACACAGCAGTAAAAGTTTTCAAAGCATCTTAAATCTCTTTCGGTGTCCTTAATTTAAGTTTACTGTAAAAGTGAGCGTCTGGACTCACGTTTCGTCATCTGCGTCAGCGACCGGTTCAGGAGCTTTACCGTCTCCTTGAATGGACTCTCTGGCGGTGGAGTAGAGCACCTTCTGTGTCCCCTGACGCCTGCTGTCCCCTCTGCCTCCTCTGCGTATCCTCCTGTCCAGAACATGGATGCCCAGCAGCAGACTGTAGTCCATGATTTTAAAGCTCTCCAGAACCTGAACAACAAAACCAAAGTTAACCATAATCACAAGGCCCGTTTCCATTATAAAGTAGTACTTTTGTTTACTAAATGGCGATTTAGTGTCACAATTCACAGTATTAACAAACCATTAACTAACACTGATACTGTTGCTTAATAAACTACTATTTAGCTGTTTATTAATAGTTAGTAAGCTAGAAGTTGGGTTTGTATTTTGAACTACTACTGAATGGTTAATATCTTAATAAAAGGGAGGTAATAAGCCAGTAGTTAATAGAGATGGGTATCGTTAAGGTTTAAATGGTATTACTACTTTTATCGATACCACTTATCGGTTCGGTACTTTAACGGTTCTCTTATCGGTACTTTTTGTGTTTTTTTTTTGTTTTTTTTTTTATGAAAAAACAAACAAAATGCTAATTGAACAGAATTAACAACACTTTCTTTTATCATTATGTTTTTAATGTAAAATAAAACAAAACCAATAATTGTAAAACAAATAATTAAAAAAAAATTCCTGTAAAAGAATTTACAATGGTTTAAAGAAAATGACTGGAGAAAAATCAACGTGTTTACCTTTTCTGCCAGAAGTCGGGACCTTTCTTGCTTTATTGTGCTCCCTGCAAAATACCCTCTCGGCATTGCAAAAGGCAGTTAAATAATCAGATAATGTGTAATATTTTTCATTAACACATTTACATAAATGAGTTAACAGTGTTTTGGGAGTTAACAATGTAAAAATATAAAAAAATATATATAATTTATTAATAAGCATAGTGTATTATTAGGCTATTCTTAGACTATATTTGTAAATAAAGTAATGTAAAAGCATTTTTTATGTTTAAGATTTATTTAGGCTACTGCAGAAAAAAAATACTGTTTTCAATGTAACTAAATGTGTGTTTATTAAACTATTAACATTATATTAATTTAGAGAGACCTCATGGGATTGACTGCTAGCATAAGGATGTAGATGATGTACATCTAGCTGCTAGGCAGTTGAAAACTTAGCATTTTACTTTCTGCTGTTAATGCACTGTTTAAAGATGCTTAGCCAGATTGCTTGCATTTCCTCCTATACTGTACAAGAAAACAAATTGTTACGCTTGTTGCAATGGCCATTATTGTTGTTCACTTGGAGTTTTGTTCTCTCCACTACTCCGCAATCTTACAAGCTGTGAGTGCGCAAGCTATGTGTGTGCGTTTAGCACCAGTCTCGGCTGAGTGTGCACGCACAACCGAGAACTGTGAAGGCTTTTATACTTAGCGCACTCGCCGTTGTACTATTGGGCGAAAACAAGAGCATTTCTCATGTAAGATTGCCAACTGTGCAGACAATTATAAAATATCGCAAATTAGAAAAGGTTGGTCAGGTGATTTATGCTACTGTAAGTGATGTTTGTTCAGCAATTATTATCCAGTACCGATAACAGAACCGTTAACATCAGAGCTTATCAATACTTCGGTCTTTTATAATTTAGCACTAATACGGTACCCATCCCTAGTGGTTAATAGCATGAATTGTGACCTTAACTAAAGTGGTACCAAAAAAGTATTGTGAAAAGTGTTACGAGATTAAAACTAGTTCTACATTATCGATGCTGTCAAAGGTCCCTTATAAAACTGAAAATAGTCACATAAATCTTTTGCTGGGAGATTTCAGTGGCTGAACAACACATCTGTGCATGTAAGCCATTCATACCACAACACAATCTAACATAAGCTTAGCCTGACTAAAACAGTTTTAAAACAGAACATTACCTGTCTAATAGTAATACTTCAGCTATGGTGTCGTCCTTCCTCCAGCGTGCAAAAGTAACTCCAATATTTATTCAAGATTTTTAAAAGTTTCAACTCAGCATTTGATTTCTCCCGGTCTGTGATTGTCTTGTGAACGCACGGTGCTTATGCAGGCGGGAACACGCGAATGATGTATCTGTGTGGACGGATGCGCAGCAGTACGAATAATATTCCCACAGTGATGGGAAGTTCGGATCAGTTTAACTGACTCAGATCTTTGAGTCTCGTTAATCGAGATGAACGAATCTTTTTTCCAGTCATTTCGTTCATTTGATTCAATTTGCCAAAAGTTTATTAAAATGTTACGAATTGCTTCCAAACACATCTACAACTAGCCCAAAAGGTTGATCCCACGACAAATAAGTCCTAATAAAAATACTATAAGAAGGAGAAAATAATAACTCAATGATTACCTGCTCTTTTGTCTATGAAGGTATTGTTGTATCTTTGCTCAGCTCACCTCTTCATGTCTTCAAATGTCAGTGGTTCGTTCACGTTACACTGACAGTCACATATATTTTTAACCAAAGTACACAGTCTGAGCCGATAGGAGCCATGATAATTAGTTCACCTTTCGAGTCTTCTGGCTCTTGAGTCGTTTGTTCATCACGTGACAGAATGAGTCAAACCCGAGGACTCGAGAGATGAACGGTTCAATTCTTTTTCCGGCTCTAAACGCATATGATTGGCCCGTGATGAATGAATGCCTCAAAGCCGATAGAGGACTCGTGAGGTGAATGGATCAATTCTTTTTGCAGCTCTAAACGCATATGATTGGCCCGTGATGAATGAACGACTCAGACCCGTTAGAGGACTCGAGAGATCAACGGATCAATTCTTTTTCCGGCTCTAAACGCATATGTCTCAAAAGACTTGAAATGAACGATACCACCTGCACAAATGTGCGCACGCGCAGATGAACGAATCACTCCCTGAGAGGACTCATAGTTCTCGAGTCATATTGAAGATTTGTTCAAAATGAACGAATCGTTCATGTACAACCCATCACTAGTTTGAGCTGCTTATGGGATTTGTGGGAGATGTCGGCCCGACAATATTTAATTGGATGAACATTTTTTAGTGTTATGCCTTACCCATAATATAAAAGTACATATGAATACATTTAGATCATTTTCTGTAATAATTACTATTGAACTGTGAAGAGACTTTCAACCAGGACAACAAAAAATGTTTCTGAAGACAATCACCCACTGCCCCTTTAACATAACAAATGACTTGAAATTAACTGCCACACACGAACATACAAATCAAAACGTTTTTTTTAAACATCTATGGATATTTTGTGCAATTTGAAGGGTAATGGAAAGCACCAATTATAATCTAAAACAGGTAATTGTTCATAAGCCTGACTCACCCTGCAGTCTCTTTGAAGCGTCTTCATTAAGGCATTGTATGTGTCTGCGTCAAAATAAAGCCCTTCGTGCATCTCCTGGAAGTCCAGATCTTTGAAGGTCGGGGAGCTTTTGGCGCGCTCCTTGCGTGAGGCCCTGCGTTTGTATGTGGAGCCCTTCAGGTCATATTTGTAGTCCATTTTTAAAGATCGAGGCAGAACATTGTTCATCACCACCAGTCGGATGGTCATTCCACCACACTGAATGCAGTAAAGCCCGTAAAACTTCGGTAAGAGCGTCCTGGGGTTCTGATTCAGATTCTGCATTTGAGACACAGAGATTAGGTTTTCAAGCTAGAAATGAACATGAAATAAAAAAAACAAGGCAATATTATTAATATTATTCAAGATAAATATTATTTACCAACCAAAACTACTAAAAGATAAATGCATTAATTATTCTCTTAAATATAACCTTCCCTTCTGACCCAGATGAGGTCAGGTCTAAAAATTATTCATACCCTTGGGGAAATTAATAATTTCTGGCTTGATGGAATATAGTTCATATTAGAATATAAAGAATATATAATATAAAGAGTTTTTATTAAATGAAAGAAACTTTGCAAATATTTAAAAACTCTCAGAAAACTCAGGAGTAATATTTTTCTTAGATTTTTTACAATTTAAAAATTGTGAAAATTAATTTTTTCAAAAATGTGACTGTATATGAGTGCAGAATACAGACATAAATGTAAAAATTTCAATGCATTATGAGGGACATGTTTTAGAACAGTAAGATTTTTAATGTGTTTAAATAGGGAATCTCTTCTGCTCAGTAAGTCTGCATTTATTTGATCCAAAGTACAGCAATAATTGTAAAGATCTGATATGATTAAAACAAAAACAGTGTAATAAAGTTACTTGCCTCCTGGCCTTTGTGAAGAAGGAGGCAGAGAACAAATGCATTTTTAAATGATTTTAATAATAAAAAATAAAATTAACAGATTTCCCAGTCAAGTGTTGTGGCTGGAAGGGCATCCACTGCGTAAAAACGTGCTGGATAAAAAAATGAATGAATAAAACAAACAGACTGAAGCTCCTTACAGAGACTGCCATCGAACTGAAACCAAAAGCAAAACATAAAGCATCTACTGGTCCTCTTGCGTCTTCCACCGCTGTCTCCCCTTTTTTTATAACCCAGAGCTCGAGGCCAGTGCACGACACAGGTACTTCACATTATCACACCACAGCTCTCAGGCCTGCCCACTCGCTACAAACAGTTTTCTATCTGAATATATATTTAAATGTTTAATTTATTCCTGTGATTTCAAAGCTGAATTTTTTGCATCATTACTCCATTCACATGATCCTTCTGAAATCCTTCTAATCTTCTGATTTGCTGCTCAAAAAACAGACTTAATTACATTTCTTTGGTGAATAGAAAGTTCAGAAGAACAGCACATTTAAAATTAATACCATGTCACATTATAAATGTATATTTATCATCAAGTCTGTTCAAATTTTGATGACCCTTGCAAAATAAATGTACTCATTTAGATAAGTTCTTTACAAAATAATAAAAAGATACTGGCTAAGCTGTTGAATGGTATAGTATAGTGTATAATGTTACAAACAATTCAGTAACACTTTATTTTAATGGTCCATTTGAGTATTAATAAACTGTCTGCTTAATATCTGCTGATACAGCTCCTTCAACAGACATTTAACTGACTATAAGAAACTTTGTACAGTTGAAGTCAGAGTTATTAGCCCCCATTTGATTTTTGTTTTCTTTTTTAAATATTTCCCAAATGATGTTTGACAGAGCAAGGAAATAATCACAGTATGTCTGATATTTTTCCTTCTAGAAAACGTCTTATTTGTTTTATTTTGCCTAGAATAAAAGCAGTTTTGAATTTTTTTAAAACTATTTTTGGGACAAAATTATTTGCCCCTTTAAGCTAATTTTTTTTCGTTAGTCTACAGAACAAACCATCGTTATAGAATAACTTGCCTAATTACCCTAACCTGCCTAGTTCACCTTATTAACCTAGTTAAGCCTTTAAATGTCACTTTAAGCTGTATAGAAGTGTCTTGAAAATTATCAAGTAAAATATTATTTACTGTCATCATGTCAAAGATAAAATAAATAAGTTATTAGAAACAAGTATTTAAAACTATTATGCTTAGAAATGTGCTGAAACAATCTTCCCTCCATTAAACAGAAATTGGGGGAAAAAATAAACAGGGGCGCTAATAATTCAGGGGGGCTAATAATTCTGACTTCAACTGTACATGTACTTGCACTTTGCAAGCACTTATACTTACCCTTACCCCAACTCTAACCCCAACAGTCTACTTATAATCTGATGAGAATTAGTTGGCATGTAGATGCAGTGTAACTTATATTCAACAAATGGACAATCAAAATAAAGTGTGACCAAGAATTATTATAACATATAAACCCTGCTTTTTGGATCTGTCTAATCATCAAAGAATCATGAAAACATGCTCAATACTCAACTATTAATAATTCATTTATTTAACCGACAGCCCTTTATGAATGTCCTGTATTTATAATGTGAACAAAACCATGAAACTATTGAGATGTTATTATACAAGGATGCAAAATTGTTATTTATATCTTACATAAATATAACCAACATGCTTCAAATTAAAAAAAAAACAAATGAGCTGTTGCTAAAGACATGTTGTGTATTGTGCTGTCTTCCTGTGTTCTTGTAAGTGTTGTTGTGGATTGTGTGGCTCACCATGTAGTATCCTGGAAGCAGCTTCTGCAGAAATTCAGCTTCTTTGTGCTGCACCGTCTTTATGATGAACTCATCGTCACTGGTTAAATAAAACCATGAGCTGCTCGCTCCAGGGTTCGACAGCTCGATCAGAGGCTCTTTACAAATGGAGTACTGCAGATAAAAGAGATGTATTAATAATGCAGATTCCACAGAAACCACACACACAAATACACTTGCTTGATTGTGTTTCTGTGTAATGTTCTCGAAAAACTAAAACTGATGCGAACCAAATCAGATAAAATATAAATACTGTAGTAATTTATGTAAAAAAAGTAATGATCAAAAGAATAAACACTTTATAATTATTTATATATTATAAAATTTTATAATAATATGTATATAATAAACTTGAAAAATATTTTAGAAAAATATTTACACAATTTATTAATAATAATACTATTCATATTATGAATAAAATGGGCGAAGCAGTGGCGGAGTAGCTAGTGCTGTCGCCTCAAAAAAAGAAGGTCACTGGGTCGCTGGTTTGATCCTCGGCTCAATTGGCAGTTTGCATGTTCTTCCTGCGTTCGCGTGGGTTTCCTCCGGGTGCTCCGGTTTACCCCACAGTCCAAAGACCTGCGGTACAGGTGAATTGGGTAGGCTAAATTGTCCGTAGTGTATGAGTGTGTGTGTGGATGTTTCCCAGAGATGGGTTGCGGCTGGAAGGGCATCCGCTGCGTAAAAACTTGCTAAGTAACTTGATAAGTTGGCGGTTTATTCCGCTGTGGCGACCCTGGATTAATAAAGGGACTAAGCCGACAAGAAAATTAATGAATAAATATGGGCGGCACGGTGGCTCAGTGGTTAGTACGAAAGTCGCTGGTTCAAGTTCCGACTGGACCAGTTGAAATTGCAGGGCTTTCCTCCGGGTTCTCCAGTTTCCCCCACAGTCCAAAAACGTGCTATAGGTGAATTGCATGAGCTAAATTAACTGTAGTGTATGAGTGTGAGTGAATGTGTATGTGTATGGGTGTTTTCCAGTACTGGGTTGTTGCTGGAAGGGCATGCACTGCATAAAACATATGGTGGAATAGTTGGCAGTTTATTCCACTGTAGCGACCTTTGATAAACAAGGGACTAAGCTAAAGGAAAATGAATGAATGAAGAAATGTTATAGAAATACAAAAATAGCACAGCATCATTTGTGTTCCCATGACTTTGAACTAATATAATTTAAAGGATGCTTTGTTTTAAATGTATTTTTAATGTGAGTTTAGATTTTGTAAATATTTCAAATATTTCTATATAGTTTTTTTTTATAAGAAAGTTAGTCTTTTACTCTATAGTGTAATAATTATGTAAACAAAATCATAAATAAAACCTTCAAGTTAATTTATATATATATATATATATATATACATTTTTTATGGTTTTAGTTTCAGTAAAATATAACAATCCTGGTTTAATGAAAAAATGCTTTAAATATTAAAGCGCTCAACTTATTTAGCTATAATTTTATATACAATTTAACTCATTCGAATGTTGACCCACATCACATTTTAATTGTAAAACCTTTTCAATAAAACATGATTTAATGAAAGTTCAGTTGTAATGCGCTTACATGAAACAATTGTTTTTTGTGTGTGTGCGAATGCTACTGTTTACTCAGAATGACCTGCTTACTATCTGGATTTTAGGATTGCTGAAACAATAAACAATGTGCTCATCAGTCATGACTGTATCAGTTCAGTAAGTCACCCATGGTGTTTTGGTCTTACCAGATAATCGTCTGGTTTAATCCCAAAGAGCTCCCTAAAATATCGAAAAGCCAAAGGCGCATAATTTTTGAAGCGAAAGTCAGGATAATGGTGAGCCGGGGTGAGATTACTTCCTTCACTGAAAGACAAAAAGCACAATGACCAAAAACTATTGATCAACCAATAACAATAGACATTCAGCTAAACGGATTAATAGTGCATCAAAGGACACACAAACTTAAATCAACTACAACAGAACAGCATACGCTCCAAAAGATATTTTTGTTGCTTGTTTAAATTACTTTTAACTTTTTTTAGAAAGTTTATTCACATTAAGTTCAAACCACTTTAATTTGTTTTGCTTTGTGTTGGGACAACAATGAGATTTTTAGTTGGGATAACTAACAGTAGTTATCAACATGCTTTGCGTGGGATTGGACAAGTGTGTAAAATGTTTTACAATAAAATCTTACAATACAATAAAAGTAATCTTAAAGTCTAAACTAGTTGCTGAGAGCTTTATTTCAGTATGTAGATGTACTTCCAACTGAAACTGAATATTGAGTAGGGGGAGGAGCTTTCCTTTGCGTATCATTCCCTAAAAACAAACCTAATATGCAGTTGCTATGGAAGCCCTCAGGTTGATGTCAATAGAAGCACTGCCACTTTAAACGGAAAAGCAAGTGAGCGAACTTTCATTGAAGATTACCACAACAAACTAATCTATTCGGTGGATTAGCTTGAATGGATTAATTATTCACCTTAAGAATAACAGTGTGAGCTAGCAAAATAAACCTCATCCATTTTTTAACAGACTTTAATCTTTAGTCAAAGATTTCGAAAAGTGTAAATTCAGGTTTGGAATTTTGAGGTTTCCTCTGATGAAGAAAAGATCTCATGCTCAGGGTATAGATGGCTTTAATAACAACAATGCTGGTTTTACTATAGCCACACCAATCCGACATCAAATAAGTAGTGAGGTGAAATCCAACTGTGTTGTGGGCTCATGTCAGCTGCCTCTGGTCAAGTCTGCCTACGTACATAATGAGCTGACCGGACAAACTGATTGCGGCAGGAAAGCCCTCCACATGTAGGTAAGCGGTCAGCCATTAAGCGCGAAAAGGAACGGCGTCATACCGCCCCGTATCGTTAGCTAAAAAAACAAATACAGCCATAGGTACCTCCTGGCATGTATTTCACAGTCTCCAGAAACATCTACGGGACCACGTTTTCAGAAGGAGCCTGGGTTGATTATACAGAATGGAATTTAAAAAAAAAAAGGTTAAACTACTCCAACTGTATACATACTCCATACTGTAGTCATATATACATCGAGGATGGCTTAAAATGAGTAAATGATGGGGTAATTTTCATTGTTGGCTGAACTATGCCTTTCACAAATTCACAAGATAATTGAAACAAAAATGATTTGATCTCAGCGATTCAAACTGAATTTTCTTCTTGGGTTCCTTTTGCCTAAATCAGGTTTAAATATCATCATTCAAATGTGTGTAATAAATATATCAAGCTACACCAATGATTTAGTTTTGGAGCGTAGAGTTGGAACACAGCCACAGTATGTCAGTGTTTGAGCATGAGGTCAAGGAAATCTGTCCAGTCTTAAGCACAGTACGTGCACATTATTACCTTGGTAGAAAAACACTCTCAACCACGTAGAAGTCCTGCATGAGCACATCTCTGTCTGGTTTGGAGGTCAGATTGCCGACGGTGTAGCCGATGCCGAGCTGAATGGCTCCTCTTAGGGCTTCAGATGAAAGCTGCACACACACACACACAGAGAGAAAAAAATTAAGAGCAGGCCTCAGAAGCAGAGCAGCAGTGACACATATAGGAAAAGCAATCATCATAACATTAAGATAAAGATAACAGCTTATCAGTGCTGAAAGCACACATGGGAGGAAATTGAGAACAAGGAAGTTGAGGCATATGGCCACGTTTAGAGGCCAGGCCCTAAATTTACCAGAAGACATTTACTTCAGTAACTGAAATCTTACAGTAGTCTGAGCTAATCAGTGATGGGGAAAACGGTGCTGTAAATAAGCAGCGATACTAATGGCAATATTGTTTTCAGTAACAAGCAACAATCAATTGAATTACTGTTTCCCCAGTTACAACACAGTTGCCGTTATTGACAATAAAATGTGCGTTACTATAATTGAGAAGACTGAAGTGGTTTCCATGCAAGCTGCATCTTTCTAAGCCAGGGGTGGCCAACCCTGTTCCTGAAGAGCCACCTTCCTGCAGATTTCAGTTGCTTCCCATATCAAACACACCTGAACCAATTAATTAGGACCTGAACACCACATGGTAATTACACGCAGGTGTGTTTGATATGGGTAGCAACTGAAATCTGCAGGAAGGTGGCTCTCCAGGAACAGGGTTAGCTACCCCTGTTCTAAGCCATATGACCGATCTCTTTCTCTGGGATGTAGATTGTGTGTGTTGATTGGTGTGTCTGTGAATGTGGTGTAACTGGGAATGTGATGATTGGCTTAGAGTACATTTCCATTGTTTGCCAATCAGAGGCAGAGTTGGACGGGTGTTCACACAAGCGCATGCACAGTCAGTGGCACACACCAATGACCAGGAGTCAGAACGATGGCAAATATAACAAGTTCAAAGGTAGCGTTTGCAAACTAGAAATATAAGCACTACTTTTCCCTCGG
Source organism: Danio rerio (assembly GCF_052040795.2). Lineage (NCBI taxonomy): Eukaryota > Metazoa > Chordata > Actinopteri > Cypriniformes > Danionidae > Danio > Danio rerio. Next base: position 17,845,435 of record NC_141030.1, read on the forward strand.
TGAAGTGAAAGGCAAGAATGTTTATGTGTTGTGCAATTTAGGCTCAGGAAAAAAAAGAGTCTTTCTGCGGTGACAAGTAATTCTAATCTAATGAAGCACCTCACGTGGCCACCACGACAGCCAGCAAATTAGTGGCTACTCTGCTACTAAAGGAGGAGACGAAGCCACAACGTCAAAGCATATAAAACTTTCTCCACCGCAGTGTAGATTAGCGTACAATGTTTTATGTTTATTTTATTGTCATTTGACAAATTAGATTTTTTTTAAAAAATGCAATAGATACTGGTAATAATGGTAGTTATTTACTTTTAAAATTATGTAAATCAGTTACTATTTGTGGATTGGGGCAGTGGCGTGACGCGGCCCAACTTAGCGTGGCTGTTCAGACTCACACTGACAAAAGGAGTCATGGTCTTTTAATGACAGCAGTAAATAACTGAGCAACTATTTGAACTGTAAAACCGTTTGTAAATTATAAATGAACAATTATTTTATATCTTTCTTATTCCCAAACTGTGCTGCTTTTGTCACTGAAATGTATCTTATTGGGTGTTACGATCACCAGCGATCGCTGGTAAACACTCACACACACATAGGACTACAAATCTGCTTCTAAATGGACTACATATTCAGTCATGACACACACACATGCCTGCTCCAAGTCTCCACTGATTAGACTCCCACAGCTGATGCTGCTTCTAGACTGATTACCGCACAACATAAACAGCACAGAAACACTCACTGTTGCTGAGTCTTGTTTACTGATAGTGACATTACAGCGCGGTTTCCGTTGTCTGACTTTGCCGTGTTTTTGATCCTTAGCCTAGCTTATCCTTTTGTCCTTGTTTGCCGCCTGCCGTCTGACATCCTTGCCTGTTATTCGACTACGATTCTGGATTGTCTGCATATATCTGTTTGCACCTGAATTGACCTTTGCTTGCCTGACGATTCTATTAAACCTGCACGTGGATCCGAACTTCAGTTGTTTGTGTCACTCCCTGCGTTACAATGGGCCTCCCGACAGAAATGTTGGGCCCATTTTTTTGAGACATTTATTAAACATGTCTCTTATAAAAATTTTTGATGTGAACATGTCATGGCCAGAAGCAGCTTTACAGAAAATAATTAATTCATTCGTTTTACTTCAGCTTAGCGCCTTATTTATCAGGGGTCACCAAAGCAGAATGAACCGCCACAGAATAATTACAAACAATGCAATTTGGAAACATTGCAAATGATGATCGATGAAAATTAATAAATCTAATACTTGTTTACTTAAAAATAAAATAGGAAATAGGTTGATATATGAAAAAGGCCTGAATACATGCATGATCATTAAAATATTTTGTGCGATTTTTCAGGCGATTATCATTCGTTTGTTGAACTTTCGCGAGACTTGATGTCTGCATCTGTGCAGTATATATTTTAGCTGTAATGACGAGACCGCAGAACAGAAATGACATGCTGTTGTGTAAATAAGATATTACATATGGCTATTTAGCTTGTTTATTAAACAAAGTTGTGATCTGGCGCTATGTGTATAATACAATTAATGTGACTTCAAGGGGGGCGGGTACAGCCATTGGGAGGGCGGGGCGCCCCCTTATGTAATGATAAGGGAAACACTGGCATTATAGAATAGCAATTACTGTATCTGGCAACAAACCACATTGGTGACAGGAAAATTTTTTTTAAAAAACATGCCATCAGATATTTTCATGCCATCAGATATTGCAATCAATACTTTAATTTGTTTGCATTTTTTCATGATATTTAAGCATACTTTGCTGCACTTCTTTATGTATTTGTCATATTTATGGAATTTAATACTGTACTATATGTTTCTTTTAGCTTTAGCTTTTTTTAAGAACAGTTTATCTCACAGCAAGAAGGTCCCTGGTTTGAGCCCTGGCTGGGTCAGTTGGCATTTCTGTGTGAAGTTTGCATGTTTCCTCGTGTTCGTGTGGGGTTCCTCTGGGTGCTCCGGTTTCCTCCACAAGTCCAAAAACATGTGCTATAGGTGAATTGGGTAAGCTGAATTGTATGAGTGTTTCCCAGTGATGTGTTGCAGCTGGAAGGGTATCCGCTGCATAAAACATATGCTGGATAAGTTGATGGTTCATTCTGCTGTGGCGACCCCAGATTAATAAAGGAACTAAGCCGAAAAGAAAATAATTGAATAAAGGAACTGTTTTTGTGCCACTGACTTGACAATGAAAATTTTTCATCATATTTTGGCCAAAAAAAAAACAAAAACAAAGGAAATTAAAAATTTTATTTACATAAATTATTTTTTTTTCTATGTCTGTAATACAAATAATTAATACAATTTCATTTCCATGCACACAAACACATGCTTTTTGTCGGCAATGCACTTGTCACTAATCCCTTGATGTAGAAAAGGAATGTAAATTATATATTTTTTGTAATTTAAAAAATATTTGCATAATGACCACCGGGAAAAACTCAGATCATAGATATATGTATATATGTGTATATGTCTATGGCTCTGGATGGCCAGTCCTCCACTGCACCTTGGTCCCACATTCATTTTAAAGGAGTGCTACCCTGTACCAAAATGGCGGATCTATTGATGCATTCCTTTCAATATACAACAACAGCGTTGGCGACAACTAATGTGAATATCTTGACTAGTCATGACTAGTGAATGCGTTTCTATAACAAGAATTGTGCTGTGGTCATTAAGGAGTTTAAACTATAGATGTTGTATAAGTATGTAATAAGTGTTATGTTGTGCGACTTAGTTCCCTCAATCCAAATTGTCCAATTATTTCCATCCTCTGTTATTTCACTTACAGTATTTCTATCCTGGGAGTGACACAAATCCCTAAACCCTGCAAGCCATTTAGTGGGCAAACATCCAATGTGAATATCCCTAATATCCTAAAATCATGAGCCTCCTGTTCATGTTACACATTGCATGGCACATGGCTATATAGTGTGCTCACTGTTATGTAACAGTCAGCAGGAAAACAGTATTTCAGACCGCAAGTATGACAAATCAGAGTGGGATATGCAAAAATCAAATCCCACTAAATCCCAAAGGAGCTCACAGCACAAACGCTACATTGTGCCACAGAGCAAAATGTCGGGTTGAGCAAAAATATTACACACCAAGAGAAAGATGCCTAGAGAAATGAATAATGAGAGCTCTTTTTAAAGTAATTTTGCCTACACATGAATGATATTAAAAACAGAACAAATGCTAAACCTTTTGGAAGAGCTATGCTAAGTTAACATTTATTTTAAGAGAGATTGATAATTATTTTAAGAGAGATCTTAATGACATACTTTAAATATTAATATAATATAAAACAATATAATATAATATACAATATAATATAGGGCGACGCAGTGGCGCAGTGGGTAGCACGTTCACCTCACAGCAAGAAGGTCGCTGGGTCGCAGGTTCAAACCTCGGCTCAGTTCTGTGTGGAGTTTGCATGTTCTCCCTGCGTTCGCGTTCGTGTCTGGGTGCTCCGGTTTCCCCCACAGTCCGAAGACATGCGGTACAGGTGAATTGGGTAGGCTAAATTGTCTGTAGTGTGTGTGTATGTGTGTGAATGAGTGTGTGTGAATGTTTCCCAAACAGAGATGGGTTGCGGCTGGAATGGGTTGCGGATTGTCTGCTTAGTCCCTTTATTAATCCAGGGTCACCACAGCGGAATGAACCGCCGACTTATACATCAAGTTTTTACACAGCGGATGCCCTTCCAGCCGCAACCCATCTCTGGGAAACATCCACACACACATTCACACACACACACTACAGACAATTTAGCCTACCCAATTCACCTGTACCGCATGTCTTTGGACTGTGGGGTAAACTGGAGCACCCGGAGGAAACCCACGCGAACGCAGGGAGAACATGCAAACTCCACACAGAAACGCCAACTGAGCCGAGGTTCGAACCAGCGACCCAGCGACCTTCTTGCTGTGAGGCGACAGCACTACGTACAGCGGCACTGCCTCGCCCCATTTCAAATCTTTAAAAACATAAAATGTATTGTTTTTAAAGGGGAATTTAGTTTTTGTTTTTTACCCAGACATTTAAAAAGAATATATTTTAGAGCAGTAATCACAATACTGTGATACTGTGATATTTTTATCCAAGGTTCTTATACCGTCAGAATCTTATACAGGCCCATGCCTTAATATAATATAATATAATATAATATAATATAATATAATATAATATAATATAATATAATATAATATAATATAATATAATATAATATAATATAATATAATATAATATAATATAATATAATAGGACAGGGTGGGAGACGCAGTGGCGCAGTAGGTAGTGCTGTTGCTTCGCAGCAAGAAGGTCGCTGGATCGAGCCTCGGCTGGGTCAGCTGGCGTTTCTATGTGGAGTTTGTATGTTCTCCCTGCGTTCGCGTGGGTTTCTTCCGGGTGCTTCCAGGTAAATTGGGTAGGCTAAATGTTGTTTTCCAGAGATGGGTTGGGGCTGGAAGTGCACGCTGCATAAAAATGTGCTGGATAAGTTGGCGGTTCATTCCGCTGTGGCGACCCCAGATTAATAAAGGGACTAAGCCGAAAAGAAAATGAATGAATAAATAATACGACTGGTTGATATAGCAAAAAAGCAATCTCCATGATCATATTCCACATTGAATGATAATGATATACAGATTTCGATATAAGTTGTTAATACTTCCAGATTGAAAAAAAGCCAAACAATGACTAAAGCCATAAAAAAGAGGGTCCATTAAAAGCATATTTTCGGCCGATAGATTTTGTGTGGCTGAAAATTTGATACATCTCGAATGTATCGAATTTGATACATCTCAAAAGATGATACGTCTCCAATTTTTTCATGTCGGTGGCCAAAAATTCGATATCAACATACTTTTAGGTTCTCATTGTTGCACATTTCTGCTATGTAATTGACCCTTGACTAAACCTCGCCCTCCTTAGTTACTGTTGTTACGCCTGTCAAGCTTTCGTGCCTGGCACATCTTAAACAATGTGTATGCTTCAGAAACAATCCCAGGGATATAATTAGTCATTTTTGGCGAACAGTTGAGATATCCGAGAAAGCCTGACAAAAAAGACTGCAGTATGCATTACAGGGGTATATTCACCACATAAAAGGCAACTGATTAGAGAATAATTAAATCAAAATTGAAGCTAGCATAGCCTAGCCACCTCATACGCTAACCATTCAAAAGCTTAGCTCATGCTCAACAGGAGAGGTGAAATTTAAAATAATCTAATAATAACAAATTAAACGGTGATTTCTCTATTTTAGCCAAAAAGCCTAACTTAATGGACTAATTGTTGTGCAATGAAATATAGCGTTACTAACCGATGGAGAAACCTGCATGAACAGAGCTTCTACATAATTCATTCATAGAAAAAACAGCCAGAAAGGCGAAATTGATGGTTTTGTGTTGATTCTTAGCATCATTTACCCATAACAATGTACAGTAAGTTACCTATAACTGTCAGTATGATTGTGTGCTCTTTATAAATTAATTAAAAACAGCTGCTGGTAAAGTATATTGATCGCAAGTGCTCAGTTTGTGATCACATCACTGTTTTGTTCTGTTGATTTGTAATTTTTTAAATATTAGTAGCTTGAAACAGATGGAAATATGAAGTTCAGTAAAGTTAGCAACAGATTCGTAGATTCGTATTTTCCAGATCAATAACTCATGACCTATTCGCTATTGGTATGACTAATGTTACTATGGCATAAATGGAGCAGTGTTCATAATTTCGAGCGGAAAAAAAGAAAAAGTCAGCTGTGAAACACAATCTGCTTTGTATTTTTGTAGGAAACACAGCTCAGATCTGAGAGTTGTGTGAGTTATTGCCGTCTATCACTGAATGTGTCAGGAATATCAAAACAAAACCGACTTATCTCCGCTTCTTTCATTTCTCCTCTTGGGTTTTTGGTTTTGAACAGGGAAAAAATTCCACCACCCTGTCCAAACTTTTAGGATACCTGGTGTCAGATTTGCACAATCCATATGCACAGCGATTTCGCTTGTTTACCTCACTTAAAAGCTTGACAAAGCCCCAGCACGTAGCTACGGTTGCTAAGCCACGATAGGTGGGTGGGGGGTTTTGGGTGTGGCTTAGCAAAGGGTCAACTGGCTCATAGATCAATATAGAGTAAAGAAGATAAGAAAAGAAGATCATTTCCCATCTAACATCTTTAATTAATCTAAATAACTTTTATGCTCCATCAACCATAAAAACTTCATTTGGAACCAAATTAGAAACACATTAATTCATTGCTTTATCACAGCTAACTAAAGACAAAACATTGTTTTATATTGCACATACCTTTTTGTGGTCTTTTCCCACAGTTTTTTGAGGTCTTTCACCTCCGGGCTCATCTGCCGTTGCACTCATCTGTGATTGAAATTAAACATACAAAATGAACATTGATTAAAATCATAAATAAAAGTCTAATATAGGTATATGAGTGTGAATATATATAGCTACAGTAACTTTGAGCTGTGAGTGCTTTGCACGTTATCAAACAGGAAATGAAGTTCCTGTTCTTGGTAAAACTCAAAGCTGCTGATGCAAGAGACGCAACTCACAACAGCTCATCATTAGCGATATGAGAATCCTGTTTCCTACTGACACAAGCTTAACATTTCAGTTTAACCGTAGACGTACAATGCAGCAAATAGGGTATATTATCTCAGGAGAGTTAGAGAAGTTGAAGTTCTGCTTATTGACAGGATGTTGATAACAAACAAAGGATGGAAAACATGCAAAATTAAATACTTTTCCTCTTTAAACACAATAGCTGCACTCTATAAATAATGCTGTAAACAGCCTGGGGGATCATAAAAAGCTGTTCTTGTAAATGAGTGTGTTACAAAAACATGTGCAGTTCTCATTTCAATCAAAACATTGATGAATTCATTGACAAGAGATAAAAAATAATAGTATATGGATGGATAGACAAATAAATGGATGGATAGATTGATGGATGGATGAACAAATTAGCTGGATGGATGGATGAATGAATGAATGAATAAATGAATGAATAAATGAATGAATGAATGAATGAATGAATGAATGAATGAATGAATGAATGAATGAATGAATGAATGAATGAATGAATGAATGGTAGATGGATGCATTTTTTGGATGGACCAAAAAATGTATAGTTAATGGATGGACAAATAGTTGAATGAATGGATGGATGAATGGATAGATGGATGGATGGATTGATAGATGGATGGAAGGATGGATGGATGAAAAAGATAAATTAATAGATGAATGGTAAATAAATAAATGAGTGCATATATGGATGAACAAAAAAATGGATGGATGGATGGATGGAAGAGACAAATAAATAGATGAATGGGTAGATGGTAGGATGAATGCATGTATAGATGATGGAAAAACAAATAAATGGATGGATAAAAGAGACAAATAAATACATGAATGGATGGATGAATGCATGTATGGATGATAGATGAACAAAAAGTAATGGATGATGGATGGACAAATAGGTGGATGAATAGATGAATAAAAATAGATAGATAGATGGATCGATAGATGGATGGAAAGATGGAAGTGACAAATTAATAGATTAATGAATGAATGAATTAATGTTAAATGGATAGATGAATGCGTCTATGGATGATGGATAGACAAAAAAATTAATTGATGAATGGATGGAACAGACATACAAATATATAAATGGTTGGATATATTGATGGATGAATGAATGCATGTATGGATGATGGATGAACAAAAAAGTAATGGATGATGGATGGACAAATGGATGAATGATGGATAAATGGATAGATGGATGGATTAATGGATGGAAGAGACAAATTAATAGATGTAGGAATGAATGAATGAATTAATGAATTAATGAATGAATGAATGAATTAATTAATGCATCTATGGATGATGGATAGACAAAAATGAATGGATGGATGGAAGAGACATACAGATAAATGGATGGATAGATGGATGGATAATTGCATGTATTGATGATAGAGGAACAAATAGGGTGATGAATAGGTGAATGAATGGATGGATGGATGGATGGATGGATGGATAGTTGGGAGAGACAAATAAATAGATGAATGGATGAATGGGTATATGAATGGATGAATGCACGTATGACAAAAATGGATGGATGAATGAATAGATGAAAGATACAAATTAATAGATGAATGGATGAATGGTAAATGGATAGATGAATGCATGTATGGATGATGGATGGAAAAAAATGGATGATTGGAACAGACAAATAAATAAGATGAGTGAATGCATGATGATGGCTGAACAAAAAACTAATGGATGATGAATGGACAAATAGGTGGATGAATGGATGGATAAATAGATAGATGGATGATAGATGGATAAAAGACACAAATTAATAGAGGAATGGATGAATGGAAAATGGATGGATGAGTGCATGTCTGGATGATGGATGGATGGATGGAAGGAAGAGACAAACAAATAGACAAATGGATGGATGGATGGATGGATGAATGCATGTATGTATGATGAATAAACAAATAGGTGGATGAGTGGGTGAATGAATGGATAGATGGATGAATGGAAGGATAGATGGATTGATGGATGGATGGTAGAAACAAATGAATAGATGAATGAATGAATAGGTAGATAATGGATGAATGCATGTATGGATGATGGGTGGACAAAATGGATGTATGGATGGATGGAGGGATGGACAGACAAACAAATGAATAAATAAATAAATGGATGGACAAAAAAATGATAGATGGACAAACAGATAATTGATGGGTAAATGGATGAAGGAGATAAAAAAATGGATGGATGGATGGATGGATGGATGGATGGATGGATGGATGAACAAATGTATGGATAAATGGATGGATGGATTAACAAATATATGGATAAATGGATGGATGGATGGATAGAAAAGAGGAGGGATAATGTATGAATGTATGGATGGATGGACAAATATATAGCTGGTTGGATGGAAGGATTGTGGATGGATGAATGAATGCAGATGGGTGTTCAGATGAATAGCAAAGTGAATGTGTGCATAGATGGAATACTGACAAATTACATTGTCAGATGGATAGATGGATGAATGGATAGACGTAATGTACATGTACACAAAGCATTTAAAAAGACTAATAAAGCGTCATTTTCTATTTGCATGATTTTATCATTGACATTTTTAATGTATTTTTAAGTTTTGTCATGACCCAAACAAGTTCTTGGCTGGAAATGCAAGCTGCATGCACTCATATTCCTGACTCTGTATACCAACTGCCAAGTTTTTGCATTCAGATTTACCATTTATGCTGCATCCGGTACAACTGTTAAGATTAAAACAGCTACTTTTCCCACTTAATTTGCAAAAAAGTTCATATTAGTAATTTAGAACTACATATTATTACTCTACGACACTGTAGACAAAGTACAGTGCGTTGTTCCTTTAAAGCAACTCCCCCAAGTTCATAACTAACCTCTTATCCTTACCTTATAAACTGCACTGTTGTTCATTTAAGTGCATATCCAGCCTAAAATGACTCCAGACGTCTAGGACAGGAAGAATAAATAGCTCATGAGTAGGAGTCAGGGGTCTGTCAGTGACTGATACTGAAAGTGAAAGACACGGGCAAAGGAAATAAAGTGCAAATGAAAGCAAACAATGATGGAAAGAATATGTTTATGACGGTTATGGAATAAGTGAACGATTAAGGTTATTTTTAAGCAGCTAATGCACTGTGCGAGGCTCAATCATTCCAGAAGCGACAGTTCACATGCCCACACACCACTGACGGCGTGTTATAAAACAGACTCTGCAAGATATTCAAATCCAACGGCTGATGTACACACTGTAGCCTTTTCCAGTTAATAAACTCAACAAACTCGTTTCTCTGCTAAAAGGAGAAAGAGTTGCTAGTTAGGAAACGTTGCCTTCTTAAGAGAATTACTGCAGGTTTTGATTAGTCTACCACACAGACATGAAAAAGTAGCTGAAAGTAGACACTAAGAAAAGCTGCATGGAGACCCCATATTTGGCTGCTAAGAGAAATGAGAAATGAGTTGTACATACCTCAATGACACTAACTGCAACCCAAGCAGCACAGCAACTAGTTGGGAAAGTGGCTCAATGCTCTTTCTGTACTCACAGTAACCACTAATATCAAATAAGACGGATTTGCGATTAATCACGAAATCTTTCTTAAGGCAGGCTGTTCTTCTAAAGGCTCTGCCCACAAAACAAACAAACAATCGCAGGCAAGTGCGTAAGAGTACTGATTCTCGAGGCATGGCTGGGAAGGAAAAGAGGATATTGCTTAATCGCTATTGTTTTCAAGGCTTTTGCTGATTTGCTTGTATCTGTGTCAGGGCTGCAGGTGATCGGATATACAGCAGGCAGAGTTATAAAGGCTGAGCCCTGTTATACTTTGTACATTAACCGGTTTTATGAGCAACTTCAGACATTTTAGCACTGGACTGACAGATAAAGTGCTATACCTTTAGGGTTTTACAATTCTTTCTTTTTCTTCTGCACAAAATGTAAAGTGTATTCTAGGGCTGTCCGACTGTTTTGCTGCGATATATATTACAATATGGCTATAATTAGCTCTATTTGGAAATATTCCATAATTTATGCAGTGTATCTGCATAAATTCTAATAAATTACAATGAAAATAAATAATTAAACAATCATTTATGATTTTTTTGGGTAGTCTAACAGTTTTCAAATATAGAAATGTAACAATCAAATGTAAAATATCATAGTCATTCTATAAATAATAGCATATATATATATATATATATATATATATATATATATATATATATATATATATATATATATATATAACATAATTCAATTAGAATTATTAAGTAAAATATTATTATTTATAGAAACCAGTAGACCTACACATATTATAAATATTTTTGTTTTCCCATATGTTTGAGAAAAAACAATAATCTCATATTAAGCTTTATTTTACATCTACAGAATCGTGAGAAAATCATGATCTTGATTTTAAGCAAAAAAAAAATCATGATTATCATTTTAGCCAGAATCGTGCAGCTTTATCAAATATCATTAAATATCATAGTAAAATGTGGTATCTGTTGACAAGTCATTTGTGAACTGCAGAGCTGTGCTAATATATCACTTTGATCCAACTTTGATTGTAACTTTGATTCACTCAACTTTGTGTAACAAAATGAGATTTAAAACAAAGTATAGATTTTTATATCCAAAAAAAAAAAATGTTGCACATATCTTGTTGTGATGTCCTCTTTTAAAGCTTTAAATTAGTAAATAGTCTATGCACATGCACTGACAAATACCACTTCCTGTTAAATCTGCATTCAGTACACTCTCTACACACACAACTTTAAAAATATCTAACCCTAACCCAAAAGTAAAATTCAAGCATGCATTCATAAGCAATTTCCACCCTGCTCATTTATCTTGCTTATTTACAGCCCAGGTTCACTGGCAATATGTTCCTCTGCCTACATTTTTGCAAAACATAAATGACATTGCTCCAGGTACATATTGTTGCATGTTTCAGATGACAAATCCACTAGATGGCAGTGTCTACATTTTTGTGAATCTAAATCAACCCAGGCTCATTCTGAAAACGTAGTCCAGCAGACGTTTCTGGAGACCGCGAAATACGTCCCGGGAGGTACGTTTTTGTGCAGTTTTTGTTTTCACGAATCCGCAAGAGGCCGCTGTGTGCGCTTTTTCATATCTCAAACGTCTCTCGCGAGTGCCGTTCGCGCCCGCGCTGTTCTGGCGTCAAGCCACCAGAGGCCGCTGTCTGACTGACCGAATGATTGACTGCGCGACCGGCCAATCGGCTGACCCACCCTCCTCCTTCCCTGAACCCAACCAGTTTTACAGATTGACCCGCCCGCCCACTCACTTCCCTAAACCTGAGCAACAATTTAGAAAAGCCGTCTAGAAAAAGAAAAACCCTAGTCTGTTATTATTTTTATTTTTTTTTAACTACGTTTTCGGATTTCACCATGTTCTCACCCTGTTATGAACTCGTTCGCTTTATTTTTTGGATTCTGTTTTTGTTTACCTGGTTTCTGGAACCGCTTTTCTCTGGACTTGAACCCGGACGCCTTTGTCAACTCCTCCTCTCTGCATCTGAAGTCCGCCGACGCACACGATGAGCTGACCGGACAAACTGATTGTGGCGGGAAAGCCCTCCACACGGAGGTAAGCGTTCAGCCGGCAAGCGCGAAAGGGAACGGCTACACACCGCCCCGTATTGTCCGCTTAAAAAAATGAAATGCAGCCAAACGTACCTCCCGGGACGTATTTCGCGGTCTACAGAAACTTCTGCTGGACTACGTTTTCAGAATGAGCCTGGGTTGATCTAAAATACATTAGTGAGGGCATGTTTTGATCCATGTTTCAGAAACAAATCCTTCTTGTACACATTGACGTGAGGGCAGGGCTTATCATACAGATCACCTAGACCAACAAACCACTTACCTAAACCCTTCGCTAAACTCTACCGTACCGATAGTGTTTTTTTTCGTGTGAAGCAAACACCTTCAGTTGAAGTAAAAATTAATCCGTTACACTACTACAAAAGATGGTATTTTGCTTAGTGTTGTCAGGACAAAAATTAAATAAAAAGAAATCGGTTAAAATTCAAACTCTAAATTTGAAAATGGTCTTATAGAGGAAAAACATCCCCTGAAATATCACAGCAACACCCAATCAACTAGCCAGAACAACTTGAGAGGGCTTGTTTTTTTGTCACTCAGACCACAAGATAACATCTGAGTAGCCATTTATAACACCTTATCAACCACACAGCAACACTACTCAACACACTGCTAAAATATACTTCCTTATTGTCATTGCATAAGTGTTCTCAATGGCTTACTGAATAAAGTCTTATACACAAAGTGAATGTGTCATAAGCTTTTGCAGGTCCTGTAAGGTTGTAAATAAGCAGTTTCACAATGATCATGAACTTGAAAAGAATTAGACTAGTTAAAGAAATGTGTTGTTGCACAACAACAAATGTAAAACTGTTTATTTATCTAAATATAACTATTGAAAATCGAATAAAAATGTAATACTAGCTGATATAACTGTTCTCAGTAGATGTCTTGTGATAAATGAACAGAAGCTTTCTTTCAGAAACGCTACAAGGACCGAGGCTTTCCCAGTTTAGATTCTCTGACCCTTAATTTCAACTCTCATGACCCATCGATTGCATAACTAATCTGGAATGAATATGTTATCAGTATTGAGTAGACTTAAGGAAAAAAACAAGCTAATCTATAAATCTCTCACCACACAACTGTTTGTCTGACACATAAATGGACAGTCTCCAAGACTGGCGATATATAAAAAAGAGATGTTCTCTCAAAGGCCTAATCATATTTTCACACTGCGGGTTTGCCAAAAATAAGGATGTTTGCAAGCCAAATCACTGGATGGCAGGATCAGCAGGAATGAAATATCCTCAAATCCTAAAACCTATCCAAAAAGTGCCTAATTTTGTTTTAATGCTATATCACATCATGATTACATCACAACACCCGGCTTGGACTGAAACAATAGGGCTTTATTAGCGGGCAGAGGCGTGGATTCAGGCAAAGAAGTGTAAGGACTGTTTGCATTTGGCGTGGAGTGAGGGGAACGCAAATGACACATGAGTCATGACATCAACTGATCACATGACCCGCTCAGATCGCCTCTGTAAACACAGGACACCTATAAAACAGAGCACGAGCCTTAGAATTCAATGGAGGACAGTAGCCATTGCAGATAATGCTATTGTAAGCTGCAGTGTAAACAAATGAAATGAAACCAAAAAAAAAAAAAAAAGACTAACATGTTCAAATGCCTAGTTATATATTGGCAAATCTGAAGAACAACAATTGAATGTTTCATTGATGCTATTTCATGTACACTAAAAAACACAATGTTTGTTGCTTGTTTAAGTTATCTATTTAAAATCAGCTGAATCAACAAATTTTTTAGTTTTTTTGAGAAAACTTAATAGATTTATGTTTAATCAACTTAAATCTGTAAAAACTAATAAGTTATTTAACTTAACCCAGCATTAACCCAGCATTTTTTACAGTGTAATTTCAACATCATGTTTTATTATTTTTTAGGCGAGGTTGTTTACACCCTTAGCCCTAGAAATGGGATTTTACAGCAATGCCTCGTGTTATACAAGTAGGAGGATTCAGAGAAATCCCAGTTCACAAGCAGTAATTACGAGTTGTACAATGACGTGAAGCTTTTCAAGTTGGGATAGTGTAATTACAGTAATTACGACATGGATTGAGCGTTACATTTGCTTAATGAGATGAAGCGACTAACTTTCTTTTCTGGATATATATATTGGCTTGAAATTTACTATCTAGACTGTAATTACATAAGGTTTTGTGTTTGAACAACATCTCTAATGCTCACCAAAGTTTGATTAATTTAAACAAACATTTGAGAAAAAAACAGCAACACTGCAAATGTATTATTCCTAACTCAGATATCTGCTCTGTGTGACAATATAGCTATTAAAAGTTATTTTAAATGACTATTTTTAATGTAATTCATTTGTGTACTTTGTTTACTAGTGATGCACAATATATTGTTTCAGCATCGATATCACAATGTGATCATTCGCAATAGTCACATCGCGAGTACATGCAATGTTGAGTCTGGATTATAATTGATCGTTTTGCAAGTGTTTTTTGAGGCCTGTGACTGTGTGAAGGTACTAGTAATGGGTCGTTCATGAACGATTTGTTCATTTTGAACGAATCTTCAGTATGACTCGGGAACTACGAGTCCTCTCAGGGAGTGATTCGTTCATCCGCACGTGCGCACATTTGTGCAGGTAGTATTATTAATTTCAAGTCTTCATCACATTGGCAGAAGCCAATCATATGCGTTTAGAGCCGGAAAAAGAATAGATCCGCCCACCTCTCGAGTCCGCTATCGGGTCTGAGTCACTCGTTCATCATGAGCCAATCATCAAGACATAAAGAGGTGAGCTGAGCAAAGAGACAACAATGCCTTCATAGACAAAACAGCAGGTAAACATTGAATTATTATTTTCTCCTTCACATATTCTATTTATGACTTATTTGTCGTGCAATCAACCTTTTGGGCTAGTTGTAGATGTGTTTGGAAGCAATTCATAACATTTTAATAATATTTTGGCAAATTGAACCAAATGAACGAAATGACTCGAAAAAAGATTCGTTCATCTTCATCTTGATGAACGAGACTCAAAGATCTGAGTCAGTAAAATGATACGAACTTCCCATCACTAGAGGGTACTTTTTTTTGTCCAATTTGTAACTTTGACAAATTATTAGTGATTCATTTTATTGAGTTGTTTATAGAACAATACTATGCAGTATTATTTTACATTTGATTATTCAAGTACTGTATTCCTGAATAAAGACTCCTCTGAGAACAATAAAACACTGTTTATTTAATTAGTATTTTTCTTCATTTAATTTCACTTGATGCCCTTAATCATGCCCTTCCAGCCGCAACCCATTTCTGGGAAACATCCACACACTCATTCATACACACCCTCGTACACTACGGACAATTTAGCCTACCCAATTACCCTGTACCACATGTCTTTGGACTGTAGGGGAAACCGGAGCACCAGGAGGAAACCCACGCGAACGCAGGGAGAACATGCAAACCCCTGCACCACTGCGTCGCCTTTAATTTATCAATTCATGTATATTGTTTAGTATTTTTTATGCAGACACACTCACATACAGAATCCTCCTAATCAATCTAAAATGATCAATTCTTTCCAAATAGTTAATCAGTTCATCTAGTGAAATTGTATTCACATACAATATATTGCAGAATAAACAATATTGCAATATTAGATTTTTCCTATAATGTTTACCATCATTAATCCAGTTTTAAGTTGTTTTGTATTTGTTTTGTGTTTAATAAAAATATTTTGGGTTAATTCGAGTTAATTTTGTGTAGAATAAATGGTTGATTATTGTTATTATAATAAAAACAACCTATTATTAGTTGGTAAAACATGACTGGTCAATGGTTTTCTGTGGTCAAATAGTTTTGTATAATGACGTGAAAAAATTATTGACCAGTGTTCCTCAAATGCCGTTTCACGTCATTCTGTGTTTCTTTTTATTTTACAAAACAAATTAGCTTCACCGCAAATCAAGTATCTACAGTATAGCCTTGTATTAAGTTGTATAACACACAGCACAACATGAACCACTTCAGGGGGTTATTTGTGATGGCCAGTGAAAGGTTACTTACATTAATTAATTGCATTTTGTATTTTTTAAACTGTATTTGCTTTATTTTTTAATGAAATGGTCTGCAAGATAATTTAATTACTCAATATTTAACATTATGTAATGTTTATGTAATCAGTACCACAGTACATACAATCCCTATGAATCCCAAAAGAAATGACACTAGAAATTCCTTAAATCTGAATCAAATAGGACCTTTTAGCTTTATTAAAAACATTAATACTTACAAAAATCAAAACATTATGTATTAAAAAAATTGAAAGTATAACAATTTTTAAAAAAAATGTCTGATAGTAAATGATAAACGTTTATTATTTAAGGTCCGTTAGTATTAACTAAATTACTTTTTTTGCAAAAAGACCCATTTGTGGCCAAGTTTTAATTTCCTGGCTGAAGTCTTGAGATGTTGCTTCAGTATTTCTACACAATGTTCTTTCTTCATGATGCCATCTATGCTGTGAAGTGGACCAGTCCCTCCTGCAGTAAAACAGCCCCACAACATGATGCTGCCGCCCCCATACTTTACAGTTGGGATGGTGTTCCTAGCCTTGTAAGCTTTCCCCTTTGTCCTCCAAATGTAACACTGGTCATTAATGCCAAACAGTTCAATCTTAGTTCCATCAGAGCACAGCACATTTCTCCGAAAATCATTTTGTTTTCCCAGTGTAATTTAGCAAATTGTAATCTGGCTTTTTTTGTTGATTCTGGCTTGTTGATTTTTCAATGTTGTCACACAAGAAAGCAGTTTGTTTGAGGTTTTCCTTAAATCCTATTCTACATTTGTGCATACAATTAACTCAAATGTTATCAATTAGCAAATCAGAAACTTCCAGAACCTTGACACCCTCATGTGAGCTTTTTCAGAGGCATGATGATAATCTTATTGTATGTAAACTTGACTTTCAAGAACAGTTATAACAATTTCTCCAAAATATCTCTCATTATTGTGTTATTAGGCATAACAGAAACAAATTTGATAATCCTAACTTACCTAAAAGAGAAAACGTTTAGTAACATTAACATCTGATTTTTTAAAAATTGTTATGTGCCTTTTTATACAGTGTATGTAAACTTCTGGTTTTAATTGTATGTGTGTGTGTGTATATATATATATATATATATATATATATATATATATATATATATATATATATATATATAATGATTTGGTTATTTGGTTTATTTTCATTTATACAGATGCACTAAACTACAAAATCATCCCAATCAATCTAAAATTATGAATCATTTCCAAAAAGGTGAAAGTATACTCAATATCGCAATATGTATCGGAGAAAAATAAAATATTGCAATGTCAGTTTTTTTCAATATCATGCAGCCCTAGTATAATTCATTGTTTCTTGAGCATGTATGCAATTATCGTACAAATCCAACCTTCTTAGTTGAAAGATTGAATAACTGAGTGAAATTACAAAATAAAAACATATAGAATTACTTAGCTTCTCTAAATATGTAATCTCTGAATATATTTAGCTAGAAAATAAGATTATTTAGAAAACTATATTTGTATAACAAACAAATACAATTACTCTTCTCATTTAAATTGTTATATATAGAACTGTTGCAAACATTTACAGTTTTTATTTAAAAAAATATAGGCAACTGTAATGAAATGACCTAAAAAGAAAAAAAAGAAAAGTAATCCTTACTTTTTCAGTAAATAAGTAATTGAATTACAGTACAGTAACTAGTTATTTTTTTATTTAAGGGTTTGGGTTTTATTTACACTCGAAACTAGTGATATGGCTGCTATAGTGATATAAGTGCACTGTAACTAAAAACATTAAGTTAAACTTTGTATAACAAAAAAAAAAATATCAGTTGAAACCAGGTTAACTGATTAAAATGAATTAAACAACATAAAAACATTTGTGGTCATGACTTTTTGTCATGCAGTTTTGAGATGCAGAGTGGTTGACATGCTCTATATAGGCCTATTTGGCCATTTTGGTGCTCATTCTGTCAGTTTCAAAAATCTTTCAACCACACAATTAAAAAAAGTGCATATTAATGATGTAATGAGAGTATATATTCTCTCATTATATAGAGATATAATGAGAGTGTATAGTGTAAATAAATACTGATAAATTAAACATTAAAACATTAACACACACAGCCTGAAATTAGTGTTTAATTTATCAGTATTTATTATCTCATCATAGCCTACTGTATCACCCATCAGTCTCCTCTAGATATATCATCGACTGTCGAGCACAAGTTTGAAGCACAAACCTGAATTTCCATCCACCTGTTCAATCACTAAGTCAGCAAATGACGTCACGTTCATTTCTTTAAAATTTTACATGCATAATATGCAAAGTATCCGAGGCTCGTGCGCAAATTTAAAAACCCAGCTATATCTATCTCCCTCTCTCTACTAAACTAAACCTCTTAACCTCAGAACAAAGTGCAGCCAGTTTAGTCATTAGATTTTAACAGATGGTGTTAATAAATGCAGAATATCAAAGCACACTGGTGTGTTCAGCAGCAGAAATCACTTCCAGCGTTCATTTAAAGAATATGGCTTCAATATTCTCGGTTACGTTATGAAATATTAGCTCGAGTCTCCTCAGAGATCACTACACTGCTGTGTGTGTGTGTGTGCGTGTGTGTGTGTGTGTGTGAGGCTCACGTATGAAATATGTAACATTGCTAAAACATTAAAAACGCATTCGGAAATATTGGAATATAAAAGTACAGATGTACTGAACTTACCTTCAGTGCTTTCCTGAGAAAATGTCAAGCCTAAAGCGTGTTTCATTAAGTCATGGTTTGTTTCTCAGTGACATTTGAGAGCGTGTCGAGCTTCAGTTTGACTGTCAAACTCTCTCCGCCCACGCGCACGCGCTCATGTTCGTGATCCGCGCGCACAGCAGTGCAGCACGCTTGCATACATTAGCATATAGAAAGATTTTCATATTAAGAGGAGAAACAGCCACTGACAAATACTGTGTCTGACGCTTTAATATAGACCCTTCTGTTCTTTACATAGGCTTAAAAGAGATTGCTATTTGTACCGTTCTTTGTTTTGCCCATGTAAACCATAAATTCTATTTATTTATTTATTAATTTTCTTGGTGCACGTATATCAATGTAATCAGTACACTATGTAAAATATATATATATATTTATACATACTACATTTTTACATTAAACATTTGAACATTAAACATGAAACATGTTACCATTATTTTATGCTTGGAAGGCCAATAATAACACGTTAGTACAGTCCACCATTGATGTTTGGTTGTCAAGTAGGCCTACTCATACATCCCTAAAGACAAAACACATAATGGAAATACACAAGACATTATTTATGTACATTCAGATTTTATTTTAAACAGAGACAATTATTTATGTCCAAAATCAAAAATGTAGGTTAATTGATATTATTCACAGTAATCAAAACAGCTACAGAGACATATTCTACATTTATAAAGATTAAATCATGTAGGCCTTCTGTAGCAGACCAGGTACTACCTTTTCTTAAATAAATACATTAATACAATAATAATAATAATAAAATGATAATAATAGATTAATATTATATTGTAGCTCTGTGATTTCTTCATCTGCATCTAAGTTCTTAAAGAAATCGTCTCTTCTGTCGTCTTGTTGGTGTGTGCACATGTGATCGTTGTAAAAAGGAGAACTTAAATGTTACCACTACTATTAATACTACTTCTACTATTATTACTACTACTACTATTACCTCTTATTGACTGTGTTTTTCTTTTGCAAGATCCAGGCAGTCAATAATAATTAATTACAAAATATATTGACTATTAGTTAAGATTGTAGGTTGTATGATTACTCCTTTTGTCTTTTGTAGTTTTAATTTGACTTAATTTATCCTAGTAGCAGTACTTTCTTTAGGCCTAAACGTACAACTTAATTAAGACTTCATTGTTTTACCTAAAGGCCTATAATTAATTTTACTACTAACATTTTTTTATACAGTCCTATAAAATTAAATTTTAAAATTTGAGGTATTTGATGTGTGATGATGTTATGATGTGTTACAAGATTTTCCTTTAAATTCATTGCTGTTAACCCATTGCAAAGTTGCAATTTAGCAATATACTCTACAGTAAATATGAGAAATACGAAAGCATTACACATACTGTGGTGAGAGAAATGCTGAAAAGGTTCCTATGATCACAGTATCACATATCAAGATGTTTTTGTTTTAAAGTAAAACCTTGTATCATCATAGAAAAGAGAGCATGGGAACAGCAGCAGCTTTCACTCAGAACATCTTTGTTTGTTTGTTTGTTTGTTTATTTAATATCAGAAAAATAGGTTCACATATATTATGTTATTAACCAGTTAAACTCTGCTATTTTGGCATTTCCGCCTGGATTTTTTCCCAAATCCACATGCAGAGGTGTAAATGCAACAATTTGGTATCATTTTAAAGAAAACCATTTGAATTTTCAAAAACATTATTGAAAGTGTTTAAAATATCTGTTTATGTTGTCTGTGTTATAATAAACACCTAAAAAAAGAGGCGCTTTTTGTTTTTTTGTTTTTTTAGCTCAAATTTGAAAGTGTACCTTTTAGGTTCTGTGTGGTCTAGTGTGCTGTAATTAATTTTGCTGGTTCCTGCACATGTCTGTCATCATAGGAAAAAAGAAAAATGTCTCTACCATAATCTATGCAAAAGTTATTGCATTCCAACTGATGAGAGGTGCTATAAGCCACAGAGACCGATCATTCTTTTCATATTTCACTATTCTTTTGTTTGATCAAACATAATTCACTGTGTTTGGACCACGTCAGACATATAAAAGGATTACTTATGCACATCAACTCAAAAACAGAGGAGAAATAGCCCTGAAGTGCACAGCATAAGTTAAGAGATGACAGCTGTCTGTGCTATCTGGGACTGCTTATTGATCATAAATGTATTGTTTTCACTTCTGCGCCATGGAAACACCGCAGTTCATTCGGCAATTGTTTGATATGTGAATATGATTCAGTAAAAAGAATGCTAGAACTGTATGAGCACCGGCAAGAGCTTTCATTTGAGCTATAAATTGTACATATGTCATTTGAAAAATATGAAAATGAACCAATGTAAAATATCTAGCTCGGGTATACAAAATACTGTGTATTTAAGTGTAACTTTTGTACAGTAGAACAAAAAACCAAAGTGATGCATATGTGCATAAAATATAGATTCTACACTTTCAAATGAAGCCACTTAAGGGGGTCTGGTGCAATGCAAGCCCTTTAAATCTTAAAGCGAAATTCAATGACGTGAGGTTAACTGGTTAATATAATGCCAAATATGCTGTGACAATTAGGCTAATTAGCCAATTACAACTCTGACTTTTTTTCTCAAGTCATCAATAACCAATAACCTACTTGTTTTTATAAAACTTGATCTGTGTTATCCTGTCATCCGTCCTCGACTCTGAGGATGAATTACTTAGCATGCTGGTTAAGTAATTTTACTTTTTATAGCAAAAAAAGGTTCATTTTATTGTCTTTACACATCCACTGTGTAAAAACGTGCTGGAAAGGTTGGTGGTTCCAGATTATTAAAGGGACTAAGCAGAAAAAGAAAATGAATGAATAATTGCACTCTAATACAATGGTTTATATATGGATAACGTTTTCAGCGATTCAGATTTTCAGAGAATGAATAAGCCCTAGCTTTTGTGTACAAAGAAGTCATCCAATTAAAGGGATAGCTAAAAAAAAATCCACACACCCATGTGGTTCCAATCCTTTATGGGTTTTGTGTGTCATTTTCACACACTAAAAAAGATATTCCAAAGAATAAAGAAAGTCACTGACATCCAAAGGGACAAATAATAATATTAAAAATAATACTATAGAAGTCAATGGTAGTTTTGTTTTTTCTACATTCTGCAAAATATTTTATTTTGTGTTCAACAAAATAAAGAAACTTAAATAAGTTTTGAACAAGTAGACATTAGTAAAATGTTTGGGTGAACTACTTCTAAATGGAATAAAAGTAGGGGAGAGCGGGGACAAAAGTAACATCGGATGAATGTAACAAAGTAATTTTCTCAAATCCCTGACGACTTTTGCTTTCCAGACTATAACAGCACATTCAGCAGCATGCAACCCTTGATGGAGCTGCCAAATATCATGTGATTTGGGGCCCTGTCCCGCAGTTAGCTCCAAATTTAAACAAAGAGCAGTGAAAGTGAATTATTGTGTTTCTTTTTTTCTTATTACAAGAGTGTTTCTCTTGTCATAAGTCACAGTAAAGATCAATCTACAGGATATTCAGTTCAATAACATATTCCTTAGTTTGAAAGGTCTGAGTTTTTCAGTTTAAAGAGCCCATATTATGGGTTTTTGAAAATGCCCTTCCATGTAGTGTGTCACACAGATCGAAGTGAAGTGAAATATACAGCTAAGGCTTAAATCTGTAAGAGTACAGTGTTTAAAACTGTTGATTCATCTATAAGAGTCGACTCATAGTGCTTCAAACGAGTCGTCTTGAAAACGAGTCATTAGGTGTTTCGCCATGACTTAATAACGAAACCAAGTTATTCACGCGCACGCACAAACCCGGGAGATTTGAACCCTTCGGCCTTGCACTCTAACACAGAAACCCACACACACACAAACACACACACACAAACATGCCAGTCGATTGAAGTCACACTGCAGATGGATATTACGGAGTCTCTACCCAGAGATGAAACCTTAACATCATAACCCAGCCTTGGGCAGTTGGAAACTACTGGAAACTTTTGGAAACTACATGCTACAAAGAAGACTTCATCGGCCGTTTGTTAAAGGAAGAATCAGTAAAGTGTACTGATGGACATGTCAGGACATGGATGGGTTTCTTCCTCCATTTCACAAGTGTAAGTACGTGCGATTAAAGTTGTTGCCTCGTTTACTCTTGCTTGCAGATGTATTTAGTTGTGATTTGTTACCTATAACCGCTTGTACTGTATCAGGTTAACTCATTGTCGCGTGCAAAGCCACGTCAAAAACGCGACGCGTGCCGCTTTGTTTACGTTCCTTGGAGGACGGTAATGTGTGTGTTTGCGCGCGTTTTCGTCTAGAGGAGGTTAATGTGTGTGTGTGTGTGTGCGTTGTCGTCCGGAGGAGGTTATGTGTGTGTGTGTGCACGGGTGTGCACGTTGTCGTCCAGAGGAGGGTTGTGTGTGTGTGTGTGTGTGTGTGTGTGCGTGCGTGCATGCACGCACACAAGGACGAGGGCAATATGTGTGTGTGTGTTTGTGTGAGTGTGTCTGTGAAAAGAGCAGAGTGTGACGAGCTAGGAGATCTCCTTGCCAGTTCTTGGAGTTTTTGCTCGATAAAATAGTTTGTCGTCTGTATTTTCAAGGCCATTGTCTGTATTTACATTCACCCACTGGCAGCTAAACTCCACGCCTACACTATCGAGCGTGTATGCACTGTGACTACTTTTATAGTGTTGATTAGCTGCTGGGCATTTGACTCTGTCTCTCGCTGAAGGCAGTCGACCAATCGCAACAGACTGTCATCCTCTGGGGACAATAGTAACACTGTTATTTGTCACTCTGCTAATAGACAAATCTTATTTTTCACTTTTACACTAGAGTTTGCAGTGTTTTGATTCAGATGTTTTAAAAATGAAAGCATATTGCCAATATTAATAAAAGAAATTAAAAAATGTTAGAAGGCGACACAGTGGCGCAGTAGGTAGGGCTATCACCTCACAGAAAGTCACTGGGTCGCTGGTTCGAGCCTCGGCTGAGTTGGTGTTTCTGTGGGGAGTTTGCACACGGTTTCCCCCACAGTCCCAAGACACGTGGTACAGGTGAATTAGGCTAAATTGTCCGTGTATGAGTGTGTGGGTTAAGCCGGCCTTCCACTGCACACGACAAGCGACAGACCGGAAGTCATTCATTTCCAATGGAGAGCAGTCCGGGAGCTGCGTTGAGTTTCGATCATCTCCGTATGCGGAAAATTTGGATCCGAATTGAGCTGCGGATCTGTTGAAATATTTGAAGTCCTGCGACAAGACCGTATGTGACCTGCCGACTGGATATGATGTATTCCAGTGTTGTCCAAGCAGGTCCGTGCACGCGAGATGAGAAATAGGAGTTTATTTGCTTATTTTTGAATTATAAAAAGTCTGTATTAAAGTAAAAAAAAAAACATTTCTGTTCATAAATGTAAGTAAGAAAGTAATAAAAATATATATTTTTAATGTTGTCTCCCCATTCTCTCCAATATTTTAGCGGTCTATGAGTGTCTAGTATTCATTCATCCATTAAACTATGTAAATGCACAGAGAAAAAAGGCTATTGCTTTTTCAGTCCTTTATTTCGGACACCATTGAGAATCACCTTCTCCCCCGTGGTGCACAACAACACTGAAAATACTGTGCGGCTGCCACAAGTGGGCGTATTCCGACAATCCAAATGTCTTGTGCAGTGGAAAGGCGGCTTTAGGGTTAGGTTCCTGTCTGTGTGTGTGTGTGTGTGGATGTTTCCCAGAGATGGGTTGCAGCTGGAAGGGCATCCGCTGCGTAAAAACCTGCTGGATAAGTTGGCGGTTCATTCCGCTGTGGCGACCCAGGATTAAAAAGGGACTAAGCCGACAAGAAAATGAATGAAAGAATGAATGAATGTTAGAAAATTTTAACATTTTGGATTGTTGAAGCACTTTTGAAACATTTGATTTTGTAAATTTTTAGGAATTGTGAAATGAAAATGCAGTTTAATATATTTTGCAAAAATAAAATACAAAAAATGTTTGCAGTTGACATTAACAAGGTCAAAGTCAGATAAATGTAACAACAAACAACATTAAGCCGGTAAATCTAGCAAATATTTTTGTGTTACTTTTGTGTTACATTGTTACTTCAAAAGTAACAATGGGCAACTTTTGTTTAAAGTGAAGGTATACTGGACTTGTTTTACGTTGATACAAAATAACACCTGATTTTGATAGACAACTATTGTAAGTAAGTTACCACAGAAAAGAGCTGAAAACCTGTAACCATTGACTTCCATTAGTTGGATAAACAAATATGGAAGTCAATGGTTACAGGTTTCCAGCTTTCCTCCGAACGTCCCCTTCTGCGTTCAACAGAAAAAGAAAGTCAACTTGGTTTGGAACAAGTAAATAGTGAGTAAATGATGACAGATGACAATTTTGGGTGAACTCTCCCTTTAAGGTTGAAGTAGTAATTCCAATATTTAACACTAGATGGCCGCATGTGGTCTTGTTTATTTCAGGCAGGCATTTTCCACGTGAAAGGAGGGAACATCATCCACTCATACAGAGAATAAGAAGTCACAAGACTGTTTCAACAACAGCCTGACCTGGTCCCATTATTTCTCATCCTGGCTGCATGTGGCGACATATGGAAGAGCTTGTGCAATAAAATGAGAGACACAAATAAGATAGGAAACATTTTCTTTACATAAAAACAAAGTAGAATGAATGAGAGAAATATAATTATATAAAATGAGTGATGTTGCTTTTAAAAAAGGTAAAATGTCCATCATTGGAATGATGTATATTTTACTGCACATGGTAGAGAACAAATTACACAAACATATGAAGAGTTCAGATACAAAAACCTATAGAATTAGCAGAAACCTATAGAATTTTTATCAGGCTCCTGTGTAAGCTCAGTAATATTACTTTTATGGTAATGAATACATAATTTTCCTGGTCTTTAAAATGAAATAACTCGACATAAACAAATGAGACTGAGAACTTTTTTTTATTTTCGATGGAAATTTTAGATGACAATTTTTGCAGTGGAACTCTTCATATGTAGTACAAACATTTCCTACTTTAATGAAAATATCTCTATGGGTTATAAAGTCACCCCTTGTGAAAAACAAACACTTTAGCATAATTTAGCATACTAGCCTATAGCTAAACTGCATGCTAATTGCAATTAAGTGAAATTGTAGAAAATATAATTAGCATTAATACTAAAATACCTTAATGATACTGAGAATGGAAAACAAACAGCAGTTACAGTACCTTTTTTATGTAACCAACAACCATGGCACCCAAAATAGGACATTTAAAAGAAGATAAACAGGTGTTGCTTTTCCACGCTGGAGGCAACTGAGAGACTGAAAGGGTCTAAGAATAGATGACATGCTAGCATTTTTTTGTTGTTGTTGTTGCATGGATAATTACAATGTTTCCTTTGTTTTTATGTATTTTAAAGCAAATAAAAGTATTAAGGTCATATAGTTAACCATATATTTTTTTTACAATAATTTGTTATCATAGCAATTTATGCTTCTGAGTACATGCAGTAGGTCCAGAGTAGCCTTCTTCACACAGTTGCATATCCTTCATACTCTGATGTGCACCTCTCAAATAAAGAGTATTTAGGTCACATAGTTAACCATATTTTTTTACTATAATTTGTTATTGTAGTTATGTCATGTGCATGTACTGTACTGTTGCCTTCACAGTAAATGAGACTTGACGGAATCTGTAAGTATTTTTGATCTTCCGTTAATATCATCTCTCATTGCGGTGCTATGCATTGTTGCACACTCCGTTTTGGTTTTGCATATTCATGTGTTTTTTAATTTTTTTTAATTTTTAAGTAAAACATCTTTAAGAGTTAACGTTATAAGATTTAACATGAACAGTCAATCAAATTAATTGGAACTCTTTTTTTTTTTTTTTTTTACAAGTGACCAGGCATTTTAGTTTACAAATACTTGTTGTGTAGATTAGCTAGTAAATGGTGTTCATGTAAATTTGAG